>NC_064617.1:406657000-406995333 GCF_023898315.1 Schistocerca nitens
ACTGCGCACAGCGTCGCCAGTAGTTTACGAGGCGTGCTGCGGAGGGTCGGTGTAACCATGTGAAGTAGTGGGACAGAGAGGGGAATCACCTGCTCACTCTTCAGTTTATAGACCTATGAAGGAGGGAAATGCATGCCCACAATCCAGCGACCTACCTTCCCTTAATACGGCTCTACCAGGTACAAACTTTTGATATTTGCTCTGAACCACTACGTTTAACAGTAAACAATACTTTTATATCATTAAAAACCTATTTTTAACAATCTACGATATTTGCGCCCCTGCAACGACGAAATTATTAGTCCAAGAGAAAAATGTGTAAAACCTTTCCTACAGCCAATTTAACATAGTTCACTTTGTTACAGGGAAACATTTACGCAAGAAGCTACGTTTATCGAGGTATTCAAGAAAAATGACCTTTAACTGATCCCCACAAGCTCACGCCCCACAGTTGGGGATTCTTACTGTATCAGTCATAACATACACTTCTACCACTGCACAAAAATTTGCGACTACACATATTTCTTCCCCTAATCGATCTTCTTTAGTGTTCGTTGACTAGGCTACAGTAATGCTTTGTTGCAATCGTCTTCTTAAGGCGGTTCACCTAGTAGCTCTTGACCTGACGTTGCAGCATGGAAGGCATCTTCTGACGTGCAACTGTATCATCTCCGAATTTCCTTCTGTTTCTAGTTCATTCGTCTGCCAGCTAACCTTTTCCCTTGTATTTTCCCTTTAGAGATGAATTGTAATAAATAGTACCGTTCGCCTCTTATACGAGGTTTGCCCAGAAAGTAATGCACCGCATTTTTTTTCTCAGCCGAAAACAATGCTACGAAGGCGAAACATTACGTATGTATTATCTGAAGTCTCCTGAATGACCCCGCCAAGTTTCTGTCACTTCCGAGAAATAGCTTAGCTGCAGGACAGTTTCAAACTGGCGTCTTTAGGTGATGTACGTTACAAGCAACGTGCTGTCATTGAATTTCTCACTGCAGAGAGAGAAACTGCGGGGAATATTCACAAACGCTTGTGCAAAGTCTATGGAACCTCTGCTATTGACAGAAGTACAGTTAGCCGCTGGGCACGGAGGATGAGGTCATCAGAAGGCGGTTCGGCGGAGCTCCACGATTTGCAGCGGTCGGAGAAACCATCCACGGCTGTCACACCTGACAGCCCTGACCTAGCCCCATCGGACTTCCACAAGTTGGGGTTATTAAAGGATGCCATTCGTGGAAGACATTTTGAGGACGATGAGGAGGTGATTCACACAGTGAAGTGCTGGCTTCGCCACCAGGGTTGGTACCGAAAGGGCGTAGAACGGGTTGGATGTTACATGGAGAAATAGTGTAGATAAAACATCATTCTTTTGTGTGTGTAATTCTCATTATGTTCGACAAAGAATTGTTGAAGAAAAAAATGCGGTGCATTACTTTCTGGGCAACCCTCGTAATGTGGTCTAGATATTGAGTTTTATAATGAGCAATATTTATTTTTGTTTTTTCGTCCGATGAAGGACTTCTCCGTTTTAAATTTTCAGCGCCAAAGGTACGCATAAGAGAAGGCGATAGAGATACGTTTGAAAAGCAACAATTCTTTTCTCTAGATATTGGTCAAGAGTAGAGCTTTCGCATCCACAGAGAAAAATGTGAGCACACGTAGCAACGAATCATTCGCTTTGTCAGTTGCAGACTAACATTAATCTTATGAAAAGTTATTTCAAGCTAATAAATTGTCTTCTGTTCCGTTCCATTCTAGACCTGATCTCTTTCTTGCAGGCATACAGGACATCCATCACAGTGCCCAAGTACTTAAAAGAGAGTACTTGTTTAATTTTATTTCCTTTTATTGATGAGGTTGCTTGGATTATTCTCTTAGAGAAGATTACGACCTTTGTTTTGGAAGTGTTGACAAACAGGCCAAAATCTTCACTCCGGTGGACTAAATTGTCTATCAATTATCGGATAGCACATAGGTCATTTGCTATTACAACATTGTCATCTACGTACCTAATATTGTTAATTATCTTTCCGTTTATAGCGTTCCCGTTGCTGTCTCCCGCCAACACTTCACTGAAAATTGCTTTCGAGTAAACGATGAACAAGAGAAATGGTCGTATACAGTCCTGACGAACTCATTTACTAATTATATAGCCACCTGTGTTCCTTGGTCAGTTTTTACATCTACCAGCGCGTTGATTCCAACACAGCGCGTTGATGGTGCGTTAGTACCAGTTGACCTCATAGTCTCCACCACCACTCTGTGCGCCATGCAGTCAAAGGCTTTCCTTATAGTCGTTGAAACAAGCATACACATCAACATCTCCAGTTCTTCTAGCAAATCCATTTTATGTCCTTTATTTAGTCGGTGGAGTTCGAAATGATTCAAATGGCTCTGAGCACTATGAGACTTAACTTCTGAGGTCATCCGTCCCCTATTACTTAGATCTACTTAAACCTAACTAACCTAAGGACATAACACACTTCCATGCCCGAGGCAGGATTTGAACCTGCGACCGTAGCGGTTGCGCGGTTCCAGACTGTAGCGTCTAGAACCGCTCGGCCACCCTGGCCAGCAGTCGGTGGAGTACTTTGACATTTTGCTCTGTTTTTCCAAATGGGTGTCCTGCATTATATACGTGTGTTGCTATTGCTGACGTGTGTTTGTTGTGTGTGTAGACTTTAATGTGCTCTGTGTACCTGGAGTTGAAATTTCGGCCTGTTTGTCCTAGGTAGAACATGAAGCGTTCCTGGCATGTTACCTTGAATATTCCAGAATCTGAATACGGATCATAATTACACTTTATATTATGTATTAGTTTTTGTTGTTATTTATTAGATATAGAAAACCCAATTTTTGCTAAATAAAGAACATAAAATGGATTTGCTAGAAGAACTGGAAATATAGTCACATAACAGAAAATATGGAGATAAAATATTAAACGAAAAACTTGAAAGTGAATCAGTGAATTTCTTCAGATGTTTCGATAGTATACTTAAATAAAAATAATAAAACACAGAAATAAGCACAATTGTAAAACCGATATAAGTAATCGATGAGACAATTTGTTAAGATAAATAACCTCTGCACAAAAGCATGTCATAATCTGTGGAAGACTTATATTATGTTATCTTTGTGTACTACCTGTAAGAAGATCTTTGTAACTTTTGTTTATATAAGATATTTTCGATGTGTATAGTGTACAACAAGTTGTGTGTGATGTTTAGCGTGTGTGGGATTCTTCACAAATGGACCATTAGAAAATTGTAAGTACAAATTCTTCTAAATTTCGCCATTAACTTCACCAAAAGAATCGACAACCAATTGAAAAATCTCGAGTTTCTTATATATTTGCAGTAAAAGTCAACGAAATGAAGCAGACTCTCACACACTGACAACATCAATAGAAATAGCTTAATACGCACAACAAACGCACTTGAAAATGGGAATCATTTCCAGAAAAGCGTCGTGCGAAAAGTAAATAAGGAAAAATCGTGACTGGTAGCAGAAGATTTATTTATAAACAAACATATTGTTTTCACAGTCGCAGGCTTTCACAAACCATTTATAGTGGATCAAATCAGAATAATAACTTATTCCTATAGCAATAAAGAAGTACGAATTTGTTCTGGTCTCAATAGCAAAATTAACAATTGTCAGATATAAAATGGAATTAGTCATTTTCTATGAAGGATTTCCGGAATGTCCGTGAGCACATTTTCGAGTTTGTGTTAAGTTGTTCGGAACTCGCCTTCCACCTACATAGTTAACACTTTCAGGTACGATCTGTTGCAATGCGGACAATGAACAGTTGCAGTCTATATACCACGGAAACGTGAGTAACTAGTATAAACTGTGGCGTGCTCTTGTTGGACATTAGTGAATATACAGAGTGAACCAGAACTCCACCGAAACACTTCCAGAGGTAAAACCTCCAGAGACTGTTCAACGACCACTTCCCAGTAATATGGTGCAGGACATACGGCCTCCGGCTGCTCGTTACAGAATTATTGCACTTTGGTTGTTCTCTTGTCCCAATTATCTTTGTATCTATATTGCACTGAAACTAGTGTACAACAGTGGAAATGTGTGTCTCGTTTTCATTCTCTCACGGTTCCCGATGTTGGCAACAGCAACAGAATTATGTATTGTTTGTTTTTCCAGCAGTATTACTTGCACATTAACAGTGACACACAGGTGTACAGATATGTTTGGTGATGAAGAATTGGCCGATGTCACTTCGTGTATGGTTTCACTGACTGTAATGCACAACGACGCTATGGCTATGCTGAGCTGTTCTCGAAGCGACTACAACCAAGTCACAGCCCAGTGTTCCGTCTAAGAGTTGTTACATTATTCAGTGCTGTGTGGTGTAAGTTTTGATAAAAGCATATTACTGGTCTCTTCATTGTTGTGAAGTTCTTTTCACAGAAACAAGCGGACTGTGATACCAAACCGAATAAATCGTAATTACATTATTGCTCTGTAACGAGCAGCTGGAGATGATTGGCGTATACAGGGTGTTACAAAAAGGTACGGCCAAACTTTCAGGAAACATTCCTCACACACAAAGAAAGAAAATATGTTATGTGGACATGTGTCCGGAAACGCTTACTTTCCATGTTAGAGCTCATTTTATTACATCTCTTCAAATCACGTTAATCATGGAATGGAAACACACAGCAACAGAACGTACCAGCGTGACTTCAAACACTTTGTTCCAGGAAATGTTCAAAATGTCCTCCGTTAGCCAGGATACATGCATCCACCCTCCGTCGCATGGAATCCCTGATGCGCTGATGCAGCCCTGGAGAATGGCGTATTGTATCACAGCCGTCCACAATACGAGCACGAAGAGTCTCTACATTTGGTACCGGGGTTGCGTAGACAAGATCTTTCAAATGCCCCCATAAATGAAAGTCAAGAGGGTTGAGGACAGGAGAGCCACGGAATTGGTCCGCCTCTACCAATCCATCGGTCACCGAATCTGTTGTTGAGAAGCGTACGAACACTAACCTGTTGATGCTACGTACGGATGTGCTTGATACTAGTACTGTAGAGCAATGAGTCGCATGTCAACACAAGCACCGAAGCCAACTTCACCTTCCTTCAATTGGGCCAACTGGCGGTGAATCGAGGACGTACAGTACATACTGACGAAACTAAAATGAGCTCTAACATGGAAATTAAGCGTTTCCGGACACATGTCCACATAATATCTTTTCTTTATTTGTGTGTGAGGAATGTTTCCTGAAAGTTTGGCCGTACCTTTTTGTAACGCCCTGTATATCAAAATAGTCAGAAGGTATACCTCAACAACCTGGAATAGAGGTCTGATCCACTTTGTACAAATGCACCATATAGCCTTTTTTTGGTAATTCACCATGTTGAAGAATAGACAATGTCGTAAAATCCGTACATATTATGAAATGGACTACGTATGTATGTACACTATGTGATCAAAAGTATCCGGACACCTAGCTGAAAATGACTTACAAGTTCTTGGCGCCCTCCATCGGTAATGCTGGAATCCAATATGGTGATGGCCCACCCTTTGCCTTGATGACAGCTTCCACTCTCGCAGGCATACGTTCAGTCAGGTGTGGAAGGTTTTTTGGGGAATGGCAGCCCATTCTTCACGGAGTGCTGCTCTGAGGAAAGGTATCAATGCCGGTCGGTGAGGCCTGCTTAAAACATCTCTGTAGGCCTGTGCAGTGATAGTGCCACACAAAACACCAAGGGGTGCAAGCGCAGTGGATAGCCCGTCAAAAACTGAACACATATGAAGCATGAAACCGGAAAGAAGGTGCAATGAACCGTGAAAAAAGAAGAAAAATAGTATCAGTGAACTGTCCAAGCTCAAGATGTGCAACACTGAGCGAACTGAAAGAATCACAGTGTTATAATTAAGTGGTCACGGTGTTGGACTTCAAACCAACAGATTTGTGTTCAAATCTCTCTCTCGTGTCTTTTTTTTTTCACAATATTATGAACTTTCTGTCCTGTCTTGACGTGTCTGTTCTCTTTCTGTAGTCTTGGCACCTGTCATACTATGTATGTTGGTCATAGAATATCAGATACATGGTAATAATGTATTACCGTCGCAATTAAATGTGATGAACAATGAAAGCAGGCGAGATGCTGCATAGAGCAGGCCGCAGTGGCCGAGCGGCTCTAAGGCGCTTCAGACTGGAACCGCGCGACTGCTACGGTCGCAGGTTCGAATCCTGCCTCGGGCATGGATGTGTGTGATGTCCTTAGGTTGGTTAGGTTTAAGTAGTTCTAAGTTCTAGGGGACTGATGACCTCAGATGTTAAGTCCCATAGTGCTGAGAGCCATTTGAACCGTTTTTTGTTGCATAGACTTGTCACAGAAATGAAAACAACAAATAAACGGGTGTAAACTACGTCACAACAAAGGAATTCACGAGCCAAAACTTCCAAAACGGAACGCAAGAGTCATAACATGTGGTACATGTGTAGAACAAATAGGAGGTACGTACGGCTGGAGATCCCTTCCTTAGATATTGCAGTTGCAAACGGACGTTATAGTACGACACAGACAGAAATTTATACTACGACACAGACACAAATTTAATTACTGCAAAGAGACACGTTAGTGACCGCACGGAAAGTTAATAGTTTTGTGTAAAAAGAGGGACAATAGTGAGAGTTGAAGACGGGTCTCTCCCTTTCGACTCCAACACTAGGACCAAATAACCACGACGCTGCGGCTGTTCGGCTTCGCCCGATGTTGCAAATCTTAAACTTAGACCACTCACTTGTTCTGTTTTGCTTCTTTTGTCACATTTCAGTACAGCTTCTTCCTGTTTTCATGCTTGATATGTGTTGAGTTTTTTATGGACTATCCACGCGGCCATCTTACCACAATCTGAATGGGGTGCGATGAGGGGTTTCCAACGTTTGGCGTGTTATTCTTGATGACCAGTCATCGGTCCAATTATTTTAGATAACCGTCTTAATGGAGATAGGTATGTTGATTTCCTTCAAAATGTGTTAACAGACTATTTGGAAGATATCCCTTTGGCAACGACATCGCAAGATTATGCACTTCTAGCACGATGGAGCACCTGCACATTCTGTAACGTCAATAACACAGCACCTCACGGAAACGTATCCTGGACGTTGAACTGGTTGCCGTGGAGTCATTTATTGGCCACCGAGGCCACCAGATCTTACGCCTTTGGATTACTGTTTGTAGGGTTCGCTTAAGAGCGGAGTCAACAAGCGCAGAGTGGGCACAAGGGAGGAACGTCACACTCGAATTTCACTTGCGTGTTCTCAAGTATAGGACCGTACGAACGAGTTCAGATCAGCAACACAGCAGCTATCTACAAGAGCTGCGAAATGTATTACAGTTTACGGTAGTCTTTTTTAACATCTTTCGCGAGGAAATATAAACAATTAAAAGAAACATTAGATCACAATGTTTCTATTACTATCACCTACATTTATCCTGTTCTCCACAATTTTCCTTAGTTTCCTCAGAAACTGTTAAGAACAGGTATGTTCATACGACGTTTTTTGGAAATACTTGGAAACTTGTGATAAGTTCCTATGGGACCAAACTGCTGACCGAGCGAGGTGGCGCAGTGGTTAGCACACTGGACTCGCATTCGGGAGGACGATGGTTCAGTACCACGTCCGGCCGTCCTGATTAGGTTTTCCGTGATTTTCCTAAATCTATCAGGCAAATGCTGGGATGGTTCCTTTGAAAGGGCACGGCCGACTTCCATCCCCATCCTTCCCTAATCCAATGAGACCGATGACCTCGCTGTTTGGTCTCTTCCTCCAAACAACCCAACCCAAGCCAACCAAACTGCTGAGGTCATCGGTCCCTAGGTTTACGCACTACTTAATGTAACTTAAACTAACTTACACTAAGGACGACACACACTCATTCCAGAGGGAAGACTCGAACCTTCGACGGGGATACCCGCGCGAACCGTGACCAGACGCCTAAGCCCGCGAGCTACCCCGCGTGGCGGCAGTCTTTTTTTTTTTTTTTTTTGTTCAGAATCTCTAATACTGTCACCCCTCAAAGCATATACCTTCTTCTTGACTGACCTTGTACTACTGAAGCTGATCTTTCATGTTTTCCATCCGACGAACGAGTTACCGAGCAGACTGCCCGAATTCATCGTGTAGTTCTTTCGTCTTTCTTACTCTGGTATAAAAACGACAGATGCTTGTTTTACGCTGTAGCATTTACCGATGTTTTTTTTCAGAAAGTTGCCTGTTGCACTACAACACAACATTTTTCATCAGCTGACACGGATTAAAATGTTTGCACCTATGGCTCCCAAAATTTTGGCCTCTCTTTGTACATGTTTTCCTGTGTCAATAATAGACCAACTCCGCTTCCTTCATGCAGTGCAGCTACGAGATTTTTCTGTATCCACAATATCGACTATGAGGGTTCTTCTTGAGGAAAAGTTGTGGACAGGAAATGTGATGAACCGGAAACTTCTCTGTCACTTGTTCTAACACACACAATTCTAAATCATATTTTTATCCGTTTACCACAGGGTTGTTTAATTGCAAGGGTTGGTAACTCCTTAACATAAAACACTAGCGTTCTGAAGTCATCGGACTTCCCGCCATAGAGGACTAGGCAGCCAAAGGGTTCAGACAGCTATAGCTATGTAATGACAACGTGTTGAGTATTATTACCGGTTGGAAATCATTTAAAAGTGTAACTTAAACGTTTCTTGAACGAAGCAGATCACTGGAAATCACTGCATCCCACTCCAATGTTATTAGGCACTCCACATGAAAGGAAGTGCGAAATCACTTCTGGAAAAGATACTGACACGTTTCAGCACTTTCCAGCAAGCTTAAAGTAATCTCGTTTCCTTGAAGCGCACTTAAAATCTGTCCTCACTTATCGCACTATTTAGATATGCGTTTTTATTTTGTTGTCAACAATAACTAAATAATTACGCCCGAGCGAAATTCACTCTAGAGAAAATTATCTTCTCGTATACATAAATGCTATGAATTTCATATCAGTTGTCAATGTTTTTAAGCTCTAAAATAGTTTTTTGTGTAAGTACCTAGGCGTTGCCAGGAATAAAGGTATTGACAAGGAACGTTGTATTCGCCATCATCATCGGCATGCGGTATTAATACACGAACAGTTGCAGAAGGGGCCACACCTAATATTCCGGTTCAGTGAGGGCCAAGCTACATAGCTTTGGCCTCTGAAACGTTGGATACCTTAAACTGTGGCGCTGTAATTATCGTGTCTTTTTACTTTGTGATATGTTCCGTTAGGGCCCCACCCATATCGCACGTAGGCGGTGCAGCGGCTGACGTAAATGCAGATTATTTCTCACAACGCACGCGATAAACGCAACTTGCCGACGGTCTAGTAAACACATTTTCCATTGTCCGATAATAAGTGTGTAACAGAACTTAACAGATTATTATCCTTTATCTGTTGCTACTAAAAGTGAAAATAGCCTGTTGTATTTATTAATGAATTGTAGTACGACCCGGTAAACAACGTTTGTTGCTCTCTGTTCATAGACTCCTCAGTAGCGAAAAGTCAGATCACGTCGTTAAAATGTTGTTTCAACACGCAGAAATTCTTTTAGAGTGATCGGCAGATGGTGCAGGGAGTGGCAGATAATTCTTAAAATAGTGTCTAATGTAATGTGTTTGTCTGTCTTCCTCTAAAATTTGTACTCTCTCGAGTTCTCTCTAGCACTATGGAAGTTATTCCGTGAGGTCTTAACAGATGTCCTACTATCCTGTCCCTTCTTCTTGTCAGTGTTTTCCATATATATACTATCAGCTGCAGCGGGACATCAAGCGGAATCAGTGGCGACGATGAAAGTGTGTACCCGACTGGGACCGCAAGTGCCTAGTAAGACGCCGGCACGGTAGCTCAGCGTGTTCGGTCAGAGGGGTGGCTGGCCTATGTACTAACAACTGAGCGAAGGGAGCAACAACGACGAACTTCAACGGATGTTATATGGCGTCCGCTACGACCAAAGACAACGAACAAAGTGTATAAAAAACAGCAATCAGTAGATCCCGGCTCAAATGGTTCAAATGGCTCTGAGCACTATGGGACTCAACTGCTGTGGTCATCAGTTTCCTAGAACTTAGAACTACTTAAACCTAACTAACCTAAGGACATCACACACATCCATGCCCGAGGCAGGATTCGAACCTGCGACCGTAGCAGTCGCACGGTTCCGGACTGCGCGCCTAGAACCGCTAGACCACCGCGGCCAGTTGATCCCGGTTTCGAATCCCTGTCCGGTACACGTTTTTATCGTCGCCGCTGATTACGCTTGATGTCCCGCTGCTGCTGACACCAGTGAACCTCCTTCAATTTACATATAGTGTTTCACACCTACTGGGTCTGAGTGGTGTCTGTTCTTTCGAATGAACGGACATTGGGCATTCAAATAATTTTCCATATATTCGTTTCCTCGCCAATTCTCCAGAGAACCTCCACATTCCTTATCAATCCACATAATTTTTATCATTCTTCTGTAGCGCCACTTCTCAGAGCTCCGATTCCCTTTTGTTCCGGTTTTCCCACAATTCACGTTTTACTACCATGCTATTCTGTGCTCTAAACGGATATTTACAGAAATTTGCTCCTCAGGTTAAGTCCTATGTTTGACACTTGTAGACTTCTCTTGCTCATGCTACTCTGCTTTTTATATCCTCCCTGCTCCGTCTGTCACGGGTTATATTCCTGCCTAGGCAGCAGAATTCCTTAACGTCGTCTTCTTCGTTATCCCCAACTTCTCATTTCTTTCGTCTTTCTTCGATTTTTGTCAGTTCATATTCTGTTCTCATTCGACTATTCATTCCATTCAATAGATTCTGCAGATCTTCTTCACTTGATCTGAGGATAGCAGTTATATCAGTTAATCTTGTCATTGATATCTTTCCATCTTGAATTTTAATTCCGCTCGTGATTCTTTCTTTTATTTCTGTCATTGCTTCTTCGGTTATAAACTGAACATAGGGGCGAAAGGCTACATCCCCGGCTTACGCCCTTTTTAATCCGAGCTCTTCGTTCTTGGTCTGATAGTCTTATTGTTCCTTGTTGATTCTTGTAGCTCTGCTCGCAGTCAAAAAAGAAGGGAAAAAAACCTGTCGGACCCTTCAGCTTTGCTGGTAGCAGCAACAAAACTGTCAGACCCTATAGCTTTGTCAGTAGCCACAACAAATCCCAGACCGGATCCTCCTGCTTGTCCTCCTACCAATTGCCACTTCCAAACTGCCCCTCTCACTACTGCCTTCCCTCATCCTCGTCAGCTGTCTCCTAGCTTGATCCAGCTGTACGTGAAGGGAACAGATCTTCGCTTCCTGTTAACATATTCCTGCCGCATATTTTGCAGTTCCAGTGAAGGACCTGCCCACTACTTCCCCCCCCCCCCCCCCCCCCCCAGGGAAACAAGGCATCCCACTAACCACCTTTCTACGGCAGTTCCCACAAAGTCCACTCTTGATGAAATAATATTTATAGGGAGAAAAAAGGATAAAATATGAAACACTAATGGAATGTTATAAAACGTATTACGTTTATTTCACTATAGGAAGAGTACGATTTCCGCTAATGTGTTAACTTTGTTTGCACTGCGTTTCGAAAACGTCAGACGCAAGGTTATTCTAAAAGGTCAGACGAATGAAGATAAACGGTTGTCAGAAGTCACACCAAACAGTAATTTAAATCAACATACGGTATTTCCGAAACATAACAGAGAAATGACAAAACTTCCCTTGTTTGATAGGAAAAAAGACACTACTGCAGCTATTGACAGCGGAAGGGTTTTACACTGAAGAGCCAAAGAAATTGATACAACGGCATGATATCGTGTAGGGCCCCCGCGAACACCCAGAAGTGCCGCAACACGACGAGGCATGCACTCGACTATTGTCTCAAGAAGTGCTGGAGGGAGTTGACACCATGAATCCAGCAGGGAGTACGAGGGGGTGGAGATCTCTTCTGAACAGCACGTTGCAAGGCTTCCCAGACATGTTCAATAATATTCATGTCTGGGGAGTCTGGTGGCCAGCGGAAGTGTTTAAACTCAGAAGAGTGTTCCTGGAGCCACTCTGTAGCAAGTCTGGACGTGTCGGGTGACGTATTGTAATTGCCCGTGTCCGTCGGAATGTACAATGGACATGAATGGATGCAGGTGATCAGACAGGATGCTTACGTACATGTCTCCTATCAGAGTCGTATCTAGAAGTATCAGAGGTCCCATATCACACCAACTGTACACGCCCCACACCATTCCAGAGCCGCCATCAGCTTGTACAGTCCAGTCCCCTACTGACATGCAGGGCCCCTAGATTCATGAGGTTGTCTCCATACACCAACACGTCCATCCGCTCGATACAATTTGAAATCAGACTAGTACGACCCGGCAGCATGTTTCCAGTCATCAACAGTCCAATATCGGTGTTGACGGGCCCAGACAAGGCGTAAATCTTTGTGTCATGCTGTCATCAAGGGTACACGAGTGGGCCTTCGGCTCCGAAAGCCCATATCAATTATGAAATTATAATGAAATCCAAACCTTTAGCTGCTTACAGGTGCTGATTAATATCAACAGGGACAGTTCAAAAATGTGTACTGCGACCGGAACTCGAACCCAGGACCTCCTGCTTACATGGCAGACGATCTATCCGACTTATTTTTGTCTCATTTTGCTCTATATTGTTCGCTGAATTTGTTCGGGGCGGACGTCCGATCACAGCCTGTCAGGTTCTTCGTTGAGCCGTTCATTCCGCTTTTTTTTTTTTTTTATTTTATTTCGGAGGGTAGCTAACCCTCTGGTCGAACACGCTGAGCTACCGTGCTGGCAACTGACCTACCGAGGACACAGACGATAGTGCGACTGCAGGGAGTTATCTCTGGCACGTTCCCAGTGAGACCCAGAGTTTCCAACTTTCCGTCCACACACGACATTTGTAGTGCCCCTGCCCCCTACACTCATTACTCGCGGCAGTCAGTCTACCGATTCCCATAGGAGTTTGAGCAAAGTGAGTGCATCCGCACTGAAGAAGATCATTGGCCGGTAAACCTTATCTATATAAAGATGGCATCTGTTCCTTCGGACATGGCTCAGTCGGATAGAGCGTCTGACATGCAAGCAGGAGGTTCAGGGTTCGAGAAGCGATCGGGGCACACATTTTTCAACTGTCCCCGTTGATATTTATCAACGCCTGTAAGCAGCTAAAGGTCTGGATTGCATTATAATTTCATTCTTCGAGAGCTGCAATATCACCAATGGCATCTGTACACATACCAGCTTCATACATATAAATGATATTTCGTTGAATGGTTCGCACACTGATACTTGTTGATGGCCTAGCACTGAAATCTGCAACAATTTGCGGAAGGGTGGCACTTCTGTCAAGTTGAACGATTCTCTTCAGTCGTCGTTGGTCCCGTTCTTGCAGGAACTTTTTCCCGCCGCATCTGTGTGGGAGATTTCACGTTTTATCAGATCCCTGATATTCACGGTACACTCGTGAAATGGTCGTGCGGGAAAACCCGCACTTCGTCGCTACCTTAGAGATACTGCGTCCCATCGCTTGAGCGCCGACTATAGCACCACGTTCAAACTCATTCAAATCTTGATAACCTGTCATTGTAGCAGCAGTAACCGATCTAACAAATGCGTCACACGCTTGTTGTCTTATATAGGCGCTGCCGACTGCAGCGCCGTAATCTGCCTGTTTACATACTCTGTATTTGAATACACATGCCTATACCAGTTTATTTGGCGTTCAATGAATAAGAATACTCGCGAATGTGCACAGGTCGTTGGGCAAGTGCTGTGTTCTGTATGAAAATAAATGTCAGACCTATAAAACAAGTGCCGGCCACTAGTGGCCGAGCGGTTCTGGCGCTACAGTCTGGAACCGCGCGACCGCTACGGTCGCAGGTTCGAATCCTGCCTCGGGCATGGATGTGTGTGTTGTCCTTAGGTTAGTTAGGTTTAAGTAGTTCTAAGTTCTAGGGGACTTATGACCTCAGCAGTTGAGTCCCATAGTGCTCAGAGCCATTTGAACCATTTTTATAAAACAAGTATCGAGGATTCACTGTACAGGTAATTTGAAGTGAAAGAGTACTCTAGCGCGTAGCAAGCTAAAACGGAACGGTAAAATCAGAGTAGACAAAGTAGCTATATTTGCGTTTAGAACAAAAAAAGAATTTTTTTTTTTTTTTTTTTTTGAAATTCAAATGCATTCTGAGGAAAACCACACAGAGAGAGGAAGATAATTGTTAAGCAGGAGAATTCTAGAGATTTGTTGAAGGGGCCGGCATAGAACAAACCCCTACCAGCCTATCGACGGCACAGGCATTGACGAGCCAAATCATATGATCACCTGTTTCATAGGTTGTTGGTCCGCCGTTGGAATGCAATACAGCAGCGATTCTGCATGACATGGATTCTACAGGTCTTAAGTAGGTTTCCGGAGGTATGTAGCAGCATATGCCAGTACACAGGTTATGGAGTTCCCGTAAAATACGGGAAATAACCAGGAATCGCTCCGGTTGAGATCTGATAAATGAGCACGCCATGCAACTGGTCCCATCGTCAGATCCATCGACCAAGGAAGACACGAGTGACATGCGTCCGGATGTTAACGGTGAAGTGGACTGCAGCACCATCATGTAGCAGACACTTAACCCTTCGAATCATCAATGGTACTTTTTTCGACAGGGGAGGTAAAGTCACCCGTAAGAAATGCCGATAGTCCCGGCCTGTTAGGCGACGTGGAAGGAAGACTGCTCCCAAAATACGGTCACGAATTATTCCGGCCCTTACATTCCAGGGTTGTGCATACTATCCCGCAGGTAACTGTTGTAAAAGATGAAAATATCACTCCGGGTAAAGGTGGCCTCATCTGTGATTAGGATGGATGACACAAATCCCGGAATCGTGGTTGCCCGGTGAAGAAACCAGTGACAAAACTGCTCCCGATGTGAAAGTCTGTAGCTAGTAAACCATACACACGCTGTAATTGGTAAGGGTAGTAACAATTTTCATGAAGAATGTTCGACACGGTCGTCTGGCTTACCCTGTACTGGCGGGCCAACTGTGGCCCGGCGGTCACCTTCCACAGTGTTAATCACGTTTTCCTCCAAGTCTGGTGTCTGAACATTTCCGGTATGTCCTTCATGATCTCGTACTTCCTGAAACGACCCTGTCTCAGAGAAACGGCGAAACACCGTTGCAGATACTGAATACTGTACTTGTTGTTAGCGGGGATGGGTCTCCTGATACAACCACACCGCCCGCCGCCCTTCCATTAGCATTTCCGTAACTAAACACCATGTAATGTAGTATATACCGAGCGAGGTGGCGCAGTAGTTAGCACACTGGACTCGCATTCGGCAGGACGACGGTTCAAATCCGCGTCCGGCCTCCTAATTTAGGTTTCCCATGATTTCCCTAAATCGCTTCAGGCAAATGCTGGGATCGTTCATTTGAAAGGGCACGGCCGAATTCCTTCCCCATCCTTCCCTAATCCGAACTTGTGCTACGTCTCTAATGACCTCGTTGTCGACGGGACGTTAAACACTAATCTCCTCCTCCTCCTCTGACATATATTGTGCTGCTGCCTCTAAAGAAGAAAAATTGGAAAGAAGCTTTTTATAAAAGATGAAGCCAAAGTGTTTTTCTTTTTTTAAAAAAATATAGATTATTTGTGATAAACACATTCTGTGATAGTCCTGATAATCCACAACAAATTAGCAATTTCAGAATTCCGCACATAAATAATTGTTTGGAAGAGATTTGCATATTCTGTACGTCTTTAATATACACTGAAATAAACCGGTACACCTGCCTAATATCGTGTAGGACCCCCGCGAGCATGCCGAAGTGCCGCAACACGACGTGGCATGGACTTGACTAATGTCTGAAGTAGTGCTGGAGGGAACTGACACCATGCATCCTGCAGGATTTCCCATAATTCCGTAAGAGTACGAGGGGATGGAAATCTCTTCTGAACAGCGCGTCACAAAATATCCCAGATATGCTCAATGGTGTTCATCTCTGGGGAATCTGGTGGACAGCTGAAGTATTTAAACTCAGAAGAGTGTTCTTGGAGCCACCCTGTAGCAACTCTGAATATGTCGGGTGTCGCTTTGTCCTGCTCGAACTGCGCATCTCCACCGGGATGCAAAATCGACATGAATGGATGGAGGTGATCAGACAGGGTGCTTACGTACGTGTCACCTATCAGAGTCGCAACTAGAGGTAGCAGGGGTCTCGTATCACACCAACTGTACACGGCCCACACCATTACAGAGCCGCCACCAGCTTGAACAGTCCCCTGCTGACATGCGCTGCCCTTAGATTCATGAGGTAGTCTCCATACACCAACACGTCCATCCGCTCGATACTATTTGAGACGAGACTCATCCGACACGGTAACATGTTTCCAGTCATAAACAGTCCAATATCGGTGATGACGGGCCCAGACAAGGAATAAAGCTTTGTGGTGTGCAGTCATCAAGGGTACACGAGTGGGCCCTCGGCTCCGAAAGCCCATATCGATGATGTTTCGTTGAATGGTTTGCACGCTGACACTTGTTGATGGCTCTGAGCACTATGGAACTCAACATCTTAGGTCATCAGTCCCCTAGAACTTAGAACTACTTAAACCTAACTAACCTAAGGACATCACACACATCCATGCCCGAGGCAGGATTCGAACCTGCGACCGTAGCGGTAGCGCGGTTCCAGACTGAAGCGCCTAGAACCGCTCGACCACTTCGGCCGGCACACTTGTTGATGGCCCAGCACTGAAATCTGCAGCAATTTTCGGAAGGATTTTCACTTCTGTCACGTTCAACGATTCTCTTCAATCGTCGTTGGTCCCGTTCTTCCAGGATCTGTTTCCCACCGCAGCTATGTGGGAGATTTGCTGTTTTACGAGATTTCTGATAATGGTCGTACGGGAAAATCCCCACTTCATCGCTACCTAGGAGATGCTGTGTCCTATCACTCCCGCACTGACTCGCAGGTTAAAACTCGCTTAAATCTTGATAACCTGCCATTGTAGCAGCAATAACCGATCTAATAATGGCGTCATACGTTAATCTGCTGTCGCCGACCGCGGCGCCGTATTCTGCTTGTTTACATATCTCTGTATTTGAATACACATGCCTATACCAGTTTCTTTGACGCTTCATTGTACATCTAATCTACATGTGATTGCAGGCACTCGATTCGTAAGTTCATGAGATCTCAGAATAAGTGACTGGAATTTAGTTGTACTGATTTATGATATGCTCTTTCTTTGCATGGGCTGAATGTTATGGTTTACTTGGCTGTGCCAGCGAGAGCGTTAAATTTGTGATCTACGTTATGAACGTTAACATTAACTTATATTCGTATGTACTAACGTGGTGCAAAGGAACATAATTCCTGAAACCTGGAACGCTGTATAGCTTTACCAGTCGCATAAAAAAACACGGAATTTAATCAAGCAAAGGAAGAGAGAGATTTAGAAGTGGATGTAGCGCAACGGATCATCTGCAAAGTTACGAATGTAATTATACAGCGCACCAGGCATATGAATCACTCGATTGCCTGTGATTCGAGTTATAGAGAAAGCAAGGCGCTCATTCAAATTACGTTAGAAATTTGAAGAATATACTCTTATATGGCTTAGCAGTAACTTCAATTAGGTTTCATCAGAGTAGTAGGAAAATCAGAACAGAAAAGAAGTCAGACAACGACGGGCTATATGACTAGAATTGCTCTCGGTATAGTCACAAGGAAAGTTTGAAATTAGTAAAGAAGTAAAACTAAGAAAGAATAGACGTGAATGGAATATATTTGAACCACATTCGTTTTGCTGCTGACATTGCATTTTTTATGTCTATCGGAAGTTTGTAAGTACACCCGCATATCAGTTCTAATAAGCCTAAACCTGTGTAACTAGCAAGGAGAATCTTTTAAAAATTAACAAATGAAGTGATGAAAGCAGAACATCAGCTTATGTATTTTGGGCACTTGAAGACGGCTTTTCAATGCACGGCAAAAGAAATAAAAGGGAGTATAAAACTGGTCAGGAAAGTTTTCAGTAAAGTAACTAGTTTCAAAAATGAAAAAATAAAGTGTTTCTGACGACGAGAGTTTACAAATAGTTTAAGAGACTAATTTTGATTTATGGTAGTGAGACATGACCTTTAATGCGAAAACATGTTAATATCTAGAGATTCACTCAACAAGCAATCAAGAGATACGTGTTAGAAATTTACGGGAGAATCAAGAAAACTAGTAAACGGACAAGGGAACAGACTGGAGTGGAACACGTAAAAATGAACATACAAACAATGGGAGTGCTCGGACATTTAGGTGCGTATACGGCCATGGGTGTTCTTTGTTGGAGTCTGAGAGATAAGAGAAGACTGACAATGTACTACTGGAGGACTGGTATATGACACTTGAAAATATGCAGGAGTACCACGGACAGTTACAGCTCCAGCCCATAATGGATCAGGAAATGTGGGAAAGGTCACTTCCAAGTAGTGGACATCGAATGGCTGCTGCTACGCTGTTGTTGTAGTTGTTGTTGCTGCTGCTGCTGCTGCTATTGCTGCTGCTGCTGACGATAATTATAATGATTACTGAGGATGACGCACTACGTAGGCATACACTAATGAGCCAAAACATTACAACTGCAGTCGATCATGAGACAGAATGACGCTTGGATGAGTTGCGAGCACGTGACATAGTAAGGAACGTATGTAAGCGGAACAGGGACGAACCATTCTAGCGAACATGTGGACCAAAAATGTGGAAATACGAAAGGCTTAAATAATGCAATACATTTTTTTTCTGAAACGAGCTTGGTTTTATTCAGGATCGCAATGCACCATATTATTTCCCACTTTTTTGGCTACAAAACCCTTTTTTGAACATAATCTCCGTTCATTGCTACGGCCCTACGCCATCTTACTAGGATGGACTGTATGCCCGCATGGTACCACTCCATCGGTCGACCGCTGCATCAATAACCTCCCCATCACCCACGTACTGCTTCCCGCGGAGTGATCCTTCATTGGGCCGGACTGATGGAAGTCGGAATGTGCGACATTCTGCCTGAAGGGTTGATAATGAAGAACAATCCAATGAAGTTTTGTAAGCTCCTCTCGGGTGTGCGGACGTGTTTGAGGCCTTACGTTATCAGGGAGAAGTTCGTTTGCATTTTCGTGACGACAGACACAGTGAACTCATTTTTTAAATTTCCTGAGGGTATCACAATACACTTCCGAGTTAATCATTGCAGCGTGAGGAAGGACATCAAACAGAATAACCCCTTCCGAGTCCCCTTAGATTTTCGTCGTGACTACCGGTTGAGAGTCCGGCTTTGAACTTCTTCCTCGGAGAGGGGGTGGTGTGGTACCACTCCAAGTATTGCCGTTTTGTTTCTGGTTCGAAGTGATGAAGCCATGTTCCATCGCCTGTGACCACGTTCGACAAGAAATTGCCACCATAAGCCTCGTAATTTCGGGAGTACCGCAAGGAAGCGTGATAGGACCTTTATTGTTTACAATATACATAAATGACTTAGTTGACAACATCGGTAGCTCCGTGAGGCTATTTGCAGATGACACGGTTGTCTACAAGAAAGTAGCAACATCAGAAGACTCGTACGTACTCCAGGAAGACCTGCAGAGGATTAATGAATGGTGCGACAGCTGGCAGCTTTCCCTAAACGTAGATAAATGTAATATAATGCGCATACATAGGGGCAGAAATCCATTCCAGTACGATTATGCCATAGGTGGTAAATCATTGGAAGCGGTAACGACCGTAAAATACTTAGGAGTTACTATCCGGAGCGATCTGAAGTGGAATGATCACATAAAACAAATAGTGGGAAAAGCAGGCGCCAGGTTGAGATTCATAGGAAGAATTCTAAGAAAATGTAACTCATCGACGAAAGAAGTAGCTTACAAAACGCTTGTTCGTCCGATTCTTGAGTATTGCTCATCAGTATGGGACCCTTACCAGGTTGGATTAATAGAAGAGATAGACATGATCCAGCGAAAAGCAGCGCGATTCGTCATGGGGACATTTAGTCAGCGCGAGAGCGTTACGGAGATGCTGAACAAGCTCCAGTGGCGGACACTTCAAGAAAGGCGTTACGCAATACGGAGAGGTTTATTATCGAAATTACGAGAGAGCACATTCCGGGAAGAGATGGGCAACATATTACTACCGCCCACATATATCTCGCGTAATGATCACAACGAAAAGATCCGAGAAATTAGAGCAAATACGGAGACTTACAAGCAGTCGTTCTTCCCACGCACAATTCGTGAGTGGAACAGGGAAGGGGGGATCAGATAGTGGTACAATAAGTACCCTCCGCCACACACCGTAAGGTGGCTCGCGGAGTATAGATGTAGATGTAGATGTAGATGTAACGCGCAAACAACTCCACGCAGATGATCCTTCGTTGGTCTTTATGGTCTTCTCCATGCTCCGAACAGTTATTCATGTGGATGACGGATTATCCGTACACATCCATCGACCTAGACTAACAAGAATGTTGATTTATCCAAGAAACACATTTTCATAGATCCAGAATCGTTGACTGTCTATGTAAGGATCGTCTACTGTGAAGCACCACGTTCGACAGTGTGTGCTGATCGACGTTCTCTGAAACATTTGTGTTGACATCAACTTTGTATTCCGTCCCCATATCTGTCACAGATCACCGCCTATCCTGCTTTACAGAGCGGACAAGGCTCCTACAACCAAGATCTGTGATGAGGCGTGACCGTCCAACGCCCTGTAGACTACTCATGATTTCACGATCTTTCAACCGCTTTCCACAGATTCCCACGTCTGTAACATGTGGGCAACCGATCAACGTCGCCGGGATGCTAGTTCCCATGTTCCTGGGCCATAAAACCTGCTCTTTCTCAAAGTTACTTATGTTCATATACGAGGGGCGTTCAATAAGTAATACGACACATTTTTCATAGACCAATTTCGATTAAAAATATATGGAATTTGTAAAGGAATATCGTGGAATATTCCCGCTTCAGCTCCCATAGTTCCATAAAGTTCCGATAGGTGACGGCAGTGTACGTTGCAGAGAGTTGTCATTGAGTTTCTTGTGGCGAAAAACCATAGCATCACAGATATGGGCGCTTGCAGAATGTCTACGGAGACCTGGCAGTAAACAAAAGCACGATGATTCGTTGGGCGAGGCGTCTGTCACCATCGCAATAACGTCGCACAAACCTGTCCGATCTGCCGTGTGCCGGCCAGTTGCTCACGTTGCTCACAACTGTGACTCCTGCAAACCTGAAACGTGTAGACACTCTCATTCGAGGTGATCGATGGATCACAATCAAACACCCCGCTGCATAACTGGACGTCGCTGTTGGTAGGGATGACGCATTGCACACTGCACCAGTTCAGGTAGGCAAAGGTGTGTGCCCAGCGGGTTACTCGCCTATGGTAGCCATTTACGACAGCATGACACCTGCGGACTGCGTAAGCATTATTGAGGACCGCCTGCCTCAGTTCATACTTGATCCCTTTCCTGACAACGATGGCATCGTCCAGCAGGTTACCTATATGTGTCAAAAGGGCAGAATAGAGCTACGGTCGTTTGACGAGCACAATAATGAAACTTTGATATCTTGGTAACAAAATTATTCTGATGTGAATGCGTTGGAGTACGTCGGGGACGCTATAGGGCGCCAGCACCGCGTCCACAAACCTACCGAATCTAATGTACCGGACTTATGTGAAGTGTGCGTAGGCATTTGGGGCCAGAAAGCTACGGAAACCTACGAAGGGCATGTGGAACCCTTGATATTTCTTTTCGAAGGTGGACCAATACGCTATTAAGAAGGTTTTCTCAATCTTTTAGTATCTGTCTCTTGAGATGTATGTGAAAAAAGCACTTCTTAAGCAGCAATTAAAAAGAACGTTTGCTTTGCCACCTCTGACAGCGTGAAGTAATAAGGCCTGCCATTACAGATGTGCAGCTTGCGTTGAAGTGCCGTGAACGTCGCTGACTTTGCTTTATTTTAGTGCTTGTGCGAAAGAATGGTTAACCCTGGAGCTCCTTATGCTGCAAGACCCAAGTTTACGACCGGCTGATGTCAGGCAGACACTCCAAATGCAGCCTGCAGACTCGTCCAGAAGGCGCTAGCAGCAGTTTACATTTGAAGGGAACCTGGCTGCAGACACCGTTCCACTCCCAAACAACTCGTTAGAGTAGTGGTTAGTCAGGCAACTGCAGTAGGCTGGTTTCACAGTTTGAATGTGTTTTTATTTTTCTCGCTATCGTATTGCTTGAAATTTGGATTACTTCTATTGCTCGCTATTACATTTTTAAATGACAATGAGTTGCAGTTACCTGAAAGTAAAATATCAGTAGCAGAGAAACTGATTCAAATAGGTGTCGGAAACAGTGAAACAGCGAGAGAAGCAATTAGTAAGAAGAAAAAATAGGAAGAAAGAAGGCTATAGTACAGAGACAGACGAGCAATGCACATGCCTTCAGAAGCGAAGTGCGATCAATAAAAATGGTGAATCATGAAATAAAACGCTAGTCTTTTATAATGAATTTTCCACTCTGCAGCGGAGTGTGTCCTAATATAAAACTTCTTGGCAGATTAAAATTGTGTGCCTCCCCGGAACCCGAACTCGGAACCTTTGCCTTTTGCGGGCAAGTCCTCTACCTACTCAGCTGCTCCTTAACACTACTCTTGTTCCACAATCAACTCGGCGAGAAAATGGAAAAAACTGCCAGAACAGAAGCACAAGCTGACGGGGATAGGAAACGAATTCTAATGCTTAGTGATGATGTTCTACAAAAGAACCGTTGAATCAAATGGACGGACTAAGTAGCACAAATTTGTATCGTCCCCTCTTTCTAGATTGTCGCTATCTTCATTTAAATACGGGTCCGCGTCCCCTAGTTCCCATTTCACAGCAATAGCTTGTAGATTCGTAAACGGAGTACCCTCATATTCATTATCAGCAGATCCATTAAAATTAATCTTACACTCCTCCCCTTCATTTTAGAGGCGCATTCTCTCATAAACTCCAATCGACAACATCTGTCAGGGTTTGATTTGACTCATGAGACGTAAACTCGACCAGAAGTTGGAAACCGTGTGAAACAAGGTTCAACCGACTACATCACTTTCTTTCTTTGTTCCATAGTCCAGGTTTTATGGCTTCGGCAGCAGGTTTTTCTGTCACGGACATTTGGATCACAGATGAGTGGTTTTGGACTTCCAACTCACTCTGCAATTCCCTGCCTATGGAGCTCCATTCGTGTTGTTTTGGTGCTGACAGAATTCGAGAGTGCGACAGTCACCTCTGCTGCGGCTTTTGCAGCTATCTTGCTCCTTTTTTACGTCACAATCCTCTTGAATGACTGTCTGCCACGATCACTCGACATACACTTTCGTCCGTGTTGTGAATTGCCGTATGACGTTCTTTCGCTTTCCCCGTATGCGGTGACGATCTTTGATACGGTGCCTCTAGAAACACCAAACGTTTCGGCTTCCTTGGTTACTGAAGTATCCGTCATACGAACACCAACAATTTGCCAATGTTCATTTTCACTTAGTTCCGACATAAAGCATTCACAATTATGCAGACTACTGTTATGAAGAAGACTGACACTTGCGAAGTTCTGAGGACATCGCTGTGTAATAGCGTAGCCAGCAAGCTGAGCTAGCATCTGCATCTGTGCTCAAGCATGCGTTTCCATACTTTTGCCTAGCTCCCGTACTTTCACATAAAAAACAGCATCCATTAATCTCAGCATTACGTGTCCCGTTCAGTGCATGCATTTACAGAAAATAAGATGGATGTGACGCTGGTACAACTTGCAGTAACGCTGTAAGTTCTCCTTCGGCAGAAGTGTATATGAATATACACATGACTGTTATAATCTCAAAGAAGGATTTACATTCCCATTGCATTGTGACTGACTATATGTCGAGCTTCTATACACATTTACCAGCCGGCCGCTGTGGCCGTGCGGTTCTAGGCGCTTCAGTCTGGAATCGCGTGACCGCTACGGTCGCAGGTTCGAATCCTGCCTCGGGCATGGATGTGTGTGATGTCCATAGGTTAGTTAGGGTTAAGTAGTTCTAAGTTCTAGGCGACTGATGACCTCAGAAGCTAAGTCGCATAGTGCTCAGAGCCATTTGAACCATTTTTGAACATTTACCATCGTACCATCTTCGTGATCACTTGTGTTCTGTTTCCTACAGCTATGGGTGCTGTTTCCTATAGCTGTACTGGCAAATTGCTGTTGGGCTATTAACGTAAGTGTGAATTGTTCAGATAACTTTCATTATTTATGCTGTAGACAGACTTCATTCGTTGATTAATTACATGAGTCATAACTTTATCTATGATAGGGTATAACGTTCACAATCAGAGCATATTTGGAGTTGCTTGCGATAGTAATCCACTTCTAAACACAACACAGCAGTATTCTTAGAATGTGAATAGGCTGCAATTTTTATACATACAGCAGCGTTTCTGGGTAATCACTGGATAATGGCTCAAAAAGACGAAACCGGTTGTGGAACGAAGGAAAAGTTGAAGTAAATAACAGCCTGAGTTAAAAAAATGGAGGATTGATCCAATAAGTGTATGGCTGTGACACTCTCAATGAAGAAGTTTATTCTTATTTCGCACTATGTTACCGCTGAGCAATAACAAAAACGTGTGCTTTTTTATTTGAGCACAACAGATTATTTTTTACTGCCCTAACAAGAAGATGTAAGATAAAATGCGATGCACCGCGTTCTCTGCATTATGAAATGAGGTATTTTTTGTGTTTTCAAGCTACCTTGACGCTATAAAGTCGCATTTCCTGGAAAAAGAATCAGGAAAGGCTGTGAAGAGAGATAATAGTAGACTTATGTTGGCTTTAGGATCAAGTTTATCTCTCTGTTATGTTCATCTCTAGCGCTCCATTGTTCAGCGGCTTCTTTCTGATGACCTTTGTCGCTTCACTTACGTAGCACGAGTATTGAGTTATGAAGTCTAAAGCCACACAGTGGCTGTCCGAGGAATAATGTATTGACAGTATTAGTCATTTACTTGGCAGGCAACAGCGACATAAAAGTATGGAGCTCGTCTTGTTGGAGATATAGCTATCAAATTCTACATCTCTAAATCTACATCTACATCCATACTCGGCAAGCCACCTGACGGTGTGTGGCGGAGGGTACCTTGAGTTCCTCTATCGGTTCACCCTTCTATTCCAGTCTCGTATTGTTCGTGGAAAGAAGGATTGTCGGTATGCTTCTCTGTGAGCTCTAATCTCTCTGATTTTATCCTCATGGTCTCTTCGCGAGATATACGTGGGAGGGAGCAATATACGGCTTGACTCTTCGGTGAAGGTATGTTCTCGAAACTTCAACAAAAGCCCGTACCGAGCTACTGAGCGTCTCTCCTGCAGAGTCTTACACTGGAGTTTATCTATCATCTCCGTAACGCTTTCGCGACTACTAAATGATCCTGTAACGAAGCGCGCTGCTTTCCGTTGGATCTTCTCTATCTCTTCTATCAACCCTATCTGGTACGGATCCCACACTGCTGAGCAGTATTCAAGCAGTGGGTGAACAAGCGTACTGTAACCTACTTCCTTTGTTTTCGGATTGCATTTCCTTAGGATTCTTCCAATGAATCTGTCTGGCATCTGCTTTACCGACGATCAACTTTATATGATCATTCCATTTTAAATCACTCCTAATGCGTACTCCCAGATACTTTATGGAATTAACTGCTTCCAGTTGCTGACCTGCTATTTTGTAGCTAAATGATAAGGGAACTATCTTTCTATGTATTCGTAGCACATTACACTTGTCTACATTGAGATTCAATTGCCATTCCCTGCACCATGCGTCAATTCGTTGCAGATCCTCCTGCATTTCAGTACATTTTTCCATTGTTACAACCTCTCGATATACCACAGCATCATCCGCAAAAAGCCTCAGTGAACTTCCGATGTCATCCACACGGTCATTTATGTATATCGTGAATAACAACGGTCCTAAGACACTCCCCTGCGGCACACCTGAAATCACTCTTACTTCGGAAGACTTCTCTCCATTGTAACCTCCCCACAGAATATATTTATATTAAAAATGAAAATGAACCAAGTGTAACCTCCCAACAAAATTATTAATAATTAAATGAATTTTTTATATTGTAACCTCTGAACAAAATTGGCTCCAATTGATAATCTGTGTGTATAAATGCCTTCACATTTAATGTAACCACAAAATTCTTTTCTCATTTAATGTTAAGTTCGAAACAGAAAAATTCCTAAACACCAAAATAATAAAAATATTCAGTAACCTGGTAAATTTTATGACGACAGCAGCGCTGCGCCTCGGCCCTGTATTCTGAATAAAAAAGCAAAAATTCTTACCTCAGTAAAAACTGCAAATATATCTGCTCTTACCTAAAAAAAATTTCGGCACAGCTCCGTGCAATGCTGGCCTATGCTTTGTGACTCGTGAAAGGAATAATTATTCATTGGAAAAAATCTTTAAATTGAAATGAATGCTTTTTTTTAATAAATTACTTTATATTATAAAAATTGTTATTTGGGCATTTTTTTTAAAGAAATTAAATGACAATTAATATACATTGCTAGATATTCGCAAGGCTGCTTCTTTACCTTCTACAACAATACTCATCCTCCAGAGTCCTGACCAGAGTCCCGAGCAGAGCAGAGACCCGCCGACTCACGCAGATTACTCAAGACTACTGCCGACTAGCGACAAGCAACAACTAACTACATACAGCTCACTGGTCAGAGACCAGTCTTGCCTATTGCAGGCAGCGCATATAGCGCATACTTCACCTCTTACATAACCCTCCAGGGGGGGGGGGGGGGGGGGGCAAAAATTTGGCAGCGATGGTGAGTCAATTGGACTTGCCATGAGCAACAAATTTTTCCTAATTAATTAAGTTTATAACCACAGAATATATACATATATGTAAGTGCAGAACATAAAATATAGTGCACATGCACTGAGTACAAAACATATCAAGCAAAGACAAAATGTGTACACAATGAGTACAAAACATATTAACAAATGGCAAAAGTGCACATGCACTATAGTACAGAACATATCAGGAAATCACAAAATGTATAGGCAATGAATACAAATCATATTAACAAATGACATAAAGTGCACACGCACTGTAAAACTCTTTAGCATTTTACATAACATATCATGGAGTGAAATAAAGTGCACACGCACTGTATAAGTCTTTAGCATTTTTACATAACGTATCATGGAGTGAAATAAAGTGCACACGCACTGCAGAAGTCTTTAGCATTTTTACATAACATATCATGGAGTGAAATAAAGTGCACACGCACTGTAGAAGTCTTTAGCATTTTTACATAACATAGCATGGAGTGAAATAAAGTGCATACAGACTGTAAAAGTCTTTAGCGTATTTAGGATAACTAATCTTATTAACAAATGAAATGAAGTGCACACACACTGTAAAAATCTTTAGTATTTTACAAGAACTGATTACCCTAAAAAAATGAAATAAAGTGCACACGCACTGTAGAAGTCTTAAACATTTTTACAACAAATAAACATATCAAGGAGTGAAATAAAGTGCACACGGACTGTAAAAGTCTTCAGCATATTTAGGACAACTGATCTTGTTAACAAATGAAAATGAAGTGCACACGCACTGTATATGTCATTATCATTTTACAAGAACTAGGAAAGGAATGGGAAGAATTTCATCATGGTTGTAGCACATTAGGTTGCACGCAGCAGCACTGAAAGTCCATATCTTTCTACAGAAGCACAACACCAAGTGAGACAATCTGAAGTTCTTTTCCCTGAAGTATTAATCAGTGTAGCCAAGACACTGAAATGTCGTATTAATATTCCATGTTATCATTTTGGTAGTACATTAGGTACACCAAACAATGGGATCATAATAATATCTCCATCGCTCAAGGTCGTGGACAGCATGTCGTGTCAACACCACGTTCTAGTAAGGTACACCAACGTAGAATTAGTGCAAAAACCAAATATAGTGCTCCATGAGCATGAGGATAGACAGGACAAACGGATATTGCAGTAATTTCTGGTAATTAGGTCAGAAGGTGAAGGACATTAAATCTTATTCCAGTCATCATTGATAATTACACTAGTCTATTAACTGATTTTAAGTAATTCGTGGCACTCATCGCCCAGTTACTGAACATTTCTGTACCATGTATGAAGTATTACAGAATAATGTTCATAAGTTATATGTTTACAGAGAACATTGGCACTCATGGGCCAGTTACAAATCATCAGAAGTCATCATTCAAAACAGGAGCTAATTCATATATATAGCATGAAAGTGACATAATATAAATTTAAAGTATAAGAAACAGTGGCCTTCGTTGGTCAGCAAGTATTGAATATTACAAAACATTTTTCATCATTCAAGTGACATATGACATATTTAAAATGTAACACACTGTAACTATTACTCAAGGTCTGTAGTCGACTAATACATAGACATAATGGATTCAATACAACAGAGAAATTTCATATTATATTTAGAACTAGAAATATATCTTAAATTGGTAGCATTATTTGGTTGTATACTGGTAATAGTTGGGACTGGTAATAATTTTTTTTTGTTTTTTTTTTGTTTTTTGCTAGCAATGCATTGTGTTGGGATCGATAATTAATTGCTGGGGCATGAAAATATTTTTCCTTTTGACTTATTGCTGGAAATAAGGATTAATAACGTCATTCGTCATGAGTTAGCTGTAGCAAGGTTATGAAACAAAGGCAGTATATGTGATCACATTTATAAATGATAGACACAACTGGGTAAAAAAATGCAAGTACTAGAACAGGTTTAATAAGTAACAGGTTTAGTAAGTATCATGAAAAGCTTCTCCTGGAAAAAACACAAAGTGGATTATTGAGCTGAAAGAAGAAATGCATGTTATACTGGAAAGTAGTGAACTTCGAATTAACAGGTAATGAAACGTGTACTCAATATCTGTGTACTGTAGCTGTCTTTCCCAAAACATTCAGTCATTATACTATGCGACATAAGACATACTGTCAAAAGGAACTGCAACAAATACCTAAATAACTACATAGCATTTCTTAACTAACAGTAAATATATAAACTTCATCATTATTTTCATCTCCAAAGAAAAACTTCATTATTATTACTATCATCACCTGCAAAGAAAAACTTCATTATTCATATCATCATAGCTCCATTATTATCATCACCTGTAAAGAAAAACTTCATTATCCATATTAGAATATTCTGCATCACTATTCATCATCATTCATTATCATTTGCAAAAAAGTAAGTTCATTATTCATTATACAACTATTCATAGTATAGAATTCCTTATTTCTAGCATATTTCATCACTAAAACTCCATATCATCATAGCTCCATTATTATCATCACCTATGAAGAAAAACTTCATTATCCATATTAGAATATTCTGCATCACTACTCATCCTCATTTGCAAAAACTCACTTCATTATTCATTATACAACTATTCATAGTATAGAATTCCTTATTTCTAGCATATTTCATCACTAAAACTAAGATGTGTAGTTCTGTCTGACAGTCTGCATCAATCACCTCGTATTCTGAAGGAAAAAAATTAGTTAAGACTGCTATCATACGATGTGTATAGTATATTCTTGTTAATGCTTGTTAATTCTGATCCATTTTCTCTTCATGACAAGTTATCGCATTTTCTTTCGTTCATTCCGATGGTGAAATTTCCATTTTATAGTAAACCACTGTGGTTTGTTTAATTTATTTCTTTTACACGTCATTGCTTTCTGAAAATAATGAACAATGATTAATGTCTTGCATTTAAATCATATACCCATTAAATAAAAGCTGGTTTCTAGTGATATAATTAAGCATACAGCGTAGCATGACAGAAAACGTAATATGTCAAAAAACATAGACAGTGTTCAGATGCAAAAATCTACACAGAATATCACAATGTAGCAGCAAAAAAAAAAAAAAAAAAAAAAATGTAAAAATAGTCACGATGTTGAGATATCATAAGGCAAAATGTCAAAGTCAACTGGTGTTTGTTATATCTTAAAGATTACATAGTGCATACAAACAAAACAGTAAAACAATCATACATACATAAAAAATGGAAAATGTGCACGGTCTGATGTGTAACAACAAGAAATGCCTCTCTTTGTTCAGCTTGTATGTTGTGTAGTTGATAGAGGCGAGAGTTGAAGACTTTAATGGAGAAAGAATTTGATAAAATTAATATGTCACTAGATAGAATCGCATAATTGGTCATAAAATGTGTAAGTTCATCGGGAAAAATGCGAACGGTCTAATGTGTAACGACAAGAAAAGCGACCTGCTAACCTTACCTTGCTGGGCACTTGCCAAGAAAAAATACGATAATCATAAGTAAGTAGTCACATAAATATAATTGCATAAGTGGTCATAAAATGTGTAAGTTTATTTGGAAAAATGTGCACGGTCTAATGTTTAACGACAAGAAAAGCGACCTGCTAACCTTACCTTGCCGGGCACTTGCCAAGAAAAAATACGATAATCATCAGTAAGTGTTCATGTGAATATAATTGCATAAGTGGTCATAAAAAATCAGCAAATGGCATTACAGTGTGATAAATCATAAAGTATGTTCATTCAATAAAAGGTTTGACGTTGGAGACGTGGTGATTCCCTTTGGTTTTTCTGGTTCTCAAAGTTTCGACGTGTACTACATTGGGGTGAGGAATGCTGCGAATTCGATATGGACCTGCATATAGAAGCTCAAATTTACTACATCTACCTTTTCCTCTATTAGATAAATAATGTGTGCGTACTAATATCTTCTGTCCAATGTGAAAGTCACGGCGTGTACAAACCTGTTTTTGCTGTCTTCTCCGGCGCTCTGCGGCACGTTTGATGTTGTTCAGCGCAATGTCAATTATTTCATGGTGTCGTAGTCGACGAGATGTAGGAAAGGTTACTAATTCTTTAATTTTGTTAGGTGGTTCAACATTTTTCAGTATAACAGACGGAGATAGCATAGTAGATTCATTTGGTATGGAATTAATTACATCCTGAAATGAGAATATGTGTGTGTCCCAATCAATATGTTTTTTATGGCAGTATATTCTACACAGTTTACCAATTTCTTTCATTAATCGTTCACAAGGGTTCGAAGAAGCATGGTACCTGGATATATAGATCGGAGAAATGTTTCTAGCTCGTAACATACGTGTCCATATAGCAGATCGAAACTGTGATCCATTGTCGGAAATTACTTTCATCACATGCCCTACATGAAATAAAAAATGTTTTACAAATGCTTTCGAAACAGTTTGAGCAGTAGCTTTGCGTAACGGAGTGAAGGTAACAAATTTTGAAGTGAGTTCAACAGCGACAAAGATGTAGCAAAAACCTCTATTAGTTCTGGGAATCGGACCAAAAATGTCTACAGCGGCCATGTGTCTCAATTTAACAGGTACAATGGGATGTAATGGAGGAATATGTGAAGTCGTATCTGACTTAGCTTTCTGGCAGATTTTACATGACGCTAAAACTCGTCGAATACGTTTCTCCATGTTGGTAAAATAACAGTTCTGTCTCAGTATAAGAAAACATTTTCTGGCTCCGTAATATGCGTAACTTAAATGAGTATACCAGATTAATTTATTAACAAGTTCATCAGGAATGCATAATAACCAATTGTTGCTGACAGGGTGAGAGCGGCGAAACAGAATGTTATTGCGTACAGTGTAATGGTGTTTAATTTCATTCCATACGTTGTCTTTATTCTGCTCTTGCGCTATGTCTCGTAATGACGACGAAATGAAATTTTCAAATGCAACTTGTTGAATGTACATGACGCTGAAATTTGCTTTGCAGAAGTTTGTTGCGATGTCTTGCTGATTGTTGCTGAGAGAACGGGATAGTGCGTCTGCTACAATATTTTGTGTACCGGGAATGTGAACAATTGAAAAATTAAATTCCTGTAAATAAAGTTTCCATCTACTTAATCTGTCGAGTGTAAATTTTGCAGAAAGTAAAAACTGTATAGCTCTATGATCTGTGTAAACGGTTGTATGTCTTCCATAAAGGAAATGCCGAAATCTCGTAAATACCCAAACAACACATAGTGTTTCAAGTTCTGTAACTGAGTAATTGCGTTCAGCAGGTGACAGAATGCGACTCGCAAAGGCTATGTTTTTAATTACTGTAGTGCCATCTTCTTCAATTTCCTGAAAAATGTGTACGCCTAAAGCGGTGTTAGAACTGTCGGTGGCAATGGAAAAATTTCTAGTAAGATCTGGGTGCGATAAAAGTGGTGCATTTAACAAAGCTTGTTTCAGGTTCACAAATTCAGAATGTGCTTGCTAATCCCAGGACCAAATAATGTTTTACCTGTCAATTGACATAATCTAGGGGTGTCTAAAGCAGAGTAATGAATAAATTTACGAAAAAGTTTACATTTTAGTAAAAGTTAATTAAACACAAAAAGCTACGTTGTTGTTTCTTCGTCGTAGGAACAGTAATGTCACGTAAAGCTGGAAGTTTTTCCGGGTCAGGCGCAATGCCCTCTGCTGAAATTACATGTCCAAGAAATTTTATAGAAGTTTTGCCGAAGTACGATTTACTGAGATTAACTGTGAGTCCTTGTGCACGAAAAGTTCGTAACAGTTGTTCAAGAATCAGATTGTGTTCAGACCAGTTAGCTTCTGCGATAAGAATGTCGTCTACGTACGTCGTGATTCTGTCTTTAAGTTCTGTCGGAAGTATTGTGTTCAAACCGCGAATAAATGCTGCTGAAGAAATAGTTAAACCGAACGGTAATTTACAAAATTGATAACAGCCAACAAAACAGAGAAAAGCCGTGTACTTTCTGCAGTCCGGATGGAGTTGAATTTGCCAAAATCCCGATTTCAAATCTAATGTGTAATAAATAGCAGTACCATGAAATTTCTGTAGAAGTTCTTCTAGTGTCTGTGGGCGATCTGTTTCATTAATAATAATGTCATTGATGTGACGCGAATCAAGTACGAGGCGAAGTGAACCATCCTTTTTCTCAACAATATGGAGCGGGTTTATGTACGGACTAACTGCCGGTTCAATAATTCCTTGGTCAAGCATAGCTTGCAATTCTTTCTTAACTTGTTCTCTGTGAATATACGGAATGGGATAATGTTTGGCTTTAAATGTGTCGTGCTGTTTAACTTGAAATTCATACATAAAACCGGACATAGTACCAGGAACGTTGTCAAAAACTGGAGCTTGCTGTAAAAGAATTTTGCGTAGTTGTGTGCGTTCGTCGTCTGTATTTGCACTGCTCTGTTTAACTTTATCACAAATCATCTGTATAACGTCATAGTCGGCTTCGTCTGGAGTATTATAGTTGTGTACGTACGTATCTGTGAACAATGTGGAATGACAGTCTATGTTACGTGATGCGGAAATTAATTGTTTGTTCTTCTGCAGATAAAGAATGCTGAAATTCTAAAGCCAGTTGTACATTTTCATCCTTTACCATTAAATAGGAGTTTTGAAAGTCAATAATTGCGTCGTGTTGTACCAGAAAAGTCGTACCTAAAATAACGTCTGTCGTCAATAAGGGAACAATCCAAAAATTTGAGTGAAATGTATGACTTGCAATACAAAATGATAAATGTGTCTGTAATTTAATATTTACTCCTTTACCAGATACTGCTCTTTTTACTTTAGTTTTGCCTAATGGTAACGTAGGATAGGTATTCTCTTTGTTACATTCGTTGAAAGTTTCTTCATTTATAACTGACATAGGTGATCCAGAATCGATTACTGCTGAAAATTTGGATGATCCAATTTTTACTTCAATGACAGGGTGTGAAATAGTTTTTTGAATAACTGGTCTTTCCTGCAAAAGAGTGTCTCAGATGTCGTCAAAAGTAATAACATTTTCGTGAACAATATTCTGCGTGTCAAAAGTATTGCTTGTGTTACTGGAAGATGCAACCTGTACTCTATCTAGTCAAATTCTATCAGACGTGCTATTATTTGCCGGAGGATGCTGTGGCATTTCAACTATTTGTACTGTTCTATTATTTCTTCCTAACGTATTACGTTCAGGATGATACCTACTGTCTGGTTCATTCATGATAATATGTTGTTGCGGATGATTTTGCTGTTGGTAAGACCGACTGTTATTAAACGTACGCTGAAAATTGTGTTCATTACTTTTACGTCTGTCACGATAGTCATTTCTATACGGTGCATTGCGATAGGAATTAAAATAGTGTGTTTTCTGTACGTACTGATTCCCTTGTTGCTGTGCGTTACTATTTGTTGGAGCTGATGCTATAGGTGCACGCGGCGAAACATTAAAGCTTGGTTGACCTTGTACATTACATTGTTGGTTAGGTATGCTAACCGGTTGGTTTTGTTGTTGTTGTTGTGATGAAACCTCTATTGTTGCCAAAATGCGTCTGCGATAGCTGAAAATTTTGTACATACTGATGATTACAATTTTATCTGTTATTAAAATTACGGCGATAGTTGTCATTTCGGGAGTGTCTAAAGAGAACTGTCACTTTCGGTAAAATTTGTCATATCGGGTTTTCTTTACTCTTTCTTAATTCTAGATAGATCGATAGTTGAAGAGCTGTTTTGATAGATATAAAGGATGGTAGAAGAGAAGGCAGCAGTGCAGAAAACTAAAAATGAAATAGCACTACTACGGCTCGGGGCCCTGTGCACGCTACGGCACATATTCATTAAAGCGTAATGAATCCCCTGAGGTCAATTACGCGCTACAAATAAATTTTAGCTTTTGCGTTACAGGCAATGCCGGTGAAAATTCAAAAGCAAATTGCTGTATCCATGCTAATTCTAGTTTCTGCATTACAGGCAATGCTGTTGAAAATACATAGGCAAATTGTCGTATCCAGTCCAAAGCGTGTACCTGTGCTCTGTCATTTTTAAATACCTTAGATTTTTTTACAGATAAAATTGCTTATAATTAACGTTATCGTCTCTGAATATGTGAATAGGTTCAGGACTGAATGAGAATCTGTTTGTCTGTGTCTCTTCGGATTCTAAGTCGCGTGGTCTCTGTAAATTACTTAAGTTATACTGGCTGTGTGAGTGTGACAAATGTTCGGAATGTGCCGAATGCTGTGACGTGTTAGTGGCCGAAATATTTTTCATTTCTGTCACTTTAAAACGTTCGTCAATTTGGCTGTTCTGTTGTTCAAATTTCCTATCGACTTCCGTATCCAGAGTGTGTGAAAGTTCTGGTGACTTTAAATTAAACTCGTCGCGTATCTGTACTGCGTTTTCTGAACATTGTTCAGTGACTGCACTAATTTCATCTCTAAGTGATTCTGTTGTGGCTACATGTGTATTATTTAATTCTTGTGCAACAGATCTAACTTTTCCACTACTGTTCTTAACACAAGCCTCAATTTCGTCACGTAATTGTTCTTTAGTATCATGACATTGCGCGGCAACGGTTGTAATCTGTTCACTAAATTGTTTGTTCTGTTCGTTAAGGTTGTCGTGTTTTTCATTTGACTGTTTGAAACTTTCATTCAACTGTTTGAAATTGTTGTCTAGTTTGAGTTTTTCATCAAGTCGTAGCAATACTGCCATAATTTGATCCAAGCCAATATTACCTACTCTATTCTCTGTGCTGTTTGATGGCATACCTGCAATTGTCACGTTTTGTGCAACCATTTGGTCATTCTGTGATTCTCGAGAAGGTTTGCCAATCGGATGTGCACTGTTAGTCACTACCTCGGAATCAAATAAATCTGTCGTACTTTGAGTTAACTGTTTATTTTCGTTAGAAAAATTTATCTGTTCACTATGAAAATTTTGCAAACCGGGTGTGTCCAACTGGGCAGTGTTCATTGTAATGGAACGTGCCGCGTCTTCAATTGTCGTTAAATTGACAGACGACACAACTGAATTTATTTGTTCATCAATAGGATCAAAATCATTACTAGTGGTCGGTACGCACTGATTGTCTGTAAATGGAGGATTATCATTAAGACACTGAGTGTCGCTATTATTATCAGTCAAAATATTCGAATCGGCTATTTCACTCATTGCACATGGCGATGTACTGTTAACAGATTTTCGCGGCATTTTTCACAAATCGAAATTAAGCGCAAATGAAACAAAGACAATGCAAAAATGCAACAAACACAATTACAAAAAAGAGCAACAAATTGCCGATGATCTGTGAAAGAAAGAGTGACAAATTAGTAAATGCGTTGCGCCAGATGCAAACTACATTTAAGTAAATAAGAGCAGATATATGACTACTTATCAGAAGATTCACAAAGAAATACGATCCTGGCCGGATGTCGCCAAGTGTAACCTCCCCACAGAATAATTTATATTTAAAAAATATGAACCAAGTGTAACCTCCCAACAAAATTATTAATAATTAAATGAATTTTTTATATTGTAACCTCTGAACAAAATTGGCTCCAATTTATAATCTGTGTGTATAAATGCCTTCACATTTAATGTAACCACAAAATTCTTTTTTCATTTAATGTTAAGTTCGAAACAGAAAAATTCCTAAACACCAAAATAATAAAAATATTCGGTAACCTGGTAAATTTTATGACGACAGCAGCGCTGCGCCTCGGCCCTGTATTCTGAATAAAAAAAGCAAAAATTCTTACCTCAGTAAAAACTGCGAATATATCTGCTCTTACCTAAAAAAATTTTCGGCACAGCTCCGTGCAATGCTGGCCTATGCTTTGTGACTCGTGAAAGGAATAATTATTCATTGGAAAAAATCTTTAAATTGAAATGAATGCTTTTTTTTAATAAATTACTTTATATTATAAAAATTATTATTAGGGCATTATTTTTTAAAGAAATTAAATGACAATTAATATACATTACCAGATATGCGCAAGGCTGCTTCTTTACCTTCTACAACAATACTCATCCTCCAGAGTCCTGACCAGAGTCCCGAGCAGAGCAGACACCCGACACGCGCCGACTACCGCCGACTCACGCAGATTACTCAAGACTACTGCCGACTAGCGACAAGCAACAACTAACTACATACAGCTCTCTGGTCAGAGACTCTCCTAAGTCTTGCCTATTGCAGGCAGCGCATATAGCGCATACCTCACCTTTTACACCATTGAGAATGACATGCTGCGTTCTGTTATCTAGGAACTCTTCAATCCAATCACACAATTGGTCTGATAGTCCTTATGCTCTTACTTTGTTCATTAAACGACTTTGGGGAACTGTATCGAACGCCTTGCGGAAGTCAAGAAACACGGCATCTATCTGTGAACCCGTGTCTATGGCCCTCTGAGTCTCGTGGACGAATAGCGCGAGCTGGGTTTCACACGATCGTCTTTTTCGAAACCCATGCTGATTCTTACAGAGTAGATTTATAGTCTCCAGAAAAGTCATTATACTCGAACATAATAAGTGTTCCAAAATTCTGCAACTGATGGACGTTAGAGATATAGGTCTATAGTTCTGCACATCTGTTCGACGTCCCTTCTTGGGATGACCTGTGCCCTCTTCCAATCCTTTGGAACACTACGCTCTTTTAGATAACTACGGTACACCGCTACAAGAAGGGGGCAAGTTCCTTCGCGTACTCTGTGTAAAATCGAACTGGTATCCCATCAGGTCCAGCAGCCTTTCCTCTTTTGAGAGATTTTAATTGTTTCTCTATCCCTCTGTCGTCTATTTCGATATGTACCATTTTGTCATCTGTGCGACAATCTAGAGAAGGAACTACAGTGCAGTCTTCCTCTGTGCAACAGCTATGGAAAAAGAGATTTAGTATTTCGCCCTTTAGTCTGTCATCCTCTGTTTCAGTACCATTTTGGTCACAGAGTGTCTGGACATTTTGTTTTGATCCACCTACCGCTTTGACATAAGACCAAAATTTCTTAGGATTTTCTGCCAAGTCAGTACATAGAACTTTACTTTCGAATTCATTGAACGCCTCTCGCATAGCCCTCCTCACACTACATTTCGCTTCTCGTAATTTTTGTTTGTCTGCAAGGCTTTGGCTATGTTTATGTTTGTTGTGAAGTTCTCTTTGCTTCCGCAGCAGTTTTCTAACTCGGTTGTTGTACCACGGTGGCTCCTCAGAGTGGAACGAGCTATAAGCAAAATTGCTAGCCACGAGACAAGAAAATAATGCGTGCATTGAAGTGGAGATACGTCGCTGGCTTTAATTTCAAATTGGCAGCATCACCTATGAATAGTGTATCACACTATACCGATACATGGTCGGTAAGGACGTAGCTACAAAGAAAGGTTACCGTAGCCCCCGGGGTGTGCATAAATTATTCACATAACGTGACTGGAGCGACCCTGTCCCTAACCGAGAGCGGTGAATTCCGGACCTTCTAGTCGCGATGTAGGTGGTAGCAGCTTCAGAGCGACGAAACTCGGAGTCATTGAGTTCTGGGGAACTGGATAGGTGTTCCTATACTTGGCAACCGACATGTGAGCAATGTAGCACGGTATAAGAAACTTAACAATGTTTTGACGTGGCTTCTCTCAGCTACGTATCACACGGCCGGCTATCCATAAGGGGGTGAAGTAATTTACGGAAATCACGAATAAACAGGTAAGATAGTTAGTCATACGACGCAACAGGGAAAGGTGATAATACACTAAAGTGAAAAAAGTCGTGGGGTAGCAATATGTATATCTACGCGTGCGGAAGGCGATAGTATCGCGTACACAATGTAGAAAAGGGCTGCGCATTGGCGGAGCTGTCATTTTTACTCAGGTGATTCGTGTGAAAAAGTCTCCGACGTCATTATGGCTGCACGACGGGAATTAACAGACGCTGGTAGTTGTAATTGGACGCATAGGATATTGCATTTGGGAAATCGTTAGAGGAATCAGTATTCCGAGATCCAAAGTGTCAAGAGTGTGCCGAGAATACCATATTTCAGGTATTGTCTCTCACCACGGACAACGCAGTAGCCGACGGCCTTCGCTCAACGACCGAAAGCAGCGGTGTTTGTGCAGAGTTGCCAGAGCTAACAGACAAGCAAAACTGCGTGAAATAAGTTAACGGACTGCGGCAGAAGACGAACGACGCGATTGCCTTTGCTAAGGCCACATCGCCGCAACGCCCCTCCTGGGCGTATGGCCATATCAGTTGGACCCTAGATGACTAGAGAACCGTGGCCTGGTCAGAATAGTCTCAGTTTCCGTTGGTCAGAGCTGACAGCAGTGTTCGAGTGTGGCGCAGCGCTCCACAGGGCCATGGACCCAGTTTGTCAACAAGGCACTGTGCAATTGGGGTGGCTCAATAATGGTGTGGACTGTGTTTAGATGGAATGGTCTGGGTCGTCTCGTCCAGCTGAATGGATCATTGACTAGAAAAGGTTATGTTCGGCTACCTGGAGACGATTTGCAGTCATTCATGGACTTCATGTTTCCAAACAACGATCGAATTTTTATTGATGCCAACGCAGTATGTCACCTGGCCACAGTTGTTCACGATTGGTTTGGAGCACATTATGGACAACTCGAGCGAATCATTTGGGCTCCTAGATCATCCGACAGAAATTCCATCAACCATTGTGGGACATAATGGAGAGATCTGTTAGTGCACAAAATCCTGCACCGGCAACACTTTCGCAATCATGGATAGAGCTATACAGGCAGTATGTCTCAATATTCATGGCTGAGTATTTCTGCAGGCTACTTACAACGACTTTTCGAGTCCGTGCCACGTCGAACTGCTGCACTACGCCGGGAAAAAGGAGGTCTGACACGATATTAAGAGGTATCCCACGGCTTTTGTTACGTCAGTGTAACAATAGGTACAGGACCCAAGAGGAACAATAATGTCGGAAGACCAAGAATGAAGTGCTCGGATTAAAATGGATGTATGACAGGTATACAGTCATTCGCCCAGCTGTTCAACTCATACATCGAGGAAGCAATGACAGAAACAAAAGAAAGGTTCAAGAGTGAGACTAAAATTCAGGGTGAAAGGAATCAATGATTTGATTGACTAATAACATTGCTATCTTCAGTGAATGTGAAGAAGAGTTACAAGATCTGTTGGACGGAATGAATAGTCTAATGAGAACGGAATACGGACTGGGTGTAGTCCGAATAAAGACGAAAGTAATGAGAAGGAGCAGAAATGGGAGTGTAATTAATGGATTTTCGTTAGAACTGAAAACAAAATAACGTAGCGGGAAAAGTGGAGTATCCCAATTCCGTGATGTTAGGTAAAGCAAATTTAACCACGCGGGTGACTGTAAGCACGACTGTACAAGGAAGGCGTTTACCGATTCCTTCTGTGCATTAGCAGTTAAAGTGAAGGTGCGTCCTATCTTTGTCTGTTTAGCTTCGTGCATGCGCTTGACCTCTTTCAAGGAAGGCATGCATTTCTTAGACAGCTTCCAGTCGTTAGTAGGGAGGGGTTGGAAGGTCTTTGTGCCCCACGTCGTTTATTTTGAATTCAGTGCCAGTTGACATTACTGTAGGAACCACACTGGACTTCCCCATAGGGCACTCTACACGCAAGCACGAATTCAGAAAACTATAGTAATAACTTGAGAGAATACGATTGAGTAATCCACGAACTAATAGCTTATAGAAATGAAAAATCTTCTTTGAAAAGAGTTTTTAAATAAACATTTGACTTGAAAATGTGTGACACTAACAACAAATTTCGTTGTTCGTTGGTGTGCAATTACTTATCTGCGAAAATAAGAATATTTTGCACCTTCAGAACAGTTTCGCACAGTAATAAATTATGTCCTCTTCTTTCTTCAATGCCGGCCGCGGTGGTCTAGCGGTTCTAGGCACGCAGTCCGGAACCGCGCGGCTGCTACGGTCGCAGGTTCGAATCCTGCCTCGGGCATGGTTGTGTGTGATGTCCTTAGGTTAGTTAGGTTTAAGTAGTTCTAAGTTCTAGGGGACTGATGACCACAGATGTTAAGTCCCATAGTGCTCAGAGCCATTTGAACCATTCTTTCTTCATTCAGGCCAACTAGAAACGTATCATTTCAAATGCCTCTTTTTTGGAGGTTTAACCGTCTCTCGCTTCTGCATTCGTTCCTGATGTTCATATTTTCTCTTTTGGATCCAAGTTTTCCATGTCTTCAGCCTCTACTTTTCCTGGAAGCCTTGGTGTATTCTTAGTCCTTGAGCGTATCACATTCCTAAGAATTTTCAGTAGAAATTCCGAGTTTTCGTAGACCTTATGTCTGTGAAACATGCCCCTTTCGTTTTCTTATTTTGAAAGTTGGTTGATGTCCTTTGTGACATCATTCCTGCGCTCAATCGTGTCACGTGGTCACAAAAGGCCATCCTGCTTCTGCGAATCGCTTCACTCAACCACTCCACTTGCCTACATAGTCCGTGGTAGTGACACCTTATGTAGTCGCTGTTTCTTTGATGGGATCCAGGACTGCCTAATTGTGGCGTTCAAGGATACTATTCTCTCTTTGTAGAAGCCTTTACTTAAATATTTTGAACATGGCGGTACTTGAGCAACGATTATAGAACAGCAGGTGAATAAGAAAGCCACCCAACTGCGATAAACGGTGGTTTTAAATTAACCTTCACCATGATTTCAACGGCTTTAAGCCCGTCTTTTTCAAAAGGACAAGAAAACGGCACACAGTGCGACAGCATAAATTACAGTCAGAACATCATGGACCAATATTACGTGGCCAACGGATGTACTGCCTACAACAAGTGTAAGCAAGTTGCAAACATGATATTTACCAACGTAGGAAAAGTAGTACTTACAAACTTCACATTAGTAAACAGTCAGTTAGTAAGACAATCTGACAGCTCCACATGAAATGTGTCGGCAACGATCTGTACATCCATTTGTAAAAGTTGAGGCCCCTAAAATTAAGTGCTTGTCACATCAGTAAAGTGAGTTACATATAATACCAGACCATTTTAAAAGCTACATGCCGACTGAGAGAGAGAGAGTGGAGAGCATGGATACCAGGTAAACAAATCCTGAGGCGCATGCGCCGATAAACATGTAAGTTTGGAGGAATAAACAGCCAATAAGCGTAAGCGCATTGAAATTGCTAATAGAATTACAGAAATAAACCATGCGAACAGATTAGACTAAAACGTCGATAAAGACAAATAGCAAATAATATATACTAGGATACATTAAAACCCTTAGAGGACCATCAGTACATTATCGTACGAAGATAATGGTGCCTGTGCATAAGTACGTTTCTAAAAGCATAATGACAGTAAACAGGTTGACATGACCTCCAGTACATCATCGTACGAAACGTAAAAGTGCTAGTACATGAGCAGATTATTAATCATAAAGATAGTAAATAGCAAAAACTAGTAGATATCTGAATAGTGAGAAACCTAACAAGAGTGGGTCGCATCAATATCTTAGTAGAACATTTACTGATAAACGAAACTGTATGCACAAAAATTGAGTGATAAAAGTTTGAGGAAACGAACTACTCGCGAAGGCTACCGGCAGTCGTATGAAGATTTTTTTGCGAACAATATGGGTCTGAAGCCATCGAAAAATTATCTACACGCGAACTGCTTAGTAGACTCCCATATCTGCGCTCTAGAGGTTTATAGATCTCTAATTCTTCCCAGTGATCCATCCTACATCCTTTGTCTTCTCTGTGAAGAATAGCTGTCTCTTCCAAATTTTTCGACGTGTGGTTGGCGATCAGTAGATGTTCAGCAAACGTAGAATTATGTGTGTTTGCTGCTTTCTTTCCTAACAGATGCTCATTACATCTTGTCCTCACAGCTCTGTCTGTTTGACCAATGTAATAGCATGGGCAATTGTTGCATGTTAATTTATAGGCACCTGAATTGGAAAACGAGTTCCAGTATTTTCCACTGTATCCAAAATTCTTCTCTACAAACCATTGTCTGTAAAGAAAGAGACATTATAGTTATATTTATTCACTAGAAAACGTTTAGTCTTATAATGAACATTTTCTAAGAAGAGAATGCATATGAATTTCTTATGATGGGAGGAAAGGTCGTTGCATAATGTCGAACGTTTTTGAGAGGTTTTCTTTAGGAATAATAATCTAACATGCCTTGGTCATACCAATTATGGATTGCGATCGATTTGATGATATTTAACTCATTTAGCCGACTGTCAGGCGGAAAAGGAGTAGTTACAAGATGGTTTGTGGCAGGATGAAAAAATGCTAGTTTATGAGCTATCAGGGACGTCGAATCAGCGGGGATAGTACTGTCTGAATAACTTTGCTTACGGAAGATGTTGAAACTGAAAGAATTATTTTGTACGGAAATTGTTAAATCAAGAGAATTTTGTTCCCCTTTTTGATTTTGAGGTTCTTCAGTGAAGTACACTTTTCTCATGGAATTTGTTAATTGCACTGAAAAGCATCTCCAGCTTGTCATCACTACCGACAAAAGCAATGACGATATTGTCAATATATTTCACATAAAAATGAATTTTTTGACGTAGTTCCGAATTGCAATTGAAGAATGTTGTTTCAACTGCGTTGCTGAAGACATCAGCCAAAATACCAGCAACTGGACTCCACATGGCTAAAGCGTAAAGTTGAAGGTACATTTTTTCCGTCGAATGTGAAGTAATTATATTAGTGAGCAACTTTCAGTAAACTGATGAGTTCAGCGATCTGTGCTGTACTCATTTATGTGGCAGCAGGTTTCTCTAAACGAAAACTGTAGTTGTATCGACTGGAACATTAGTACACAGACTAACAATATCAAGAGAGACCAATCTAGTATCAACTGTGGACAATATTAACTGAATTCTGTCCATTAAATTTTTACCAGTATTAACAGGAAGGTTTTCTTCAAATACAAACGAATCTTTAATTTTATAATGAAGACGCCTAGCTAACGTGTGATGGGCGGTACCTATTTCATTCACCACAGGACGAACAGGGTGGTCCTCTTTGTGAAGCGTGAACTGACTTCTAAGCACAGGTGGCTTCGGATTCAGGTTTCTAAGCTAATTTTTGTTTGAAACTTAGTAAACAAACTCTTTATATTAGACAAAACTTACCGAATATCTTTTAAAAGGTCCGCGGTTGGATCTTCGGTGGTCTCAACGATATGATTATCCTTATAAAAGTTTACTGTTTTGTCAATATACTCTTTTCTATAAGGAATTAAAGCAGTATTGCCTTTCTCGCTTTTGGAAATTAAAGAATCATTTTGTTTCAGCTTACGATACATACTTGTTACTAATTCCTATTCAATAGAGTAAACATCAGACTGCAGTGCCAGTTCTTTATCTATCATATTATTGCATTCACATGCAGTTTTGACATGATCGACCTTATTCAGCTTAAGAGATTCCAAAAGAACTTTAAGATCAGCAATAAGGTTACAAATCACAGGTTCCTTATCAAGCCGAGTTCGTAGATTACACTTAAGCCCTTTATGTGGCAAATCGTTCTCAGCCTGTGTGAAACAGGCTTCACTATTTAAATTGTCTTTCTTGTCATGAAGTTGTACTGTCCTATCAGTGATGACTTGCTGCACTAATTTCCTTTTGATGGAAGGCTCTTTGTTACACTGCTTCAAGTTAATGTTCGATTTCACTCACTCAGTCATCATGTGTGACTTCAAACACAGTTTACTACAGTCGATGACGATACCTATTTTTACTAATTTTAATTTGATGCCATTTATATAGAAAAAATCTTAGATACCTTGGCAAGTAGGAACTTAAGTATTTTGAACATGGCTGCACTTCAGAAACGGCTACAGAATAAAAGGTGAATAAGGCAGCCAACCAGTTGCAATAAATGGTGGTTTTCAGTTAAACTTAATAGTAAGGTACCAGGACTCCAAGGACAGTTTTGATATCAAATTATTATGCAAATTAATTAAATTGATTGATTTATTACCTCAATCCCCTCCCCCCTCGCCCTCACCCACACCCACCCCCTCCACCACCCCCAGATGACGTCTGTGTTTTCCTCAGCCTGTACATGCGTCCTGCCGCTCCCATCCATGTAGGGAAAAATACTATCATTTCTAGGTACCACAACGAACTATAATTCAAGTGGTGTCTACTTGATAATTAGGAGTTATGAAGTATGAAAAAACAAAGGACCTGCAGTAACACATATTTTTAAGCACTTAGTCATGACAGTAATAACAGAAACAGTCACGATTCCATGAGAACAGATACAGCCGATTTATATTAGTTTTATGAGCAAAATTGTTGTAGCTTTGAGAGAACTATCTGCATCCAAACTTTAACCAGTTATAGCAAATGCTCAAAGGTGTGTGAAATCTTATGGGACTTAACTGCTAAGGTCATCAGTCCCTAAGCTTACACACTACTGAACCTAAATTATCCTAAGGACAAACACACACACCCATGCCCGAGGGAGGACTCGAACCTCCGCCGGGACCATCCGCACAATCCATGACTTAAGCGCCCTCGACCGCTCGGCTAATCCCGCGCGGCCCAGTTATACCACTCGTTATAATTGAACCTCCTATAAGTTTTACTATGTCTCTCTCTCTCTTTCGATATTTCGAAAAAACAAATATGGTCTGCATGTTGACATCGAGCATATTACATATACATATATTGCTCCACTGGAGCAGGTGGCCAGAGGTCGGAGTCGCTTGCACTTGCACAGCTATGTGTAAAATTTTGTCGACTGTACTGGAGGAAGACCATATCCAACAGCCTATCAATTGAAAGAGAGGTTTCCTGCACTGTTCTTTCATAAGCCATTTAATAGATTGCTTTTTCAGCCGTAATACATCTAAGCAGTGTGTGACTACAGCTTTGAACACCAAATGCACTTTGTTTTTCTACTATGACTTCGAGGTCTGTGTCAGGTGCTTAACGACATTAACACGTTTCAATCCATTGGCCCTCACAGAAATCTGAACTCACATGGTGTAAACTATGCTACTCCCACAACAGGCTGGTAGAAATAAACCACAGGGGTGAAGTTTCTCACTGACAAAAATGTGGAACACATCGTAACATAAGGAAACTGGAAGAGTTTGCGGCAATGTAGAACATTTCCAACAGCTATCCAAAGGTGATAACCTATATGATTACTCTCATCTTCCACAGTGACGGGGTAGCAGATGTCCCAGTTTTCCGTTTCAAAGAGCATTGTTTGCTCATTTTGCAATCATGGACATGATTACTGTTCCGGTGTTGACATCGCCAGAATGTGCTCTTTACAATATGCTCGAGGCAGTAGAAATAAAAAGAGGTACTGTTATCATATTGGTGTCAAATAATGTGAATGAAATAGCAGCATATGGAAATAGGAAGAGTCTGCAGCACTGAGGAACGTTCCAAACAACTGTGTGAAGGTGATGACCTCTACATTTAATCCCATGCTCCAAAGTGGTCTGCAAGGCTCTCCATATCTCAACCAAGCGGTGTCAGTCAATCATTATGTGGTAATCAACATTGTAACAGTGGACTGATAGTCGAGAAAGACACTGTTGATATGGGACGATGCACTGTAATACACACTGCAGTTGATAATGCTATCAGTTTTAGCAATTTTACCAGTTGTTCCGTAATTTCAACACCAGCCAGTGACAAAGCAGGATGCTTCCCAATTTCTGTATCATCTCTAAATTACCCCTCCATTGATGTGACAAGCCCTTGATTTTAGGGGCTTTAACTGTTACAAATGGATGTACAGATCGTTGCCAACGCATTTTATTGTGGTGATGTTAGATTGCTTCACTAACTGACTGTTTGCTAATGTGTAGTTTGTAAGAACTACTTTTCATATGTCGGTACGTACCATATTATTTGTGAGATGCCTACACTTGTTGTAGGTAGTAATTTCTGTATGACATAATATTGATCCATGATGTTTTGATTGTAATTTATGTTGATATACTGTATGCAGGTTTCTTGTCCTTCTGAAGAAGATGGGTTTACATCCTTTGAAGCAGTGGTTAAAGCTGATTGAAAACCACCATTTATTGTAACTGCTTGGCTGCCTTATACACCTGCTATTCTTTAGTTAGTTGGTAGGACATTTGTAGTTTGTTAATACGTGACATGGAGGCTTCTTTGCCTGACATGTTAGGCTCTACCTATTCGCCTAGATACTTAAAATTTCTGCCTGCTTAAATTATGTGTCTGCCTACGTAGCTGAGTGGGTAGTGCGGTTGAGTGTCACGTGGACTACGTTGGTTCGATTCCTGGTACTGTCATAAATTTTTCTCTGCTGCAACGACTGGAATGGGAACCACTCAGTCTGTTGATACCAGCCGATGAGTCACCTGAACGAGAGGTGGCGGTACCCAAGTCTGCAATACCGACAAAGTCTGGGAGAGCGGTGTGCTGACCCCACACTCCCCCAGACACCATCCAAATGGCACAATAGAAAGAGGATAACATGGCCGTCGATCGGTTCCGATAGGACCATCTGTAGTAAGAACAGCAGTGTTTTCCTTTTTCTTTTTATTAATGTTTTCTAGTACTACCACTAGTTCTCTTGGCACTGACTTTATGTTTGTCTTCTGAAATGAGATTTGAAGTCTAGCCTTCTCTACCTTTGTCTCCAGTTGGTTGTTTTATTGCCGTATCTATGGGGTCTGAAAATATCACTAGACCATCTGAAAAGACTAGACAGTCGATTGTAAGATTCAGACACTTGTACCCTATCCTTAGACCATTTTTCTCACTGCTGACTTGTTTATTGTTTCCGCCATTTTCGGCAGACCTTTCTTAAAACACAGTTAAAGAACAAAGGAAATAGCCCATCTCCTTGTTTGCTTTCAGAGGCATTAAATATATCTCCTCCAAACTTACTGCTAATAAATGATATAATTATACTACTTTTGTAATTTGAAACCACTCACGTGAAACAATTTCATTAATCCACACATGTAACAAAATGACACTAAAATTCATAGTCACTGCGACATATATGTATTTGACAGTTTCAGGAACAAGCATAGAAATAGTTTGATTTCGTTAGTAAAAATGAGTAATTAGTTTCCAGGAGACGTAGCGTTATTGTTACTCTTAGTCTTTGTTGAAATTGCCTGATGAATAATTTACCTTGCGCAGAGACACTCGTTATTAGTTTTCCAAGTAGAATACCCAACCATAGCAATAACATCAACAACATACTTATGTCCTAGATGAACCCACGAAAAATGACGGAATGTTCTATTTGCTTGAAAAAGCTGAAGAACAGAGGTATACGTCTAGTTCGCAGACATTATTAAAAGCGCGAAGCTAGACCCCTTCAATTGACAATGACTGTTTGTCGCTTTTACACAGCCTTCAATTAACGAGGCTCTTGTGCCTGTGTATCCTTACTAATGAACAAGTGCATTGATAAAATTACTATTGGTATGTGGATCTATTATTATGTGATATTCTTTAATTCACAATAAATGTGTTTCAAATTAGTCAAATTCTATCCAACAATGCTTGCCCACCAATGGTAGCCTTAAGGATTTCAGCCAATAACCCCCTTCTTCGGTATTAGCGCGTGAGTACTTTTCTTTCTATCCAATGATGATGGCTCACCAATGGTAGCCAGAAGATTTTTACCCAATAATCCCACTTCTCCTGCACAAGTACGGGAAAACTCTCCATTATAAGAGAACGCGACCCTGGTCTATCTTCAGTGGACACCGCAAGATCCCGAAGAAGATCCAAGCAGAGGTGTCGAACAGTCTGTCCTTTGAAGAAATATCACGTGTCCTGACAACCCAGAAGATTTTAACTTCAAATTAGTTAACAGTTTGTCTAAAGACATCCATGGTGAAATATTAAAACCAAGGCATATGCTGTGTAATAAATTTCCAAATTACAAATTAAGCGTATTACCCTGTACTGACAAATATTAAAATATGTGGAAATAAAAAGTTGTAAAAAGAAACAGAGATCTAAGAGAAGAACTCAAAGGGAAGAAGGCAATTTGAATAATTAATGTCGTTTCTAATGGGCGAGAATGGATTGTAGTTTGACCGAATATGGCCGTTTCAGTAATGAAGTGACGTACAATGATTTTTGAAAAGGTACTTTTTCCTATGAAACAGTCACAGTGTAAAATATTTATCACGCTGTCATAAGAATCTGAGAAGTGTCTCATTTGGTAAGTGCCTAGATATAAATCCCCGATGAGGGTATCGGTCGCTAGTCGGTCCTTTTTTTTTTTTTTTGTTTTGTCGTCATCAGTCTTCCGACTGGTTTGATGCGGCCCGCCACGAATTCCTCTCCTGTGCTAGCCTCTTCATCTCAGAGTAGTGCCGGCCGGAGTGGTCAAGCGGTTCTGGGCGCTACAGTCTGGAACCGCGCGACCGCTACGGTCGCAGGTTCGAATCCTGTCTCGGGCATGGATGTGTGTGATGTCCTTAGCTTAGTCAGGTTTAAGTACTTCTAAGCTCTGGAGGACAGATGACCTCAGAAGTTAAGTCCCATAGTGCTCAGAGCTATTTGAACAATTTCTCACAGTAGCACTTGCAACCTATGTCCTCAATTATTTGCTGGATGTATTCAAATCTCTGTCTTCCTCTACAGTTTTTGCCCTCTACACCTCCCTCATGTCTTAACAGAAGTCCTATCATCCTGTGCCTTCTCCTTATCAGTGTTTGCCACATGTTTCTTTCCTCTCCGATTCTGCGCAGAACCTCCTCATTCCTTATCAGTGCACCTGATTTTCAACATTCGGCTGTAGCACCACATCTGGAATGCTTCGACTCTCTTCTGTTCCGGTTTTCCCACAGTCCATGTTTCACTACCATACAATGCTGTACTCCAGAAATACATTCTCAGAAATTTCTTCCTCAAATTAAGGCCGATATTTGATACTAGTAGACTTCTCTTGGCCAGGAATGCCCTTTTTTGATGTCCTCCTTGCTCTGTTCGTCATTCGTTACTTGACTGCCTAGGTTAGGTTGCGGAAGGGTTGCACTTCTGTCACGTTGAACGATCTTCTTCAGTTGTCACTGGTCCCGTTCTTCCAGGATCTTTTTCCGGCCGCAGCGACGTCGAATATTTGATGTTTTACCGGATTCCTGATATTCACGGTACAGTCGTGAAATGATCGTACTGGAAAATCGCCACACTTCATCGCTACCTCGGAGATGCTGTGTCCCATCGCTCGTGCGCCGACTATGACATCACGTTCAAACTCACTTAAATCTTAATAACATGCTATTGTGGCAGCAGTACTGGATATAACAACTGCACCAGACACTTGTTGTCTTATATAGGCGTTGCCGACAGCAGCGCCGTATTCTGACTGTATACATGTCTCTGTATTTGAATACACATGCCTGTGCCAGTTTCTCTGGCATTCGTTCTGTGAGCTGTGAGAGGCATACAAGTGTTACCTCTAACGTCAGATACAATCAAAAAGTGACATGGAGATAGGGAGATAAATGCTAAGTCTTAAGATTTGGAAATGGTATCACTGAAATTAATTCTCTGTCAACACAACGAGGAAAAAATCATAGTTCAGACTTGCTTCCCAGAATCTTCACGGAAACTGTAGCTGTTCTCGTAAATACGTAATGTCCCCTACCGAAGGAAGTACGTTGCTCCATTCGGCTCTCAAAATTTCTGAGCCTTAAATTTTTGCCTTCAGATCATATTTTAGTTGCCGGTGTAATATGCTACGTAGAAGAGATGTCATTGAGACATTGCCACATTCTCATCATGAATCGTTTAACATGACACTTACTATCGATAGCAGTATGTCGCAGTAAATCGTTCCCCTTTCGCATCTTAGTTTCTCTGGGTCTTTCGAAGATTAGAGCGCATTTTTCCGGACGAGGCGCTGTCTTGCTATTTTTACTTTTAACTATAGCGGGCTTGGTTGTCTACCGATAAAGCGCATGCCTGAAATCGAGAGATGGCGGGATCGAATCGCGGCGGACAGCGGATTTTTCAGTCTGAGGTTCAACCTAAGATTCACCTCTCAGCGATGTGAGGAATCGACAGAAACAACACGTGGTTCCGATTCCACGTTAAACTGTACGTCTCCTTTCCAAGGTTGCATAACTGGGGTAGTTTAGGGACATGCAGGTCGCCGAAGTGGCGTCGAACTGAAAGACACAGGATGTGACCAATTGAGATAAACGACGCACAGTGGTTGCAAGATGAAACGCCATGCTATTACGTGTGTTTACTGCGGTTGGAGCACTGTACATGTTGCTGTTGTGGACCGAATTTAACATCTCCAAAACCTATTCCGTACTGTAATTATTAGCAGGTAGAAACGCAGTAGGTCGTAGTGCACTTCTGCATGTCCTTGGTCGATTCATTTTACATAATGTAACACCAATAAAAGTCATGCAAGTTGAAGACGTCGCGCTGATTGTCTCATTACATTTTCACACGAATTTTTGCACACTAAATTTTAATCCATGGGGAATTTAATGAATATAATACTATGAGTTAGGTAATTTGTAATGAAAACAGTTTCTTCCACTGTCTATACATATTATAAACTAAAGTCCCTCGCAGCGTTTTTTGGTCTACAGAGTGTTTCTGTAAGAGCGTGCAGAAATGTAACAGGACATACAGAATGCTCCAGAGAACAATTTGAGGTAGGAAACTGGGGTCAGAGAAGCCAGCTTAAGCAGATACGGAAATGGTGAAACTCTGCGAACAATTACACCCGTACCACCACAACGAGTCCATGATGCTTGTGACTGACTTTGCACCAAGGGTCGCATTGTGACAGTGGTTGCTCCAACAACGGACTGATCGGCCAGATTTCCTCCAGATTGTGCTGTTTACTGACGATGCCCAATTTGATCGAGATGGTATGGGATGAGGAAAAGCGTCACGCTGCAGAGTCACACCATTAAATACGTTTCACTGTGATTGACTGGGCCGGCATTGTAGGCGACAATCTCATTGGGCCATATCTTCCACCTGGCCGTCTGAATTGCCACCTGTACTTGAAGCTCGTGCAAAAAGTTTTACCTGAATTGTTGGTGAACGCACCCTTCGCTGTTCGTGAGAGGATGTGGATACAAGATGACGGTGCACCGCCTCACTTCAGTGTGGATGTCCGCAACTATATTTTTTTTATATTGCTGTTTATTAGCATTCATGGGGTAAATTATTAGTTGTGGAAAATGAAGCGCATAGAATGTAGATCCGAAAATGAATATTTTGATAATGTGTGTAACGTGGATAATCGATTATGGGTTATGCGTTACTAACAGTCACAGTGTAGAAGCATGGAAGTTTCATTTCCGAAAATTAGCTAGTATGATAGTTTCTTATGTTTCAGATTTTCTAACTATCAATGCAAAAGTAGGTTTTCTGGATTTTTTCAGTATAAGAGAAAGTTATTAGGCGTAAAACGACTCATTAAAAAAACTGTTGTTTGGGGGGGGGGAGGGGGGGCCGAAAAAATGGCGTTCAAGTGCGCAGTAGAACTTCTGTGAAGATTGGATGGCAGGACATGAGGTACAGCCGGAAAAGCTTTGTGAGCGAGCCACAAGTCGCGTTTGGATAGCTGAGTCGGTAGAGCACTTGCCCGTGAAAGGCAAATGTCCCAGGTTCGAATTACCGCCCAGCACCTTTCACTGCAAGGATGTTTCAAAATAGGCCCACAATCCGCTGTAGACGTAAAATTCGTTCTGGAATATGATCGAAGCTTGGAGGCTACTCAACGATGAATACTCCAAAAAAATGGCTCTGAGCACTATGGGACTTAACATCTGAGGTCATCAGTCACCTAGAACTTAGAACTACTTAAACCTAACAAACCTAAGAACATCACACACATCCATGCCCGAGGCAGGATTCGAACCTGCGACCGTAGCAGTCACGCGGTTCCAGACTGTAGCGCCTAGAACCGCACGGCCACTCCGGCCGGCTGAATACTCCAGCAGCTTCAAGAAATTTGTAATAAATGCCTAATATTTCATTATCCTTAGTGTTCGTCCGACATCTACATACACTCCTGGAAATGGAAAAAAGAACACATTGACACCGGTGTGTCAGACCCACCATACTTGCTCCGGACACTGCGAGAGGGCTGTACAAGCAATGATCACACGCACGGCACAGCGGACACACCAGGAACCGCGGTGTTGGCCGTCGAATGGCGCTAGCTGCGCAGCATTTGTGCACCGCCGCCGTCAGTGTCAGCCAGTTTGCCGTGGCATACGGAGCTCCATCGCAGTCTTTAACACTGGTAGCATGCCGCAACAGCGTGGACGTGAACCGTATGTGCAGTTGACGGACTTTGAGCGAGGGCGTATAGTGGGCATGCGGGAGGCCGGGTGGACGTACCGCCGAATTGCTCAACACGTGGGGCCTGAGGTCTCCACAGTACATCGATGTTGTCGCCAGTGGTCGGCGGAAGGTGCACGTGCCCGTCGACCTGGGACCGGACCGCAGCGACGCACGGATGCACGTCAAGACCGTAGGATCCTACGCAGTGCCGTAGGGGACCGCACCGCCACTTCCCAGCAAATTAGGGACACTGTTGCTCCTGGGGTATCGGCGAGGACCATTCGCAACCGTCTCCATGAAGCTGGGCTACGGTCCCGCACACCGTTAGGCCGTCTTCCGCTCACGCCCCAACATCGTGCAGCCCGCCTCCAGTGGTGTCGCGACAGGCGTGAATGGAGGGACGAATGGAGACGTGTCGTCTTCAGCGATGAGAGTCGCTTCTGCCTTAGTGCCAATGATGGTCGTATGCGTGTTTGGCGCCGTGCAGGTGAGCGCCACAATCAGGACTGCATACGACCGAGGCACACAGGGCCAACACCCGGCATCATGGTGTGGGGAGCGATCTCCTACACTGGCCGTACACCACTGGTGATCGTCGAGGGGACACTGAATAGTGCACGGTACATCCAAACCGTCATCGAACCCATCGTTCTACCATTCCTAGACCGGCAAGGGAACTTGCTGTTCCAACAGGACAATGCACGTCCGCATGTATCCCGTGCCACCCAACGTGCTCTAGAAGGTGTAAGTCAACTACCCTGGCCAGCAAGATCTCCGGATCTGTCCCCCATTGAGCATGTTTGGGACTGGATGAAGCGTCGTCTCACGCGGTCTGCACGTCCAGCACGAACGCTGGTCCAACTGAGGCGCCAGGTGGAAATGGCATGGCAAGCCGTTCCACAGGACTACATCCAGCATCTCTACGACCGTCTCCATGGGAGAATAGCAGCCTGCATTGCTGCGAAAGGTGGATATACACTGTACTAGTGCCGACATTGTGCATGCTCTGTTGCCTGTGTCTATGTGCCTGTGGTTCTGTCAGTGTGATCATGTGATGTATCTGACCCCAGGAATGTGTCAATAAAGTTTCCCCTTCCTGGGAAAATGAATTCACGGTGTTCTTATTTCAATTTCCAGGAGTGTAGCTTCACACCAGTCTGTTAAATATACTCTACATCAAATGAATAGCCACGCACGAATGGTATTTGCTCTAGCCACGTACCAAAACACAAGATAGAATAAACTTTTGTTTGTGGAACATCCACAACTGTTTTGCAAGGTCAACAAAAGTACGTTACAACTGTGACGGATTTGTTAATCATAAGCAAGATGTACGTGTTGGTTCAAATGGCTCTGAGCACTATGGGACTTAACATCTGAGGTCATCAGTCCCCTAGAACTTAGAACTACTTAAACCTAACTAACCTAAGAACATCACACACATCCATGCCCGAGGCAGGATTCGAACCTGCGACCGCAGCGGTCGCGCGGTTCAAGACTGTAGCGCCTAGAACTGCTCGGCCACACCGGGCTGCTACAAGTGTTGGTTTGATGTCGTTTGACAAACCCGTGTCTTGCAATATCGGAAAGGCGACTGCATTTCACTTTGCGACGCAGAGTGTAGAAAACAAACATGGCATCCGTCTGAGGACTGGTCATTCTCTCTCTCTCTCTCTCTCTGTCTCTCTCTCTCTACATATAGCTCCCTCAACACTGGTGAACATTTTCTTCGTGAACACTGCTAAAATGAGACTTTGCTGCGTATATGTGAAAGGTAAAACCACATTTACAGCCGTGTGGCTTAAAAACGAGTAGAGTGCGAGCAATATTATTGGTTGTCAGCTGAGCGGACGACGGGATAGGGAAGCAGATAACAGGAGTGTTGAGGGTTTCCTTGTGGACAGGTCAGCGCTGTAGGGGAGATGTTGTAATACAGCTGAAACCTTCACAGAAACAGCAGTCTCTTGGAACTTGTAAGCTACAACTTGCGAGTCTGGAAATGCTCGTATTAACAGGTTATGGCAGTACAACCCATAATTCGACAAGTCAACCGTTTATTATTAAAAACACAATTGCAAAAGTGGGAACGATTTAAAAGCCTGCGCAGCTGCATCTGTGACTGAGTGCTGAAACAGCCTAATAATAAGAAAACAATTGAGGACACGTCAGGTCAATAGCTTATGAAAAGCTAAAAATAAAAGTGTCATTCCTTCACTTATGTTGTTACAAACTCATACTAATCTTCGTTTCATCAACTATCGATTCCTCTTAAAATAATATTATTTCACTGAGAAAATCTGCAATTACTCGTATATCACAGTAGATAAACTTTTGCATTTTAGTTATACAGCAAAATACTCTCCGCTTTTCATTTCCAAAAATTCGTTTCGGTTTGTCAAACCGTTTATGAGGTATGACGGATGTTATGAATATTTCACTAGCACACTATTGTTCGTGCAACCGATAGTAATTGAGTGCGCTTCATAAATCCATTTTCTCGATATTGGTGATAGATGTAGAATTCGTTTTCAGATTAAAGAAAAATTGGACATGTTAGCTCCATTTCACACACAGTGTTATATAGTTTGACATGTACCAAACGCAAATTCCTCGCTATTTCTCATTGCGATGTGTTATATTGTTTGATATGTACCAAATGCAAATTCCTAGCGACCCTATTTCTCATTGCGAAGTATTCGAATTCGCGCAGTACGTTGCTTAATATAGAAATTGCACATTAACTATACGCATTTACGAAATGATAGTTCGTTATGAAACTGAAGAATGAGACTTTGCGATGAGCAAAAGTCAATTTGTTTTAGCTGTTAGTCTCTCTAAAATCGTCCGAGGAAGGCTTCAGTGCAGCCACGACCGGCAGAAAACGAATCGACGTACCAAACGAAGCACACGTCTCAGTAGGCAGCAGGTAACTGAGGCAGCCGCTCCTTATAGACAGAGGGGTGGATTCGCGCAGCACTGACAAGGGTATGGTCCAAACCGACAAGTCGAGACAAGAACTGTTGACACTTTTAAAAATATAAGGTATCCAATACATCAATGTTTCAAAAATGTCATTGTCGGCGCTCGATATATAGGAAAAATTATAGATATAGTGATGAATAAACTATCGACTTGTCAAACTATAAAAATATTGGCTGCACATTGTAAACATACTGTCAGTTTTAGAGTTGTTTATTTAACTATTGATTTATTATTAGATAGAGGTAGGGGTGTAAACGTGGAAGCGTATGGGTAATGTGGAAAAGCCTAGTATCTGGCCTGCAGAATACTGCACTGTAGTGGGGCAGCCAGAAATTGTTGCAATAGTTCCTATTTGTCACGGTAGAGGGTTAGAAGTCAGTTGAGCAACAGACGCCGTGACAGTGATGCAATTTACGTTCGCGCATTTTCTAAATCTTTTTCGAAGTAAGTTGTGCTTTAGTATTTATCTATATACTTTGTAGTTATCTTTCTGTACGTCTGATATCTTGTAAAGGGAGGTGCATAGACGGTTTTAGCAGTCCTTGGTCAACCTTAAATGGATAGTTGCTTAATGTAATCTACCGAAATTTAAAATGGATATTATGTAGGTAATGTGGAAGCATACATACGATGGCATTGTGGAAACGTTTCCACAATACCAACATCAAATACGTTACTTCTAATACGTTTTGCGTCTGTTCCTAGATGTCACGAAAGCTAACTGATCGGAAACCAAGAGCTATTGTGAATGCGTGGGATGCTGAAAAAATTATTAAGGCTATAATAGCCTCAAGGGAAGGCAGGTGGGGTTAAGAAGAGCATTAAAAGCTTTCAGCGTACCTCAGACGACACTTCAAAGGTTTGTGCATAGTAATATGGCACCTGAAGAATGTGTTTCTTTGAGACTTGGACGTAAGCTTGTACTACCTGATGCTATTGAGAAACAGTTGGTACACTATCTCATTGAAATGGATAAAACAGAAGGTCAACATCGTTGTCAAATACCTCATCAAATACGTGTGTGTCTGCACAAGATATCATGCCAGTCCCTCCACTAAAGAGGACGGTTTCCAACAGAGGTCGTAATCCAGGTTCATCAGCTGTTTTTACAACTTCGCCTGTAAGTAGGCTGTTTAGGTTTTTTTATTGGTAACGCCACATCTGTATGAAAATCACTGGCTGTGCTGTGTGCAGTCTGTGGCTGCTTTGCATTGTTGTAATACTCGCCATTGTAGTGTTAGGCAGCTGACTGTGAACAGCGTGTAGCGTTGCGCAGTTGGAGGTGAGCCGCCAGCAGTGGTGGATGTGGGGAGAGAGATGGCGGAGATTTGGAATTTGTCATGAACTGCTATATATATTATGACTATTAAGGTAAATACATTGTTTGTTCTCTATTAAAATCTTTCATTTGCTAACTAAGTCTATCAGTAGGTAGTACCTTCAGTAGTTTGAATCTTTTATTTAGCTGGCAGTAGTGGCGCTCGCTTTATTGCAGTAGCTCGAGTAACCAAGATTTTTGTGAGGTAAGTGATTTGTGAAACGTATAGGTTAATGTTAGTCAGGGCCATTCTTTTGTATGGATTTTTGAAAGTCAGATTGCGTTGCGCTAAAAATATTGTGTGTCAGGTTAAGGACAGTCCTGTAAAATTGTTCAAAGGGGAAGTTTCATATGTCGACCCTTAGCCTAGGATACCTCACTGGAATCTTCTGATTTTTTTCTTGTAGTTTGTGTAATTAGTGTAGATTTTGTTTATTGCTAGCGCGTAATTGTAGAGAGAATCTCCTTTGTAGTTGCAGTCTTTCATTGTTGTACAGTAAAACAGGTGTGGCACGCATGTAGATTTGCACCAAGTATTTCGCAGCTGCAATTAACTAGATATTATTTTCAGTACTATGTTAATGTGTTCCCCTATTTTTGCTCTTCAAATTGTGTTTTTCTGTGTTGTTGTGTGAAATATTGTGACAATAATGGCGTGTGAAAAACGTAACACTAGGCTCCAAAGTAAATTGAGAAATGACAGCGAAGACGAAAGCAGTGTGTTAGCGCCACCGTGTAATGAATTAACTAATATTCAAAGTAGTAATTTGGTAACTGTGCATAGGGAAATGGAGCGGGTGGCAAACAATGGCGTGGACTGTGAAACAATTAGTGAAGAGGGAAGCATTATCGATCGATCGGTCGGCAACAGCTCGCCTCAGGAATCGGGAATGACAGGACACAATTTTGCAAATATTGTAGACTCAGGTTTTGGGTCCTCACCGTTTTCTCAAATGAGTCAAGACACATTTTCTGCTTGTCAAAATGTGAATGTTGCCGGTGAAAATGCACTGCAAAAAAGCATAGAGAAACAGATTCCAGACACTAATACATTATTATTGCAATTAATGCAACAAATGGGACAAAATCTTCAAAAGTTAGACACAATGGAACAAAATCTTCAAAAGTTAGACACAATGGAACAAAATCAGAGACAAACACAGCAAAAGCTTCAAAAGTTAGACACCACACCTGAACAAACCTGTTTTTATTTCATTGTACTCACAACATAGTAACCCCTCCGAACGGATTATGAAAGAAATCAATAAGCTTTGCAGACTTTATTGTCACAGAAAGCATCAGCATTGGGACAGATATTTACACTTATTTCAAAACGTGCTGAATGAAATGCCTCATGACTCCACTGATTTACCACCTACTCTTGTACTGAAGAATGAAAAACCACCGAACAGAATCAGAGACCTTGTACCTTTCCCGAATACACGTAAACTTCGACACAAAGACATAATTGATTTGGATATTAAAAATATAAAATCTGCAGCAGACAAAAGGAGAAAACTACACGGTAAAGCAAATGCAAAGAAATTATATATTGGTCAGAAAGTTCTCATTAAAGCTCATTCATTGTCACGTAAGAAGAAACACTTGAGTCACAAATTCTTTCTAGTTTACAATGGACCTTACAGAATCCGACGTATACCACATGATAATTGCGTTGAAGTTGAAACTATGCGTACTAGGAAGAGTAAAGTTTTACACCACATTTCACATGTAAAACCGTTTATTGAAAGATAATCTGCTTTTTAACTTTGTCTTTGCCATAAAACTTTTCACTTCACATTTCTAGTATGCTTTGTCAGATTTAAGAAACTGTTAACATGCAACAATGTTTGAAGTTAAATATCCAGCCTAGAACCTAGGGAACATTTTTAAACAGAAATTACGAATGCATTGTTATAGTGAACAGACTACACAGTGTTGTATTTGTACATTCTTGCTTGTTAGTTGCACGATTACACAACGACTATCAGGCTTACATACTTAGGATACATGTTGGTACTGCTAATGAGATTCTAATGCAACATTTAGGCTTACTTGAAAATACATTCTGGATTTAAAGTACTTTCTGTGAGATACCAGATGACACAGTGGTTAGTTTATGTGACAGCTACACGATTTTATCATGACGCTACTGATGAGTGACAATATACAATGTTGCTTTTGCAGTGTTTCTGTTTTATTTCTGCACAGTTTTTCTGTATTATTCTGGAAAGTAAAACATGTTTTAGTAGTAACTTTTGTAGTATAGCTACAATGAGAGAGGGTTTTCCGTAGCACAACAATACGTTACAGTACAGTACTTTCTTCATCACAACAATAAGCGTAATAACTACGATATCTATACACAAAGCATTTCACTTTTGTTTATCATGAGGTAAGTAGATTGGCTTCTGCAGAACTTAGCTTTCGGAGGACGATAACTACGAGACTTCCACAGAGATTATCTTACAACAAGACGCACAGTTTAGCGCTACAGTACACGTATTTCAGTGATTAATTTTGTACTTAAAACATTTATTTTTTAATGATATTTGAAGTACAATGATGCAAAGGTTTTCTGTGATACATTTCATTCCATTGCAATAATCTGTAACACCTGAGGGTATAATTACATTAATCCTCAGGGGGGTACACGCCTACTTTGTGTATCATGTGTTTGGCAAGCACAAGGAGCCCTAGCTAATATGGTATTTGCTTACACAACTTTACACATCGGTACCATATTTCTCTAACACATAATTACACAGCTATCTGATCATTTAACTGAGAGAGACAAACTTTTTTACTATGGCAGTGACAGATGTTTACGTAATTATACCGTTGTATAACTTCACACTCACAAAATTGTATTTTGTCTGTACATTGTGAACTGTTCATATTTTTTCGGACCCATTGTGATATTATGAGAGCTTTGATTGATATATTTGGTATGGGATCACGATTTTTAAAGTACGTTTGAGGCAGATGACACTTTTGACATGAGCAGAGAATTTTTTTTAGGTTTTGAAATTATTGGAGGGAGCTACGACGATTTTGAGAGTTGACAGAGGTGTTATGATATTATTACAATGACTATGTGTATTATGCTGTTGCGGTATGTTTATGATCAATAAGCTGATGCTATATGAGTTATTTGAGTATGCTATGTATCTGTTATCATAAAATATTGAAGAAGTGTCGACGAATAAGGTAAGGAATAATGAGTAGTGGTTAGGGACTCACTCTGGTTTGTGAAACAGGTTGTTGGAAACCAAGAATCGTACTTTAAGGTTTGTGAAATGTATGTACCTGCGTGAATGTATCACAATGCCAGCGAAAATTTTTTGGGCGCTGTTATATTTATAGAATTTTGTTTCTACACATTTGTAACGGAAATTCTTGACCTGTGAATTTTTTATATGAGACTGTCACTGTAGCGGAAACTGCTGTCGTAAATATTTCGGTAAGAAAGGTAAGTGACCGTGACGTAATGCGTTGTGCGCGGCCTGGTGTGCCAACCGCCTTGAGAAAAAGCCATTAGGCGGAGAAAAAAAAAGGGACCATTAACCTCGCTATTGACATGCCTTTGTAGAAAGCATCGTAAATACGAAACGCTCAAACTTGGAAACATTCTTACATCTGCACACCTGATTATGACAAGCGTCTTTCTACGAGAGTTGAGAGAATTTCTACTAACTTATGAAATGTCACATGACTATTGAATGATATTTTTATGCTTTGCTTTTCATAGTTGCTTATTTCATTTGATATCTAGTTTCCAGCTGTGTTGCAGCATTGCTTTTATAAAATAAAATGCATTTGCTAATGTGAACACTTTCTGTCAACAGATCTATTAAATAATAATTTTGTAATCCACATTCTTAAAAAAAGGAGCTCTTGGAATGGAAAGAACAATAAGAAGGGACTAATAACAGTAACTGCATATATAATTTTCTTTTCGAGTACTTGGTAATTTTTGTAGAATTAGTTTTTGTGGTGCACCACTTTAATTACTTAGACATTAAGATGTGAATAGACATTTCCCTTATCTGCATTGTTGTCTTTACTGTAATATATTTCTGCTTGAGATTTGTCATGTTTAGGTATAAGCTACAGAATTTGCTGCTGCTGTTTGCCAGGCATAGTGTTACTGAATTTAACTTTGTATTACTCTGTTAAGCTAGTTTTACTACTGATTTATTTTTCTTGTTACTGCACATTGGCTCATATTAGTTGTAACGTTGCATTGCTTGGTAATTTAGATTTCCTGTAGCTTGCTTTGCAATTTTCCATTTTTTTTGTCATTGCTGTTTATATTAATTGTTTTGTGCTGCTGCATTGCCTCGTACCTTAGTTTAGCATCTGAGCTCAGTAGGTTTAAGTTAGCTTAAGAGAGGGTAGCCTATAAGAGAAAGAGTTGCGATGAATTTGAAGAAATGCACTGAGAGACTATACGAGAAAAGTACAGAAAGCAGGTATAGATAGGACCTTTTGGAAATAATGAGGAACGAAGGGAGATCTCCGAGAAGTAAAGAAAGTTTTGTTTGCAAAATACTGCAGTAAAAGAAACCCTGTCCTTTCCTTGGGTTATCCCACTATGTGTTTGTGTTCCCTTGTGTATTTGTGTTTTTCCTGTCTTTGTGTGTTTAGCTGTTATGTTGTAGAATTTTTCTGATAATGTGTTATTTTCTTTGTAAAAATGTTTAGACATTATTTATTCTGTTTTGTTTTAATACTCATGTGTGAAGTTGATGTTTCAAAATTTATTCTGATCTTTTATGTATCTACTTATCTCATAATTCCTGTAACATTGATGTATATTTTTATTTCTATTCTTTTGTAAAGCCTCTTTTACTACAAATGTTATCTGTATTGTTATGTTCTTTAATGATGTATTTTGTACCTTTGTAATTGTATTCTTATGTTATAAAATTGTAATTGACACCAGTTCATCATATTATTAACTTGTAAGTTCCATTTCACTGCACACATTTCTGTTGGTCATAGTATATGGACAATATGTGAGAAGTAGGGACTGTTAGTGTTTGCATGTGTGTTAATAATTCAGCAAGGGACTGGATAACAGCATTGCTGGTTCTAAGGACAATTCCAAAAACTTTGTGAGTGCACAAGTGGTGGTTTATGGACTTGCTATCTTCTCTGCAAGACTCTTCGATGGTGATTGTGCACCTGCACAGTCGCAGCAGATGGCTGCTGGCCATCTCTACAAGGACTGCAGTGGGTCTACATCTTTGATGGCCCACCAATACCATTATTTCTACAAGGAATGCAGTGGGTCTGCACTTCTGGTGGCCTACCAATACCGTAATTTCTACCAGGACTACAGTGGGTCTGCTCTGTGATGACCTACCCACCAATACTCTTCAAAACTTCGACTGACTCCGCTGTGGGTTTGCTCTGTTGTGGCCCATGACCTGCCTGCATGTCAAGAGTCAGCACTGTCTTTCCATTGGAAGGACAACACTACTTCTTCAAGACTGCATGGAAATCCACTACTTCCATGTGCAATTTCTTTTACTAATGAGACTTTGTGAAAAAACTGTAATTACTATTATGATGAATGATCAGGACTATCTTTATGGACTGTGAGAAAATTTTAGCTTTTGACCAACATTGTATCAATAAGTGTGTGCATTTGATTTCTTTGTTATTGTAATTATGAAAAATTTTTTCAAATCATTAGTGGCCACTGCCAAAAACAATTTGTAAAATTTTTTGTGGGGAGCATGGGGGCTATGTAAGTAGGCTGTTTAGGTTTTTTTATTGGTAACGCCACATCTGTGTGAAAATCACTGGCTGTGCTGTGTGCAGTCTGTGGCTGCTTTGCATTGTTGTAATACTCGCCATTGTAGTGTTAGGCAGCTGACTGTGAACAGCGCGTAGCGTTGCGCAGTTGGAGGTGAGCCGCCAGCAGTGGTGGATGTGGGGAGAGAGATGGCGGAGATTTGGAATTTGTCATGAACTGCTATATATATTATGACTATTAAGGTAAATACATTGTTTGTTCTCTATTAAAATCTTTCATTTGCTAACTAAGTCTATCAGTAGGTAGTACCTTCAGTAGTTTGAATTTTTTATTTAGCTGGCAGTAGTGGCGCTCGCTTTATTGCAGTAGCTCGAGTAATCAAGATTTTTGTGAGGTAAGTGATTTGTGAAACGTATAGGTTAATGTTAGTCAGGGCCATTCTTTTGTATGGATTTTTGAAAGTCAGATTGCGTTGCGCTAAAAATATTGTGTGTCAGGTTAAGGACAGTCCTGTAAAATTGTTCAAAGGGGAAGTTTCACGCCTTATAAAACACGCCTTGAAGACTCCTTACTGAAGGATAAACAGAAGCTTCCCAAGGCATCTGCCAAAAACAAGAAAAAACGTGAAGCTCCTCCTACAAAACCGTGCAAAAAACGGCTTCAGTTATCTGAGGATTCAGATGAAGAGCCCAATGCACCAACCGTCTCTTCAGGCGAGTCACATTTGGATCTCGCAGTTGGGGGAGAAAAACCTACTGAAGAAAATGCAATTTGTATTTTTTGTAAGGTGCATTTTCCAAAGACATTCGGGGAGAATTGTGGATTAAGTGTGAAGTGTGTCAGGAGTGGAGTCACTCTTTGTGTGCCGGAAATGAAGGAGATATTTACATATGCGAGTTTTGCAAGTGAACTTCGTTTTGAAGCATTTTTCTAATACAGTTGCGTTTAAAAGTATTTTTCTGTAATTTAAATTTAATATAAAATAAAATAGTTTCTAACATTTTCAATAGTTTTCGTTTGAAGTAGTCAGTTTCCCACAATTTTAAGGCGTTTCCACATTACCCGCACTTCTTGAAAAATTAGTGAGCTGTTGTGCAAGCAGAAAATGTTTTTCTAATTTTTAACATATTTAGTTTTTGTGTTTCATGATATTACATTCATTGCTAAAACCTTATGAATTAGTTTTGGCTAATTTTTGAAGCTGAAAGAGAAGTAAACATTTCTTTTGTACAGCAGAAACAAACTGAGTTTCCACATTTACACCCCTACCCCTGTTATGTACATCAGCAAGAGCAAGAGCAAAAATTGAAAGGAAAACAATGCACGTTAACTCTTGGCGGTAACCACTTTGCTAACAACGGTAACTGCATGTAAGTGGCACAAAAAAAAGGCGTTCGATGGGTCCGTCGTTCCGTTTCGTCTCATATCGGATTTATCCAGAACACTTCGTGTCGACTTACCTTATATTTCATTTCTGCAAACGCCAGCGATCTACAGCTGTGTTGTCAAAATTGCGCCGTGAACTTAAACGTTGTAGTTTCTGTTGGTAGCGCCGAGCACCGATTACGTCAACATTTCCCGTCACACGTCTCCGTACACCGTGAAGACCAATCTTGTTATTTAGATTTTTGTTCATAATTTTTAGCAGCTGCTTTGGAAGAATGTCTATGTAAATTGTTTTTTTAACGCAGCTGGTGTGCTGTTTCTTCACATCGGATGTCTTGTTATTCCATTCAGACTCAAAAATGGCTCTGAGCACTATGGGATTTAACATCTATGGTCATCAGTCCCCTATAACTTAGAACTACTTAAACCTAACTAACCTAAGGACAGCACACAACACCCAGTCATCACGAGGCAGAGAAAATCCCTGACCCCGCCGGGAATCGAACCCGGGAAGCCGGGCGCGGGAAGCGAGAACGCTACCGCACGACCACGAGCTGCGGACCCATTCAGACTACCAAGCACAGCGCAATCGGACTACTTCTTTGTGCCACACAATCAAAGAGAAAGACTAGATGTAACGAAAGCTCAAAAAGTAGTGAGACTCCTTCACACAGTGTAAGTAAAATTTTGTTCTACTAGCATCTCAAAAGAACTATTTCAAATATTTACCGTAAATTGCAAAAAATATAATATAAAATATAAATATCGGCACTCGATATTGCCATTTCGATATCGATATAACGGGAAAAGAGATATCACCAATATTTACTGATACTTTTGGAGAAAATGCGGATAAATCAATATATCGATATATCGATATTTCATCAACAGTCCCAGCCGAAACCTACCCTGAAGTTTTTCACACAGGAAGTATACACCGAAAGAAACGCACTGTCAGTATTTTAGCTGCTAAGGCCCACTGCAAGCATTTTTTAAAATATTAAAGTTGCTCCGTTTAACCATACAAAGAACCGCTTATAAAAGCGGTTTGTGCAGCCCTTCCTGCGTAGCGCGCGATCCGGCGAATAAGCAGACGTTGCTGTGACAAGAGAACATAAAAACGTCACAAAGCACGAAGACCGAAGCGTACACACGCGAATTTCAAGCACTTAAACCATGCCAGAAATGACTCACATCGTCAATTTTTTCAATAACTTGCAATTCATATTGACAGCCAAACTGTTGCAGATGTAACTGTTACATAAGTGACTGACAGACGAAACAAAAATAAAAGCAGTGGATGATATTACATTATAGACGACTTGCATTAGTCAGGACTTTAATTTCCATACATGAAATATTTGATAAAATATAGCACAGGTCTTATGATATTTTTTGAATAGTGTATATGGTGCTAACAATGAAAGAGTTTCTTGATTATTCTCTGTAATCCTCACAGAAGTGCGAAATGCAATGACAAAAGCAAACGCGTTCCTTACACCTGGCACACCTGAGAAAAGGAAAATTAATATTTTCAGGCACTTTACAGTAATTACTAGTGTTATTTAGACCCAACTGGGATAGAATAGGAAACGATCATGGCCGTTTTTCTGCATGTTTTGCTGCAGTCAAACATACTTGATCAGAGTCATAAAACGTGATGATGCGGAAATGTTTATTTGACCCATGAGAGAGTGTTAGAGTGATGATGAGGAAACCGACCATGGCAGACTCTAGGAGAAACACGAAAACTGTACCGAGAAAGTGTACTAATCAAGTTTCAAGAACCGGCTTTAAGTGATGACTCTAGGAATATATTGCAACCCCTTCCGTATCGCTCACATAGGGACCGTGAGGACCAGATTATAGTAACTGAGGCACGAACAGAGGCATTATTCCTGCTCTCGTACGTGAATGGAACAATAAGAAACTCTAATAAGTGGTACTATGGGACATACCTTACGCCATACGGAGTATGGATGTACCTGTAGATGTAGGAGTCGAACAGAGCGGTAAGTTGAACAGTCGCCCACATGACTGGTTCAATTATGCCACACAATGAAATCATAAGCATCCACTTAATTTCCCAGTTCTAAGAGACGTTCTGTTTAGCAGAAACCAAGCTATTTCTGGAGCATAACACCGCAACTCCGAAGGCTGCCGGCGGATTTATTTTGTAACAAAACCAATACAGGTTGGAAGAGATGGCTGCCGCTCGGCTGTACGTATTCGAACCTACCCGACCTCAGCGGCGGGAGTGCTCGGCCGTGTCTTGTGCAAGATTTAACGCTACCTGTCTAGTCTGACCTGTGCGGTAGCTGAGTGCTGAATGGGAAACGCTGCACAGGTAGCGGCGAATATCGCACAAGCCTTCACTGTGCGGTGACCTGCTTCTCACACCTACCCAGAAAATAGACCGGAAAAAACTTCCTGTCGAAGGGTCGGATCCTGCAAAACGAAGCAGGTTCCTTTTTAACCAAAAAAAAAAAAAATAGCGTCTGACTCAGAAAGCGTCCATATATTAGGTGTGAAGCCAGGTATCGAGTTGGCCAGACCTAAAGGCGTCCAACTTTAGGACTCACTTACTTTACATGAAACTCAGCGTACTCGTACCACAGCACTGTTATCAATGAAATTTCCTTTCCACACGACTGGGAAGCCACCGCCGACCGCACATGCACGATACATTTACTGAACGTCTGTGATGCCAGCGTTACTAACACGCATGGCGTTGGGTATTCTAGAAAGAACTTAAGGTGTTAACGTCTTCCCAGATTTTTATCGAAAACCCAAAGGGCTTTGATATCAGTGAATCAAATGATGCGCGTGACTCTTGGCACGGCGGGCAGCTCAACGTAAAGTCTATGGTGCCTTTTAAAATCATTAGTTAATCTTAAATACCGTGTTGAATGAGCGGTTTTAAACAGCGAGTGTAATAAATACACTCGCTGTATAAAACCGTTCAGTCAACACGGTAAAATAGGCTGGCATGTGAAGACATCCTCGACGGACTCAGAGCAATGGTCAGTGAGTGCTGGCACGGTATGTGGCTGGCCAAGATCGACCCAGAGCTTGAGATGTACTGAGCATTCCACTCTGTCGAGGCGCAAAACGCAAAACGCACTTCAGTCTTTAGTAGTTCTGACTGCTGTTTGGGTTCTGTGGTTTTTCCACATCGTCTCAATCACGCATCGTTATAGCACAAGATCTGAAGGTTTTTAGTAGCAATAACAGCTTCTACGCCGCACGGTTAGAGGCGCCATGTCACAGAAATTGCGCCCCCCCCCCCCCCCCCCTGACCGGAGGTTCGAGTCCTCCCTCGAGCATGGGTGTGTGTGTTGTTCTTAGTATAAGCCAGTAGTGTGTTAGTCTAGGGACCGATGACAACAGCAGTTTGGTCCTTTAGGAATTCACACGCATTTGAACATTTTAACAGCTTCTACTATAACCACGAAGTATTTTGCGACAGATTTATTGCATAAACTTGACGCGTAAGTTCTATATAAAAATCCGAGCTTCGACAGTAACTACTGTTGTCTCTGCCAAGGAAGCAGCTGACCGTCGAAGAAGTAACGGAGACACACAGGTGTAACAAGTAACTGTGTCTGCTACGACCAGAGACAACATTGACGCCAACGATGAAATATCACTCGCACTGACTTTATTAAAACTGATGACACACAATCCCAATCTGGATTCTCTCTTTCTCACTGGATCTCTTCTGGAATTGACTAAAATGTCCTTGATTCTTCAGTGATCCACTCTACCTTTAGAGGTATGGCAGGAAAAGTAATAACAGATTAAAAATAAAAATACAAACTTCCACTTATGAAGAAAACTAAGAACCTCTAAATATGTTCACTTAAAGCTTTGAAATTTGGTCATTAGCTCTCAAATACGTAAAGGAAGGAAGGAAGATTGGGTTTAACGTCCCGTCGATATCGAGGTCATTAGACACGGAGCATAATCTGGGATGGTGTCAAGTATGGGGAAGGAAATCGGCCTTGCCCTTTCAAAGGAACCAGCCCGGCATTTTCCTGGAGCAATGTAGGGAAATCAAGGGAAACCTAAATCTGAATGGCCGGTCAGGGTTTGAACCGTCTTCCTCCCGAATGCGAGTCTAGTGTTCAAAGAGTTAAATTTGTACAGAACAAAATTTTACAAGTAGCAATACGCCATTACCTGCCAAACAATCATTCACATAATACAAAAAAAAAAAAAAAACAATACTCATGATTAATTCAGAAAGCTCTCTTCTGAAACCTTAAGTTTGATAGATTGTTGATGGTGTATAACAACCAGCCACAAATTGATTTTAGGTTACTTTACTCAAAAAGTACTGTTCCCGGTTTCGAATTTTTTACAATCATCAGACAGTTTTCTCACGCTTTCATTATTACAGATTATACACTGGTTTCCTGTGAATTACCGTGAAATGTCTATCTGGCGCATTTGTATTAGCCGGTTCTAGGCGCTGCAGTCTGGAACCGAGCGACCGCTACGGTCGCAGGTTCGAATCCTGCCTCGGGCATGGATATGTGTGATGTCCTTAGGTTAGTTACGTTTAATTAGTTCTAAGTTCTAGGCGACTGATGACCTCAGAAGTTAAGTCGCATAGTGCTCAGAGCCATTTTTGTATTAGCAGTTTTCTTGCAATGAAATACGTTCTCAAGGATGTTTGTTTTTCTCACTCACAAACGTTGCACTGAATTGTAAACTACTTTCGTTTGGTCAAAAAACGAAGTTTCAATGTGCATCACATATTTTCATTTATGGCATAGGAAAACAAATACACAATTTGCAAAGTACATGAGTGCTATTTATGTAACAGCCACGGTCTCCAATCGTGCCTATATATGACAAAATTGCCTTAAGGTTTGATATAAAGAATGAGACTTCCCTCTGCTATGCATTTAACCTAATGGATCTCCAACGCCTCAAAAATGGTTCAAATGGCTCTGAGCACTATGGGACTTAACTTTTGAGGTCATGAGTCCCCTAGAACATAAAACTACTTAAACCTAATTAACCTAAAGACATCACACACACCCATGCCCGAGGCAGGATTCGAACCTGTGGCCGCAGCGGTCGCGCGGTTCCAGACTGTAGCGCCTAGAACCGCTCGACCACACCGGCCGGCTGTTCAAACGATATTTTGTACTTGTTCGTAAGCGTGTGTGTAAGGCAACAGCTGATACCCTAGTGCTGTACCGAACATCAGCGCCACATCAAGTACAGAAGTCTGGAAATATCTGCTATTCTCCAACACAGCCTTACGAACAAACACAAAATATCGTTTGAACAGGCACGTATTGTAGCGGACACTTCAAGCTTCCGGTACTCAGTCATCAAATTAGGCTGTGGGAATTAGAATGTGTATGCCAACACCGTTTATAGAGATATGGAATTCGCGCCGAGTAGTGCTTGGAAGAGGACGCTTTATGCTGAGAGACTGCATAGCGTTTATTTTCTCTTTTTCATACTTATCATTCGCTTGGTAGAGCGGGCTGTTAAAAGTAATGACTCACTGGAGAGTCACTGAGTTACAGTTTGCGAACTGGTTGTGGAGCATAGGGAGTATTTATTGGGAGTACTTGAAATGGGATTTCTACTTACATCAGTGACTTTAAACGTGAAGGGAAACCTCCCGAATACATTGGTCAGAATCGGGGGATAGGAAAATTTTAATTTAAGGTACGGAATGTCTCTAGCCCGCATCTCGTGGTCGTGCGGTAGCGTTCTCGCTTCCCACGCCCGGGTTCCCGGGTTCGATTCCCGGCGGGGTCAGGGATTTTCTCTGCCTCGTGATGGCTGGGTGTTGTGTGCTGTCCTTAGGTTAGTTAGGTTTAAGTAGTTCTAAGTTCTAGGGGACTTATAACTACAGCAGTTGAGTCCCATAGTGCTCAGAGCCATTTTTTTTTAATGTCTCCTATGTGTGTGACGTGAATTTCGACACACTTCTTGTTTGCTGCCCCGCTCAGCCGGATGGTGTGGCTTTGCTCTTAGGGGTCGGATAGGGGCGTGGTCGGCGGCGTTGTGGCGCTGTTTGCACCGCTCCGAGCCTGTATCTACATATAAATCAGGTTCAAAATGGTTCAAATGGCTCTGAGCACTATGGGACTTAACATCTGTGGTCATCAGTCCCCTAGAACTTAGAACTACTTAAACCTAACTAACCTAAGGACATCACACACATCCATGCCCGAGGCAGGATTCGAACCTGCGACCGTAGCAGTCGCGATAAATCAGGTCTGCACAGATTTTGTGTTTATGTTTAATCGAACTCTTATGTTATCCACTAATTGCAACATCATCTAAACTTTTCACGCTAATTTCGCCCATAAAACATGGTCTTTCCCGAATTTACTTCTACTATAAAGCGATTCTAATAGTTTTAGTTTTTGTTGATCCTGCCTTTTGAGTTCCTGTGGTGGTATTTCCATATAAATTTTCATCCCCAAGTACATATTTCCTTAGAAGTCTAATACCCATTTTCATAGACTACGTTTTAAAAATGTTTTAATATAAACGTAACGAAATATTTTCATAAAAATGTTCATCCCCTATTTTACCCCGTTAGGGTTTGAATTTCCTAAAAAGATTGAAGCACTTTATATAGACACCAGCTGCTCCTAAGGGGGTGGAATAGTGGGTGAAAGTTCTTTGAAAATAATCATTAATAAAGTACTAATGAAGTATTTTTAAAACTGCATCTATGAAAACTGGTATTTTCATAGAAGCAGCTTTAAAATACTTCGTTAGTACTTTATTAATGATTACTTTCAAAAAACTTTCACCCACTATTCCACCCCCTTAGGGACTGAATTTGCAAAAATGTTGAAACTTCTTTATTTCTGACCAAGAAAACAACTACAAATGTTCGTAGTTCTTGCTTCGAAATTGCCTTAATTGCGATCATTTTCAAAAAATCTTTCATGCCCAATTACACCCATCGTATGGGTGGTGTAATTTCGAAAAATGCCTTCTTAAACGATGCGTACAGTGTAGTATCAACAGCCTCTCCAAATTTCAAGTTTCCATCTGTATCCGTCTGGGCTGGCCGATTATGAATCAGTCAGTCAGTCAGGACATTTCCTATACAGTACATATATACCAGATATCTACGTGAGTACTCTGCAGTTAACACTTAATTTCCTGGCATAAGATTCATCGAACCACCTTCAGACTATTACTATTGAACAACACAAGGACAAAATAACCTTTCATTCCTTTCATGCGAGCTCTGATTTCTCTAATTTTACTAAAATAATAATTTCTACACATGTAGATGGACGTCAACAAAATATTTTCGCATTCGGAAGGGAAAGTTGGTGATTGCATTTCCATGAAAAGATCTCGCCGCAACGACGATGCATGGAGAGTAGGGAGCAGAGAATCCTTGGCTGACCAGCAATCGAGCCAGATGCTTGGGGTGATTAGCACTCAAGCTGGAGTGTTGGGCTGACAGACACGCCGACCGGATGGAGCAGTCGGGCTTTGGACTGTGAGCAGTGATGCGCGGTGGGCTTCCCCCGTGGCAGCCACCCAGAGTTGTCCTAAGGACAGCAGGGGCCATTCATGATGATGCCGTGCATGCTGTGGGCAGCGTCATCCATGCAGGTCGGCGGAGCCCCGGGAGCAGTTGGACTGCAGTCAAATGGTGGAGAGCCAAGAACAGGAAGCCGAGCTGGTATTCCAAGGAGCTGTCTACGGGACCTCACTAACGGTCAGCCTGAGGCGTGGCCGCTGTTTGGACCCAACCAAGCCAGTGGGACAGTTGGTGTCTTTTTCCAGGCGAGAGGACAGTGATTCCAGTGGAGACACAGACAGGGGCTTCCAGAGTACATGAGGACCACTAAGCGAGTGTTTTAAAGGCTGAGGTACTTTCAAATGGTTCAAATGGCTCTGAGCACTATGGGACTCAACATCTTAGGTCATAAGTCCCCTAGAACTTAGAACTACTTAAACCTAACTAACCTAAGGACATCACACACACCCATGCCCGAGGCAGGATTCGAACCTGCGACCGTAGCAGTCCCGCGGTTCCGGACTGCAGCGCCAGAACCGCACGGCCACCGCGGCCGGCGCTGAGGTACTTTGATCAGTAGACTGATGCAACATAGTGTACAATAATGAGTAAAGGCTGTGCATTACATGTATCGGATGAATAGAAATATCACATATGGGAAGTGTGTGGGTACAGTGTGACGTGTTATAATTGTTGTGTGGTGGCACGTTTGGTTTGCAGAAGTTTCTCTAAAAGTGAAAGCCATGTTGATTTTGTTATTTTTATCTCGCAAACGTGGTTGATTTTATATGTGCCGTTGTACAGAAGGTGATGTTGTGTGTGTACACTGTGAGTGTGACTGCTTGTATTCATACCATTTCATTTTACCCTGTGAGACTGATCTATTTTGCATGTCATACTGTAAAGAAAGTTGTATCGAGAAATTTGTGTAGGTAGTCCCGTAGATGGTTGATAAGGGTTTTGGTTTAGTATCTAGTTGGTTTTCGGAGTGGTAGTAGATCTATATTTAGTTGAATGCTAATGTAAGTCGCCTTAGTTAAATCAGAGAGTTGGTCTCTTATTGGTTGTTCCGCAGTTAACTGCGCAAGTTAACATTATTGTGATTTTTCTGACTGCGGCCAGAGACCACATATCGTACACTGTTATTTTAAACATTATTGCTCGTATTCTGTCTGGTGGATGTGGGGCGAACCCGATTAAATTTTTTTCATTGTACGAAAGGTATTTTATGTTACACTCTTTTTGAGCCTGTCCGCAGTTCGTGGTCTATTGGTTGCCGGCACAGTAGCTCAGCATGTTCGGTCAGAGGGTTAGTGCTCTCTGTAATAAATAAAAATGAGTTAATGGATCTACGATGAACTTGAACAAGCGTCATGGGATGTCCGCCCCGAACTATCGAACGAACAAAATGAGATAAAAAAAAGTGGCTAGCGTTGCTACCTTTGGATAGGGAGTCTCTGTTTCGATTCCCGGCGAGAGTGGGGATTTTCTCTCTGCCCGGGTACTGGGGGTTTGTATTGTCCTCATCATTTCATCATCATTCGAGCAAGTGGCGAGACTGGACTGTGTAAAGATAGGGAATTTGTACGGGCGCTGATAACGACGCAATTGAGAGCCCCACAAACCATCATCTTGTTGAGCGCTGCCTCTAATAATTGCACAGGGTTGTAAATTTCGTTATCCTTTCTCTATTGTCAAGAAGAATCATTTATGTTCAGCAAATTCTTTACAAATTTGAGCCCACGTATGCACAACTCCAGCCTGGATCCTATTCGACCCAAATCCAACGGTACAAGTGTATCTCTAACAAGGGGAGGTCATGATGTTGGGAACACAGATTTACTACAGACTTTGTACACCTTTAGTAGGCCATTAAAACAAAACAATATGCAAGTACTACGGTGCACTACTCTCGCAATTCCGAAAAAATCGTAAGGGAAGTTTTACACGTCTATTATGTAACGGATGTACCTTGCGAAGCTATTACGAGTAAGAAGTCATTGTGGTTATATGGGGTCTGGCACGGTAGCTCAGCGTGTTCAGTCAGAGGGTTTAGCTACCCTCTGTAATAAAAAATGAGTAAACGGATTAACGAACAACCTAAACGAGTTTCAACGGACGTCCGCCACGAACAAATTCAACGAACAATATGTAGAACAAAAGCGAGATAAAAAAAATCATGTTTTTCAGTTATCGTGATGTAAAAAAAATGGGTAGCGTTCGCGCCACGCAAGTGGGGTCGTGCACAAGGCCACGGTTCGAATCCCAGAAACACTTATTTTTTAATATGTATTGTTCTCGTCACTGATCATATTATTTAATTTATATGTCATTTGAGACGCAATATAATGAAAGAAACCACGTGAATTTTCATGAAGTTGTAGTGAATTTCATATGTTATTTGGCTATTTACTATCTGTAATTAAATTTTCAACGACGAGGGACAGACTTGGAAAGACCAGGTCAAACCTCGATAAATAATGATGCAAAAGACGTTACTCACAATCAGTAATACAGTAAGTCACAATGTGCCAGACCACAAGAGTAATCTATAATTACTCGTAGGATATGTTCTCGACATCAATCGTTGCAGGATGGTATTTTTCATACAGACACTGTAAACATGGATTGAAACTCCATGCAAATACTTCATGCAAATACACGTGTTTTTTTCATTATATTACCTCTCAAATGTCGTATAAAATCAATAATATAACAAGTGATGAAAAAATAGGTTATTAAATAAGTTTGATTGGAAGTCGAACTGTCACCTCATTCACCATCTTATGAAGGCCGAACGCTAATCACTTCACCACCATGAACACTAACGCCCGGTACCTAAGCACAGATTCGTAAGCCACATAACAGACGCGTAAAACTCCTCTTTCGATTTTCTCGGAATTGCCAGAGTAGCGCATATTGCTACTTGCACATTATATTATTGTAATGGCCTACAGAAGGTGTACAAAGTTGAAGTAAATCTGTGATGCCAACGTCGTGGCCTCCCCATATAAGTGCAGTACGTCGTGTGTATTCATACTGAAATCGGTACCACCTTTTCGCAATCGTTGGCTTTCCTGACGAAGGCAGTGGCTGTTGCTGCTGAAATATCGCATTTTCTTTGGGAAATGACGCAACAAGCACATCAAGAACAGTTTATTAAACGTTTTCTACCAATCTTTAGGTAATCCAGTATTGTCTAGCGCCTTACTTTGTCCATTTTTCCGCACTGGAAAAAATAGCCCGCCTCTCTCGTTCAGCAGTCGAATTAAAGCCTGACACCCGCGTAGAAATTTCTTTATGGACGTTTCCGGTAGACAACCATATGCACACCAACATCCCCAAGACTGCCCCTATTTCCTAGGATATGGAGGCAGTTGCACGTAGAAAACAGTACAATGTTAAGCTGCTTTTACAAACTGAACTCTGCGAAGAAAATTTCCTCGATTATTAAGATAACTGTAACGGTACAATATTCAATCATTGTGATAACTATCAGTGCTATCAAAGAGATTAAAGGCTGTAACCTTGGAAGACTGCGGTGTTGAGATCATTGAAAGATTGGGATCTTTATCCGAATCAACAAGCAAACAATTTTTTCACGTGCACACTTTTAAATGTTTTACATACGAAACTGAAAGAAATGGCTCAACAACCGCAAGTTTTTCTAACACTTCAGGCCTTGGGGGAAGACACTCAAAAATACTGTCTATACAACCTTAGAAGATAAACTAATTAAAATTTTATTTGCTGATCGTTTTGCTCGAGTTAACAACGAAAAACGACGGCTTTAGATTTAGCCTACACATTTTTCAGGAGCAAGCGACTATCCAAAGTGTTACTCGATGTGTAGTACGACTGTGATATTTTACTCCCGATATAGCCTTTTGCGCAGTTAAATAAGATGGTGAGTCACTAATGGGCAGATCTTCTGTGCTAAGTTAAAATACTTTTCAGTTAACATTTAGTAATGGGTTTAGTTGACTTGCGTCATCCAGCATATGCTAAAGTCTACTGCACCCTCGTAGGTGTTTACTCGCGCAAGATTTGTGATGCTACTCCAGCTGAAAATAAGATAAATTATATTGTGACTTCCAGAAAGATGTTCCTCTTGAATACAATTACAAATAATGTTTTAGACTGTCACGAGCCTCTTTCGTTCGTGAATCATCATGCACTGCACCCAGCAGTACACGAGCAAGCTTGGCTTCTGTTGCAATAAACGAAGCTTTTTCTCGTATTGCTGGGTTCAAACCGCTGCTGGGATGACTTTCCCTCGGGCGCATAGAAGAATATCAGTTCATATGAGACCACTGTACATTTTCCATTACCATACATGTTGATAATGATCTGCGCCAATTTATAAAATTATTCCCAATCGTGAAAAGAGGAAAGTGAAAACGAGAAGCGAGCACCGAAAATGAATATCAAGATTTCACTCACAAACCGGGATTATGACATCTGTATAGGAAACTTGGTTCAAGAATCATAAAAGAAGGTTGTATACCTGGAAGAATCCTGGAGATACTAAAAGGTATCAGATAGATTATATAATGGTAAGACAGAGATTTAGGAATCAGGTTGTAAATTGTAAGACATTTCCAGGGGCAGATGTGGATTCTGACCACAATCTATTGGTTATGAACTGCAGATTGAAACTGAAGAAACTGCAAAAAGGTGGGAATTTAAGGAGATGGGACCTGGATAAACTGAAAGAACCAGAGGTTGTACAGAGTTTCAGGGAGAGCATAAGGGAACAATTGACAGGAATGGGGAAAAGAAATACAGTAGAAGAAGAATGGGTAGCTCTGAGGGATGAAGTAGTGAAAGCAGCAGAGGATCAAGTAGGTAAAAAGACGAGGGCTAATAGAAATCCTTGGGTAACAGAAGAAATATTGAATTTAATTGATGAAAGGAGAAAATATAAAAATGCAGTAAATGAAGCAGGCAAAAAGGAATACAAACGTCTAAAAAATGAGATCGACAGGAACTGCAAAATGACTAAGCAGGGATGGCCAGAGGACAAATGTAAGGATGTAGAGGTGCGTATCACTGGGGTAAGATAGATACCGCCTACAGGAAAATTAAAGAGACCTTTGGAGAAAAGAGAATGACTTGCATGAATATCAAGAGCTCAGATGGAAACCCAGTACTAAGCAAAGTAGGGAAAGCAGAAAGGTGGAAGGAGTATATAGAGGGTCTACACAAAGGCGATGTTCTTGAGGACAATATTATAGAAATGGAAGAGAATGTAGATGAAGATGAAATAGGAGATGTGATACTGCGTGAAGAGTTTGACAGAGCACTGAAAGACCCCGGGAGTAGACAACATCCCATTAGAACTAATGACAGCCTTGGGAGAGCCAGGCCTAACAAAACTCTACCATCTGGTGAGCAAGATGAATGAGGCAGGCGAAATACCCACAGACTTCAAGAAGAATATTCCAATCCCAAAGAAAGCAGGTGTTGACAGATGTGAAAATTACCGAACTATCAGTTTAATAAGTCACGGCTGCAAAATACTAACGCGAATTCTTTACAGACGAATGGAAAAACTGGTAGAAGCGGACCTCGGGGAAGATCAGTTTGGATTCCGTAGAAATGTTGGAACACGTGAGGCAATACTAACCTTACGAATTATCTTAGAAGAAAGATTAAGAAAAGGCAAACCTACGTTTCTAGCATTTGTAGACTTAGAGAAAGCTTTTGACAACGTTAACTGGAATACTCTCTTTCAAATTCTGAAGGTGGCAGGGGTAAAATACAAGGATCGAAAGGCTTTTTACAATTTGTACAGAAACCAGATGGCAGTTATAAGAGTCGAGGGGCATGAAATGGAAGCAGTAGTAGGGAAAGGAGTGAGACAGGGTTGTAGCCTCTCCCCGATGTTATTCAATCTGTATATTGAACAAGCAGTAAAGGAAACAAAAGAAAAATTCGGAGTAGGTATTAAAATTCATGGAGAAGAAGTAAAAACTTTGAGGTTCGCCGATGACATTGTAATTCTGTCAGAGACAGCAAAGGACTTGGAAGACCAGTTGAACGGAATGGACAGTGTCTTGAAAGGAGGATATAAGATGAACATCAACAAAAGCAAAACGAGGATAATGGAATGTAGTCAAATTAAATCGGGTGATGCTGAGGGGATTAGATTAGGAAATGAGACACTTAAAGTAGTAAAGGAGTTTTGCTATTTAGGGAGTAAAATAACTGATGATGGTCGAAGTAGAGAGGATATAAAATGTAGACTGGCAATGGCAAGGAAATCGTTTCTGCAGAAGAGAAATTTGTTAACATCTAGTATAGGTTTAAGTGTCAGGAAGTCGTTCCTGAAAGTATTTGTACGGAGTGTAGCCATGTATGGAAGTGAAACATGGACGATAACCAGTTTGGACAAGAAGAGAATAGAAGCTTTCGAAATGTGGTGCTACAGAAGAATGCTGAAGATAAGGTGGGTAGATCACGTAACTAATGAGGAGGTATTGAATAGGATTGGGCATCTCGTGGTCGTGCGGTAGCGTTCTCGCTTCCCACGCCCGGGTTCCCGGGTTCGATTCCCGGCGGGGTCAGGGATTTTCTCTGCCTCGTGATGGCTGGGTGTTGTGTGCTGTCCTTAGGTTAGTTAGGTTTAAGTAGTTCTAAGTTCTAGGGGACTGATGACCATAGATGTTAAGTCCCATAGTGCTCAGAGCCATTTGAACCATTTGAATAGGATTGGGGAGAAGAGAAGTTTGTGGCACAACTTGACTAGAAGAAGGGATCGGTTGGTAGGACATGTTTTGAGGCATCAAGGGATCACAAATTTAGCATTGGAGGGCAGCGTGGAGGGTAAAAATCGAAGAGGGAGACCAAGAGATCAATACACTAAGCAGATTCAGAAGGATGTAGGTTGCAGTAGGTACTGGGAGATGAAGAAGCTTGCACAGGATAGAGTAGCATGGAGAGCTGCATCAAACCAGTCTCAGGACTGAAGACCACAACAACAACAACAACATAGGGAACTATTACGCAGATAATGCCAAGTGCTGCATTAGACTGATAGTGTCTTACTTGTTTTTGTACTTGCGTCGAGAAAAGAGTGCAATTTACTGATGAAGTTTACACTGAAATGCCACAAACACGCCATATGAACCCTATTTTATAAGACGGAATCCTCTCGTATCTGGAAAGCCTCAGCCCATGTAGCAGTGGACGGCCCTCGACAACCACCTCTGTTTCGATAACTAGTAATTTTCAGAGCACAATAAATCGGACGCGCGTTGCGCTGTCGATAATCGCGAATTTGATGTGTGATGACAATAACGATGTGAGCTCCATTTCTAGTGATTTCTTGCTTTATGCAGGCACTATCTCTAAAAGGACTGATCGTATTCTAAGGAAACACCGTGTGACGTGTGCTTCTAAGATTAGGCCAAGGACGATCTTGGTTTACGTATGGCTGTTGCCTACGGTATCCTGCTTATTTGTGGCATTCGATACATTCGTCAAACCATTACCATAATGGATGGATGTTGTATTGAGCAGAAGCGTCACTCTCTCCTACAACAGAAGAGTAAATAAGTAACTGCAGAACGCTTTTTTCGTATCGATCATCCGATGGGATATAATTGAGATTATGGCCTGCACTTTCAGTTACTCGGGTCGTGTTATTAATGGAACTGCTGAAATTAAATTAGGTATTAGCTTCATAAATGGCGATGGTCGTTCTTGCTTAAATTATACATGGATACCTGCACCTTTTCTGGTCAGACAAATAAGGGACAGAGTTAGCGCTATTTACATACCCTTTCAAAAAATGGTTCAAATGGCTCTGAGCACTATGGGACTTAACATCTATGGTCATCAGTCCCCTAGAACTTAGAACTACTTAAACCTAACTAACCTAAGGACATCACACAACACCCAGTCATCACGAGGCAGAGAAAATCCCTGACCCCGCCGGGAATCGAACCCGGGAACCCGGGCGCGGGAAGCGAGAACGCTACCGTACGACCACGAGCTGCAGACTGCATACCCTTTGTTAATTAATATTCCGCTATCACTAACGCCTGGTATCTGTTATTTTTGGGGTGGCGCTAATTGTGTACGGAGGGTGTTGTCTTCCTGCACACGGTATCTTTTGTTTCTAGTTGCTTTTTTCTCCGTTTTATTCCCATACCACGTAAGTAACTCATAATTACATACAACTGGCATAGACTGAAAGAAAAAAAAAACACAAATTATGTTGCCGGTCGGAGTGGCCGAGCGGTTGCTGGCGCTACAGTCTGGAGCCGCGCGACCGCTACGGTCGCAGGTTAGTATCCTGCCTCGGGTATGGATGTAAGTTAAGTCCCATAGTGCTCAGAGCCATTTTAACCATTTGAACAAATTATGTTAGCATAAAATAGTTTTAAATAACGTACTGAGATATTTGGTTTATGAAAGTTCATTCATATCTCTCTTTTCGTTTACACTGGAAAGGAATAAAGTTCTCTATACAATGCGAGGTCTGTAATCGCCAACAATGTTGGCACATACCTTGTTAACTCGGATTTCTTACGACATTCCTTGATGTGAGGGCCCACCGCTTAAAGCATGCTACAAATATAGGATTGGTTTCCTCCACATTGTCGCAATCACAAAGTGGAAATGGTGCTCTGGTTATGTGGTGTAGGTGCTGTGCAAACAGACAATGGTTGAACTTCATCCGCGTTATGGTAACCGCAAATCTACGTGAACACCTCAGATCGTGGTACCAAGGCCTGGATGGTAGCACAGGTGTTATTTGCGCATAGTATTCTTCTTTAGTTGTCTGGGAGTCTTGCCATACTTTGTTGCACTCATTCCATATTCTCTTCCCGTAAATCGGCAATAGATCCTCCTCTGGAAAGTGTATAGTCTTCTATACCTGAGGTCACCTCTTCCTTAGCGAAAGTGTCAGCGATCTCGTTTCGCAGTACATTGTTATGAGCTTTTATCCAAATCGTGGTCCTGCACTCATTCCTTTCCAATTTGGTTATGTGTCGTCTTATCTCATGGGCTGTCAGGTGCGTTCTGTGCACTCGGTGAAAATATTTAAGGAGAGAGTGCAGATTTAAAGAACGAAAAGATGAAAAAGTTGTTCTCTGGCACCATATGGCAGTTCTTAAAGGGCTTCTGATATGGTAGAATAGCAGGACACGGACTGTTGGGAATATCACTAAGCTCAAGACGATGATATACCAAAAATATATATTTTTTTCTTTATTTACTGTGACACTTGGGAAATTTTACCTGGCAGCATGCGTAGAACAATTAAGCAAATTGTGGTTATACAGAAAAGCTAAGCAATCTGAAGAATCGGAACAAAATTTTAGACAGGTATGAATTGAAGCAAAATTTACTTGAAGAAATTAAGCAAAATTTGACTTTACAGGCAGGCTCAGCATTCTGAATAGTAAACAGGTTAAAATCCGATGTTTGCATAGAAGCTTAGTTGGAGCAGAATTTAACTTGAAACAGTTAAGCAAAATACAATTTTACAGGCATGCTCAGCAATCTGAATACCAATACAGAGTCCAGTCCAATGTTTTAACAGAACTTAATTGAAACAGAATTTGACCAAATATTTCCAGTGAAATAAAGGTGGAAAAAAATTAAGACACCTGAAAATTACGCGCATGTACATACGTAACTTTACTCAAAATTTAGATCGAAGGTAACTGTCTCATCATGTTAAGAACAGTATATATATCCGATGTTTGCATAGAAGCTTAGTTGGAGCAGAATTTAACTTGAAACAGTTAAGCAAAATACAATTTTACAGGCATGCTCAGCAGTCTGAATACCAATACAGAGTCCAGTCCAATGTTTTAACAGAACTTAATTGAAACAGAATTTGACCAAATATTTTCAGTGAAATAAAGGTGGAAAAAAATTAAGACACCTGAAAATTACGCGCATGTACATACGTAACTTTACTCAAAATTTAGATCGAAGGTAACTGTCTCATCATGTTAAGAACAGTATATCATTTTGATCCTGTGCCGGTCCCCTTAATTGACCTAGGCGCCAGGCTACAGATGGAGTAACTTCAGCAATGTTACAAAAATAGGATGAGTCGATCTGAACAGACTAAACAGGAATTAATACAGAGTATTCAACTAACGAACAAGTTAGCTGGTAGCAATTGATCGAGACTTACGCACCCTTAACACAACCAATAACGAGAGCTCAAGAGGAGCATTTAGGTTTCATTGAAACTAATGATTACAAAGGGCACAGTTCAGAATTATGGTAAAAATTATTCTCAGCCGCCTTTAAACGATGGACTAAAATAGGAAACAAATTTATCTTGAGGCGCCTCCAAAAGTGAATTTAAAAACAACTTCTCAAAAAAGGGCTCTAAACACTATGGGACTTAACATCTAAGATCATCAGCCCCCTAGACTTAAACCTAACTAACCTAAGGACATCACACACATCCATGCCCGAGGCAGGATTCGAACCTGCGACCGTGGCAGCAGCGCGGTTCCCAACTTCTCAAGCTTAAGCTTAAGCAACTTTCAAAGTAAGATTACACCTTTAACTAAATGTGTAAAATTGAAAATAGTGCGACTGCACAGAGCAGTCGTTACAGGGTGACAACAATTTTTATAATGTTAAACGGATAGTAGGACCCACTCTGAAACGGCGGGCACTTTATCTTCTCGATCCCCTTCAGGTCGGGGACAGTAGTTCCAGTATTACAATACCAACAAGCAATTAACAAGCTGGAAGTTCCGTAGAACTTGAGACGCTGGAGGGGCTAAGAAAGCAGGCACAAGCAATTCAAATCAAATAACTACGCCGACGTGGTGTATGAACACAGTACGTTGCGAGTACGGAAGTTTTAACAGTAAACACTAATGGTGAAATTCGAAGAACAGCTTCCGAACAGTAACACTCAAATAAAGCGGGACAGTAAGAGGGGTAGCGGCCGGCAGGGCAGAGCCGCTCACACGGACGCAATGCTGCAAGCAATTCCGTGAGATGCACACATTGCCTCGTCGAAACTCAGTTCCGCCATACAACACGCAGCTCCCGTGAAGCGTTCCGACAGCCACTGGTCGCTCCTAGGCCAAACCAGAGAGGCCACTGCCAAAAGTAACCATGAGAGGAAACCAACGATACGGTTACTGTGTACTCAGAACGCAAGTATCAGCTTCCAAGATAGCCGTAAGCTCTGCCGTCATTATTGTTATTTCCTTTTGCAACTTGTGCTTAAATAGTACTCGCATATAGGCATCTCAAAATGCGCATACTGTTCCCTCCAGGTTCTTTGATCCATTAGTGTAGATTACGGTCCCCTGTGGGTATTTTGCCTCGGAGCTTGCGCAAGGCGTAGTTGGAAATAATTGGAGGAACTGGGAGATCAAACCTCACGTTAGGTTCAACGACAGGACAGAAGCAGCTGTGTTCATCTACATCTGCATGTTCATGGATACTCTGCAAATTAAATTTAAGTGCCTGGCAGAGCGTTCACGAACCACATTCACAATTCTCTATTATTCCAATCTCGTACAGGGCGCGGAAAAAATGAACACCTATATATTTTCGTACGAGCTCATATTCCTTTTATTTTAACGTGGTGATCGTTTTCCCTATGTAAGTCGATATCAACAAAATATTTTCGCATTCGGAGGAGAAAGTTGGTGATAGGAATTTCGTGAGAAGATTCCGTCGCAACGAAAAACGCCTTTCTTTTAAAGATGTCCAGCCCAAATCCTGTATCATTTCTGTGACACTCTCTCCCATATTTCGCGATAATACAAAACGTGCTGCCTTTCTTTGAACTTTTTCGATGTACTCCGTCAGTCCTATCTGGTAAGGATCCCACACCGCGCAGCAGTATTCTAAAAGAGGACGGACAAGCGTATTGTAGGCAGTCTCCTTAGTAGATCTGTTACATTTCCTAAGTGTCCTATCAATAAAACGCAGTCTCTGGTTAGCCTTCCCCACAACATTTTGTATGTGTTCCTTCCAATTTAAGTTGTTCGTAATTGTAATAACTAGGTATTTAGTTGAATTTACGGCTTTTAGATTAGACTGATTTATCACGTAACCGAAGTTTAACGAGATCCTTTTAGCATTCATGTGGACGACCTCACACTTTTCGTTATTTAGTGTCAACTACCACTTTTCGCACCATTCAGATATCTTTTCTAAATCGTTTTGCAGTTTGTTTTGGTCTCATGATGATTTTATTAGTCGATAAACGACAGCGTCATCTGCAAATAACAGAAGACGGCTGCTCAGATTGTCTCCAAAATCGTTAATATAGATAAGGAACAGCAAAGGGCCTATAACACTACCTTGGGGAACGACAGAAATCATATCTGTTTTACTCGATGATTTTCCGTCAATTACTACGGATTGTGACCTCTCTGACAGGAAATCACAAATCCAATCGCATAACTGAGACGATATTCCATAAGCACTCGATTTCACTACGAGCCGCTTGTGTGGTTCAATGTCAAAAGCCTTCCGGAAATCCAGAAATACGGAACCGATCTGAAATCCCTTGTGAATAGCACTCAGCACTTCATGTGAATAAAGAGGTAGTTGTGTTTCACAGGAACGATGTTTTCTAAACCCATGTTGACTGTTTGTCAATAGACCGTTTTCTTCGTGGTATTCATAGTTGAGCAGTCGTCGTACAGAGATGGCTAGTGGTTCAAAATGGTTCAAATGGCTCTGGGCACTATGGGACTTAACATCTTAGGTCATCAGTCCCCTAGACAGATGGCTAGTGGAACGTCCGATGCTGCCTCTATACTGTCTCTGGAAAGTGGCGTTGGATTCATACACAAGCGATATTTAGACTTTTAGCATACTTTAGAAAGTTTCTGGATACAAGATAACAAGGCGTCCTCTGAAAAGTGAGCCCTCGTCATTAGGAATTTTATGCGCCGCAGATGTAAGAGTGGTTCCTCACTTTCCTTCGGTTGATTTCATGGCACCAACACATATTCTAAGCCTTTCATATTGTATCGCATTGAGTTTTTTTATGTAAGGTGTCTGTCGCCGATCTGTAGTACTTCTTTAGTCCAAACGTAACCGTACAAGGCCACCATACACGTTCATGCAGATATTGTGGTCCTTAGCTCATGTATTACCTGCGACTGTTCTTACCATGTTAATGTGTTACTCACATTTCGCTACTACTTTATTTATAAATGGAACTGCCGTGTGGCTAGGGTCTCCCGTCGGGTAGACCGTTCGCCTGGTTCAAGTCTTTCGCGTTGACGCCACTTCGACGAAAAAAAATGGCTCTGAGCACTATGGGACTCAACTGCTGTGGTCATAAGTCCCCTAGAACGTAGAACTACTTAAACCTAACTAACCTAAGGACATCACACACATCCATGCCCGAGGCAGGATTCGAACCTGCGACCGTAGCGGTCGTGCGGTTCCAGACTGCAGCGCCTTTAACCGCTCGGCCACTCCGGCCGGCCCACTTCGACGACTTGCGTGTTGATGGGGATGAAGATGATAAGAACAACGCAACACACAGTCCCTGAGCGGGGGCGTTAGGTACGACATTCCGTCGCGCTGACCACTCAGCTACCAGGGGCGGACTATTTGCAGTCAGTGTATAGGCCAAAGTATTTCACCACTACTTTCACCATGAGAACATACGTTCTTGTGTCGTAGACGAAACCTCTTGCATCCTGGGTCTGGTGTAGATGCTCTCGGCAGTCTCACTCTGTGAAATGGTTAGATCATTTTCCTCCAGCCAGTATCGGAGTGTAGTCATAGCTGCACCCACTCTACGCTGTCCTTCTGGTAGGCTGTAACTTCTTGTGTGTACATACAAATCTGTGTATTTTTGTATGTTGATATTGCTGTTAAAAATGATCTTTATACCTGTGGTACAGATACTAAACAGTAGTGGTGAAGAAATTGATCCTTGAGCGATTCCATTATCCGTCCTTCTTGGTCCCACGCTGCTATTATCAACTTTCATTCAGACTTCTCTGCCTTTAAGTTGACAAATGATATTGTCAATGAGGTTTTTATGGACACTGGGTCGCTCCATGTTCTTAGCCAGTAACCATAGGTCCACTGCTGCATCATATGCGCTCTCAATATCAGTATAAACCGCCAATAGCAACTTCCCGTTGCCCAGGCAAATCTGGTCGTTTCTAAGTCGCGCAGTTTTTTCGTATACATACCGCAGCCTTTTCGGAAGCCCACCTGCCCGACCTGTAACAGGCCGTCATTTTCATACGACGATTCAACCCTATGTTTCGTTATCATTTCTAACAACTTCGACGAACATCACTGTAGTGCGACAATTGACACAAGCCCACTCACTGAGGATTTAAATTGCCATGAACAGCGATCACTAGTTTCATTTGCTCCTTGAAAATGACGGATTGTTATCAGTCGATATACTGGCGATTGTTGAAAATGTTGCACGACTGTATTGCCCTAATTTGTTTGAAGATTTGTTGACAATTACTCAACAAGGATTCAGAACATATCGTTATAGTGAAACCCAACTACCTCTACTTTCACGAAGTAATGAGTCCTATCGACAGGGGATGTCAAACTGATTCCATACTTTTAGATTTTCAGAAGACCTTTGACACCGTTCCTCAGAAGCGACTTCCAATTAAATTGCGTGCCTATAGAGTATCGCTTTAGTTGTGTGACTAGATTCGTGATTTCCTTTCAGAAAGGTCGCTAGGAGACAACCTGAGCAACCCTCTTACATTATTTCCAAATGATACTTTCATTAATGTCCGGTAAAGTTATCAGATGAGCAAAAATAATTGCAAAATAATTTAGCCAACATATATGTACGGTGCGAAAAGTGACAATTGACTCTAAATAATGAAAAGTATGAGGTCATCCACATGAGTAGTGAAAGGAAAGGAATCCACAGAATTTCGGTTCACTATAAATCACACAAATCTAAAGGCTGTAAATTCACCTAAATACTTACGGATTACAATTACAAATAGCTTAAATCGGGACGATCACATAGATAATAGAATGGGGAAATCGAACCAAAGACAGAGATTTGTTGGCAGAACTCAAAGAAAATGCAACAGGTCTACTAAGAGACTGCCTGCACTACGATTATCTGGAGTATTGCTGTCCGGTGCGGAATCCGCGTCAGATAGGATTGACGGATGATATCGACAATGTTCAAAGAAGTGCAATTCGTTTTGTATTATCGCGAAATAGGGAAGAGAGTACCACGTACATGATACGCGAATTGGGTTGGCAATAATTAAATCAAAGGCGTTTTTCATTAGGAAGGATTCTCTCATAAAACTTTCAATCACCACCTTTCTCCTCTGACTGCGAAAATATTTTTTGGCGTCCGTCTACATAAGGAGAAATCATCATCATAATAAAATAAGAGAATCACACTTCGAACTGATAGATTGAAGTGCTCGTTTTTCCCGCGTGCCGTTCGAGAGTGATACGGGAGAGAAATAGCTTGAAGGTGGTTCGATGAACCCTCTACCAGGCACGTAACTATGAATTGCAGAGTAATCATGTAGATGTGGATGTGAAGATAGTATAAAGCGTCAAATCAAGATTATGCACTGCCTTCCGAAATACAGCAAATATTCGTCGTATACTGGTAACATATTCCCCTAAAGTAAACACGACTGAACTGTACGATCTTAGCTACACGACGAAACCCAACGATGTCTCCAAAACAAATCCTGCACAGTGACGGATCTATTTCGTTTGGAGTAAGCGACATCGTGTTTGGGTCACTGAAAACTGTTCTTAACAAATAATTCCCGCAACAGTTTTACCATCAGCTCGTAGCGGAAACGCCAAACATGAGTGGCAGACAGGGTCAATTATTTCCCCTTTAACTGTTTCGTTATTGCAAAAGGGATTTTCTGGTTACGTTATTTTTTAACGTGTGCCTTCTATTTCATATATTTATAGTTACGTCTTTAGGTGATTGGCGTAGGCCAAATGCTTCTTTTTTTTTATTACCTTTTCTCGTTCTATATCTCTTTCAACTTCATACTCAGGAGATGTACTATCATTTCTTGATTATGGTTAGCTTTCGGATATTATTCAAGTATGTCGGTTGTAAACTCAGGCTTGACGTGTCATTAAATCAAAAATGATTTATTATGCTTCAGTGATTGAAATATAGTTAGTGGAACAATTTGATTCAGACAGGTTAGCCCCTACTGCTGTTATTAGTTTCTATAACTATAGCCGCATATTTTATCGTGATTTCCTATTTAAAGTCACAATTATTTTCATGGCTGGCCACTTCTCGCCTCTGAAACTCGACGTCACGTTTGTTGATTCGCATCAAGTTACTTTCTCGTCAGTCGTTGGAACAGAAGCAGCACTTCAGATGTGACAATGGTAATGAAGGATATTTAACTCTTTACCCCTTGATGATGATGTTCCATACTCCGAGGAGCGTAGGGGACGATGCGGGAGACCCGCACCGCTGTACTAGGCAAGGTCCTAGTGGAGGTGGTTTGCCATTGCCTTCCTCCGATCGTAATGGGGATGAATGATGATGAAGAAGAAGACGACACAACAACATCCAGTGATTTCGAGGCAAGAAAAATCCCTGACCCCACCGGGAATCGAACCCGAGACCCCATGTGCGGGAAGCGAGAACGCTACCTCAAGACCAAGAGCTGCGAACCTTTACCGCTTACAACCTTAAAATGCTAAATTTAAATTTTGTTTAAAGAGCTAATTGTATGACTGTTTGAAGTTTCGTCTAAAGTATAAATCTTGAGTGCTTTGTGTTTGGTGTTGACATTATAGCAACAATGATGAATCTGGATACATCTTTTTAATTTCGCTGATTAAAACACAAACCTTAAGTGCGATTAGCTTTTTTTATTATTCGAAATTAAACTTCTAAGTCCTGATTGCAATTCAAAACTTTTAAATGAAAAATATTTTGGAATCTCATTGCAGTTCGCAAGATCCGACTGTTAAATGTATGTCAAGTTGGAGCAAGGTATTGTATTGTGTCACCGAGCAGCCTGATTTGTTACAGGTAGGCAGCCACTAGGAAAAGCAGTTGGTACGTTTTTAGCCATGTAAAACAAATTGATAATTAGGGCCACGACTGAACATTGTTTTATGCATTCAGTTCACAGTGATTGCCTATTCATAATATGTTCACATTCTGATGTTAGTGCCTGTGTCAATGTTTTTTCGTTAGAGATCAAAATATTGAGATTATTCATGTGTGACAGGTCAGACACGTGTTCATAACAATTCCATGCATAGATACTTATAACACAAAAGCTTCATATACAGCACAATAATGATTACCTACAGCCGCTAGTGAGCATAAAGTTTCATTACATACACAGTCAGACTAAAGGTTTTATTGTGGTGAAAAAGCAAAAACTCTCTTCTGAAAAGTAACCCAGATAGGTACTCAAAGTAGAAATCTTACACTGAATATTAGTCTCAGTATAAAACGTACACTTACAAATCTGAAAAGCTACAACTGAGTAGAAACATACAACTTTCAATTCCTACATTAATTCCACTTCCTTTGTTTATCGATTATACCCAATGAGTAAAAAAACAGTGTTATTTCTCCCCTTAACACTCCGCCTCTTTTGGTTTACGAATAATTTAAATTTAGTTTATACAGGCTGAATCACCTAAAACTTGCATCGCAAATACTATGGAAATGAAAGGTGCTATTGATGTGCGGTTTTCACAGAATGGATTGGTAATCAAGGCCTCATATACTTAGCCAATAAACATATTGGTATATCCCTAGAAAGTTTAATTTCTTTTTTTGCAAACATGCACTTTGTAAAAATGTAGCAATGCATATTGTCGTTAACAAACCAAAAGTAGGTTAAATTAGAATGTGATTGGTGTTTGTTGTAGGATTCTAGCGCGATTCGTTTACGAGATATTGTATTTACAAAAATTTCTACGCCGACACTTGTTTGCGCCATTCAAACTGCTTAGTTGCCTCAAATGGTTCAAATGGCTCTGAGCACTATGCGACTTAACTTCTGAGGTCATCAGTCACCTAGAACTTAGAACTAATTTAACCTAACTAACCTAAGGACGTCACACACATCCATGCCCGAGGCAGGATTCGAACCTGCGACCGTAGCGGTCGCTCGGCTCCAGACAGTAGCGCCCAGAACCGCACGGCCACTCCGGCCGGCACTGCTTAGTTGCTACGTACGATGTTGTTACATTTGCTTACGGTGTGCTTGCGTGTACCTTGAGTGCACTGCGACTTGCTAGTCAGTTAGTGTGTGGCAGTCCACGCAGTAGGTCGTGAGTGGACGATGGGATGTACCAATGCACAAAAAGCCGACATGCTCATTGTGCATAGAGTGTGTAGGAAGAATGCAGTTCTATCTTGAACGCTGTCTGCGGCAACATATCCCAATAGACGTCAACCATATCGGCAATTATTTATCAACCTCTTCAACTACTTCCATGAAAGTAGTAGTGTAACACGTAGACAACGCAACAGAAGGAAACAAGTGACGACAGAACAGGGGGAAATTAATGTTCTTGCTGCTGTTGTAGTTGGTCCGCACGTTAGCTCCGGCGCACTCGCACGGAGAAGTGGCATGAGTCAGGCAGGTGTCCTACGCATTCTTCGTCGACATAGGTTCCATCCTTATCACATCTCCCTCCATCAAAAGCTAAATGAAAACGATTATGAGAATCGTGTTAACTTCTGGACATGGGCTTAGACAGGATACTCCAGATGAATCATGTACCATGTTTAGTGATGAAGCCACATTTACCAATCATGGCCAGGTAAACCGTCGAAACGTTCAGTTGGTCGTCAGTTCATAGGCCCGATTTTCATAGACGGAACACTGAACGCGCACAGTTATTGCAGCCTCCTAACAGACCATTTTCCACGGATGCTAGAAGACCTTACTCTGCGGACTAGGAGGAACCTGTGGTACCAACATGACGGCTGTTCTGCCCATAGTGCACAAAGGACTGCAGCATGTCCTCACGAACCGTTTCCAAATAGTTGGCTTCGACGCAGAGGACTGTACCTTGGCCGAAGCGTTCCCCGGATTTGATGCCTGGGGAAAGCTGAAAGACACTGTCTACAAGGACATATCCATTATATCCAATGATATGCAACCATGTATTACTGCAGCCTGCTCGGACATCTCCGCTGAAATGTTACCACATGTACAGCAGTCGATCCATACCAGACTGGAAGCGTGTATTTCCGCTGCCGATGGTCATTTTGAACACAAGCGGCGGTGGTCAGTTGTCTGGTTACTGCTCACTGTCCACCTAACTAGTGTAAGCACTTCCGTTAAACTTTAGTGTGTGCTATCACAATTATTTTACAAGTGTCGGTATGGGAACGTTTCAAAATACGCTATCTCGTTAACGACTCGCACTAGATTCCTGTAACAAACGCATCTGACATTCTAATTTGCCCTACTTTTAGTTTACTAATGTCAATAGGCATTGTTCCATTTAAGAAATCCTGTGTTTGTACAAAAGTTACACTTTCTAAGCATTATTACAGACTATAGACCTTGACCATTAACAGGAGAAATTGGAGCAATAGTCCTAGTATCAGGATTAGCAAAATGATTTCACCTATTTAACATTAACATATTTATAATTGGATTTGGGATTACTTTATTAAGTATAATTCAATGACGTTTCGCTGACAATATCAGCCCTTTACTACCAGCCCATACGGCACATGAATAACACTTTCCATTTCCGCAATATTTGCGGTGCAATGTTTAGGTGATTCACCCTACATATGCTAAATGTAGGCCTATTTGCAAATACAACTTTTCACACATCTTCACAATTAATTTATCGAGTAATGACAAAAATGTAACGCTGCTGCGTTGCCTAGTTAACGGCGTCAGCAGTTGCGAAATCAACGGATTTTAGTCTCGCCATGAGGATTTTTGTTCCACTTGTCATTGAAAAACGCCCTCCTGTGTAGGCGATCAACCAGTGTATCCGACTACGCAAGGAGCACCAGTCTTCGATTCCCAGTAGAGCCAGACGTCTTCTTATACGGACGCTTTGGAATGGGATGTATCCTCTCGAGAATATCTAAGTAGTTACTTGAAGGAGAAGTAGCATCTGCGTTTCATAAGCCAGCATAAATAACAGGCAGCGTTCTGCTCTATCAAAACTACAGTTCGGTGGTTTTGGTACACTACATAAATAACATAGTAAATTTCAGGACAACCGATAGTATTGGTAGGGAAAGAACGTAAATGACTTTGTAAGAAAGAATATGGGACCCAAAGGCATCTTTGATTTTTGTTTGTTATTTTTTTTTGCGCGTAATTATAACAGCATATCGTTCAGTATTATTTTGTTGTACTCAAAGCACCCCGTCTTCAGGCCACGAGTGGCCTAGCGGGACCATCCGACCGCCGTGTCATCGTCAGTGGAGGATGCGCATAGGAGGGCGTGGGTTCAACACACCGCTCTCCCGGTCGTTATGATGATATTCTTGACCGAAGCCGCTACTATTCGGTCGAGTAGCTCCTCAATTGGCATCACGAGGCCGAGTGCACCCCGAAAAATGGCAACAGCGCATGGCAGCCTGGATGGTCACCCATCCAAGTGCCGACCACGACCGACACCGACAGCGCTTAACTGCGGTGGTCTCACGGGAACCGGTGTATTCAGGCCGTTGCCATTACTCTGTTGTGCATTTTATATTCTTACAGAACATCAATTGCATTTTCTAAGTAATAAAAATTAGTTAATCACGTAACTTCAGCACTTTTATGTAACCAAACGAATTACTTTTGATACAAATTTACATGCACAAGCATATATATGTATTTTGTACTCAATAGAATGATCATCATCATGACCAAAAGCAAAAGATTCCTGTTACTGATGAATGTGGAAGTTATTTATGAATAACACAAATATGTTTTACGTAAGTTCGACGGAGTATTGAAGCGACGTTTAATATCTTTTTTTTTTTACTTTTTTGTTGAGGAAATAACATTTCCTAGTTCTCTATGATAAATCCCTCTTGTTGATTTTATTTTTAATAGAGCATCCCTCTGTTCACGTTACAAATCAATAATTCTCGAATAAAACCTAATTGAAATATCCACAGTTTCACTTTTGCTGTAAATACTGTGTACTCTTAAGTAACAGACAGGATAATTATGTGGACCAAAAAATGTTTAATAAGGTACCTGGCCTTCATATATATCCTCACTCAGTTTCTGGACAGTTCGTCGCTTCTGGTTTGTAGGGGAATATAGTAAACACTGATCGCATACATAAAGAAAGCGAACATTATGAGGTAACGCCCGATAGAAATGAAACACACCCAACGTGCTGGTAACTGGGGTACGACCTTAACTCACCAAAGCTACTAGGATAACTACCGGAGTTTACACTTACTTATGGCAGTCTACGATAGTTGTACAACTCTAACTGCAGGAGATCGATTCTCTGACGACATACCACTCCAGTATTGCAATTCAGTGGACAATGAGCAAGCCATGTGCCATACTAAGCTGCTAAATGAAGCGTCAAGAACTTCATTCTTAATGGCTTTAGAATGTTGACACAGGCCATTAGAGAGTGACGCAAGTTCTAGAAGCTAAGTTTCGAAAGCGGCCTTCCCTCAGATTCAACCTCCGAAAGCATTTTCTGTGGTGGCTTTTAATCAGAGAACGCACAGTATATGCAATAAGGAAACTGCAATGTTTCATCATTACAACGAGGCAGTGCGTCACCTCAGGTCCTCACATAATCATAAGGAAGGAACACAGAGTCCGACGTTACTGCAGAGAGTTCTAGGTCGTTGTTTTTATCCAGGTGTAATAGGATGTGGATTCTTGTTGCTTGCCTGCCTACACCTTGCGCAATGAGTAAGATGACTTCAGATGTGCACGTTAGTTGGAATACCTCGTATTTTCACTTTTGTGTAGCAAAAAGCGATTTTCGGACTATGTTAAGGAAATCTCTAATAACTGCAGTAGTAGCTTACTAGTTCCCCGAGAAAATATATAAAACTTTTGGTTTTCTGTTTTTCCTTCCTATTTACAGTCTGGATTCCTGTTTCGGCTTAAGCTGGAATTTGAGTTGTTATTCAATTCGCATTCTGATTTCCGTTGTAAGCTAGCTACTGCTGTGCTGTGATGCTTTTGAGAAGTGTGCTGCGTGCAACCCATGCCTCAGTCGCACTAAGGTATGATTAAAAAGTAATACCTGCATATGTTTATTTTCTGTCATTTAATCGAGCCCCATTAGAAGCTACGCAAATCCACAACTCCCCGGTATACACTTACCTTTGTTGATGTATTGTCTACAGTTACAGATTGTTGGCTTGAATTAATGTCTAAGGTGATATTTTTGTTTGCACAACAAAGAAAAAATTAAGAAATTTTGCTTACTGTGTTAACTTCCAGGCAAGTAGTTTGAACTTCATAGAGAGGTTAACACGTGAGTTACGGCGCTCCTTACTGCAACCAACGTTAACTCGGCCGCCATATTGACGCTAGTCAGAATACTGAGGAGGCAGTCTATTGTTTATCTGTGTGGAAAGTGAACTGCTTTATTTGGTAAATCGTTCAGCTTTTCATTGTAATTTGTTGAGCGAAATACAAATTAAACATACCTAAAGTGTGTTCAGCATACAACTGCACGAATCGAAGTGCAGAAGCTAATGTAGGAATTGGCAGTAAATATGAAGTGGAACAATTTTTTTTTTTAAAATGCAATGAGGTACATCTGCTCGAATAACTTGAAGAGAAGTGCACTGATCAGCCAGAACATTGTGACCTCCGACCTTTTTATAGATATAAACCCGTCCAGGGGACAGCAGCGTCACCAGGAGAGAAATGACTGCTAGACACAGGCATGGTGCATGTAGTATCAGTGAGCATGCTGTTCGTGTGCAGAATGAGGTATGTGCACGATCTATCTGTTTGACTGAGGGCAGATTGTGATGGCCCCAGGCTCTGCACGAACATTTCGGAAATTGCACGACTTGTCGGGTGTACGACGAGTGCTGTGGTGAGTGAAACTAAGGTGAAAACATGTCCAGATGTCATGGGGTTGGGCAGTCACTCCTCATTACACAAGGTGCACCGAGCACTCCTAACGATGGACCCCGCAGACTACGACCCATGCATCTGTCGTCGATATTAACACCACGATATCGCCAACTCGACTGAAATGGGCACGTGATCATCGGCACTGGACGTTGGCACAGTGGCAGATCGTTGCTTGGTCCAATGAATCCCGGTACCTTCTTCACGATGCCGATGGGAGGGCGCGAATCCGTCGCCTTCCAGGAGAACAGCTCTTTGAAACCTGTGCTGTGGGGCAGAGAAAGCTGGGGAACATTCACATGGGCATCCATGACTGCAGTGGAGCTCGTTCAAGGCACCATGACAGCGAAAGGGTAGTGTACACTGGTTGCAGACCACGTACACCTTTTCATAACGATCATGTTTCCCGGTGGCATTAGCATTTTGCAACAAAATAAAGCACCACTCACAAGACCAGGAGTGTGATGCAGTGGTTTGAGGAACACAGTGTTGAGATCTAACAGGTGTGTAGGTGTGCTGACCCCCCGCCCCCCCCCCCCCCCCCAACTCTCCAGATCTAAACCCGATCGGACACATCTGGGATGTGATTGAACGTGGCGTCAGAGCTCATCGCCCGCCTCATTGGAATTTACGGGTAATAGCTGACTTGTGCGTGTAGATGTGGTGCCACGTCCGTCCAGCGAGCTACCACGGCCACATAGCTTCCATGCCACGACGCATCGCCACTGTTATCCGGTTATTAGGTAGGTGGCCATAATGTTTTAGCTGATAAGTGTATGTGTACGACACAAATCATCAGAGGCGCATTTTGTCAAATGCAATCCAAACTGCATTTAATTCTCCATAACACTTAAAAAAATCGCACAACCAGGGACCAGAAAGCAAACTTTCAACAATTTGTTCAATAATACTGTTCATGAGCCTTCAGTAAAAAATGGTTCAGATGCCCCTAAGCACTATCGGACTTGACATCTGAGGTCATCAGTCCCCTAGACTTAGAACTACGTAAACCTAACTAACCTAAGGACATTACACACATCCATGCCCAAGTCAGTATTCGAACCTACGACCTTAGCAGCAGAGCCGTTCCGGACCGAAGCGCCTAGAACCGCTCGGCTACAGCGGCCGGCGAGCCTTCAGTAGCACTCAGTAAGTCTGTGACTTAATCATACTGCTTTTACAGTTTTTCATGCATTCAGAAATACCGCTTCTGGTAACTAACCGCAACGCGTTTCAAAGTTTACTCCACATCTTCACGTGCGATCTGTTCATTCTGTAGTGATTTACGTTCAGATTGCGAGCAACAAGAAATTATCGTGGCTGGATGAAAATCGTTTGAATCATGTTTCAGTTTTATCTACATAGAAAAGTTTATCCATATTTCGACTAAAGCTTTCCTTGTTGACGCCATTCTACACGGTAGTCACCCCTGTTTATTGTTTTTTGAGAAAAAATAAAGGTAGTGTGAGGCATCTGAAGTTAGTCAAAGTCAGTTTCAAGGGGGGTTCACATAGCAGACGACGCTGTCCACTAACTGGTGCAACTCCGGACGGGTATTCAATTTGTTTCCAACGTCGCAGACGTGTACCCATTTTTTTTAGACTTCAATCTTATGATTGATTTGATGTGGCCCATCACGAATTCCTCTTCTGTGCCAACCTTCTCATCTCATAATAGCAATTGTAACCTACGTCCTCAGTTAATTGTTGATTGTATTCCAATCTATGTCTTCCATTACATTTTTTACTCTGTACAGCTCCCTCTAGTACTACGGAAGTTATTCCCTGGTGTCTTAACTGATGTTGTATCATCCTGTCCCTTCTTCTTGCCAGTGTTTCCCATACATTCCTTTCATCGCTGATATCCTGCGGAGAACCTTCTCATTCCTACCGTATAAGTCAACCTAATTTTCAGCATTCTTCTGAAGCACCAGATGTCAAACGCTTCGATTCTCTTGTGTTCCGGTTTTCTCACCGTCCATGTTTCACCACCATATAATGCTGTGCTCCAAACGCACATTCTTAGTAATTTCTTCCTCTCATTAAGGCCTATGTTTGATATTAGTTGACTTCTCCTGGCGCTCTGTGAAATTTAAACTCGATGTTTCAAGCACAAACAAAAACATATCCCTGAACCACACTAGTATGGCCGCCACCGATATTTCTACCATACCGTTATTTAGAACGAAAATATGAACCTACCATGCAGCCTTCCATTTTGCTGTCAGATGAACCACTGCCTGCCACTGCGGATGAGACATCTACATTCGTAATGGTGGCGCCTGACTTCATTGTCAACCAAGCCATAAATCATTGTTACTACATATCTTTTAGTTCAAACCAAAGACCGCGTTTTATTGGCAGGACACTTAGAAAATGTAACAGACCTACTAAGGAGACTGCCTACACTAAGCTTGTCCGTCCTCTTTTAGAATGTTGCTGCGCTGTGTGAGATCCTTACCAGATAGGATTGACGGAGTACACCGATAAAGTTCAAAGAAGGGCAGCACGTTTTGTACTATCGCGAAATATGGGAGAGAGTGTCACTGAAATGATACAGGATTTGGGCCGGACATCATTAAAAGAAAGCCGGCCGGGGTGGTCGAGAGGTTCTAGGCGCTTCAGTCTGGAACCGCGCGACCGCTACAGTCGCAGGTTCGAATCCTGCCTCGGGCATGGGTATGTTTGATGTCCTTAGGTTAGTTAGGTTTAAGTAGTTCTAAGTTCTAGGGGACTGATGACCTCAGATGTTAAGTCCCATAGTGCTCATAGCCATTTGAATTTGAACCGATGAAGCAGAGGGGTGAAGTTACCAAGTTACTGGCAACCCAGGCTAGCGGAGTGCCGAGTGCGATGCCCGCCAAAATCAAAGCCGCCACGGCTCAAGTCATTCATCTCGTCATCCTGGGAGTTTTTCGTTAGACTCTGAGAGCTTCAGTAACGCGTATACCCTTCGGGTTGCGTTTATCATCGCCTGACGTATACATGGCATGCTTTGCATAAGTCTACTGAGGTCAAACTGTCGTATCTATTCCTGTTCTTCAATAAGAGGCCATGAGAGTTCTTGGAAAGCCTGTGGTGGAACAGCACGACCACAAAAACGTCAGCTAAGCATGTCCCACACATGCACGATGGCGTTTAGGTCAGGACTCACCTCCAGCTATTCCATTACTTCAGTGTCTAGGCTTCGCAAGACATCCCTGATGACACCACCACATAGCTCCTGGCATTAGAACCAATTCAGGGCCACCACCATATACAGCAGCTACCACAAGGTCCAATAGTTAGATGTACAACCTGGCGGTAATGTGCCCACAGACAATGACAATATTCGTATGGCTGTCAACACTGAAGACTCCCCACAACATCGCAGAACCCTGGAAATCTGTCGATTTTTTGGACAACATTTGGCAAATACCGTTCACTACGAGACTCTGCACACGAACAAGGCCATCACCTTGCGTCAGAGGATACCTGGACTCGTCTGTGAATGACACGTTTCGCCAGTGACGAAGTTGCCACTTAACATGGGAACGGTAGAACTGAAGGCGAGTTGCAAGATGACGTCGTGTCAAGCGCGGTCTCTAACAAGACGCCTTTGTCATAAAATCCTTTCTCGTAACCTTTCATAACAGCTCTTGGACACAGCGACTACAGTGGATATTCTGACATCGTCTTACAGTGCAATGAGTATCCGTACGACGCCACAATGATGAGATGGCCAGATATAGTCTCCTGTTGCTGTTGTAATGCGTCGGCGACCTTGTCCAATTCGCCTTGTGTACTGACATGACTCCCTCTAGCGTGCCCACAACATATGGATGACACATGGAGAGGCATTGGCATCTGCAGCAACACGACCGAAAATCCATCCTTTTTTGGGTCAAATGGTTCAAATGGCTCTGAGCACTATGGGACTCAACATCTGTGATCATAAGTCCCCTAGAACTTAGAACTACTTAAACCTAACTAACCTAAGGACATCACACACATCCATGCCCGAGGCAGGATTCGAACCTGCGACCGTAGCAGTCGCGCGGTTCCTGACTGAGCACCTAGAACCGCTAGACCACCGCAGCCGGCTTTTTGGGTCAAACAGGCCATACTGTCAGCATGCACTGCATTAAGATGTCGCATTGCATGCGCATGATTGAATACAATTTCCACAAATGACAACTTCACGGGAAAGCACTGGGACGCCGGTGCTCACTTCCTTCCCAGGGGTCACCAGACACTGTCGTGCATAACACAGCCAAAGATGGTGATTGATTCTAACTGTTGCCTAGATTAAAAGCTAAGACCTTAAGTTATACAGTAAGACCAAAGTACTGTCTGTATCAAAATAGATTTTACATATCGGACGTTGACTCACGTGCTCCCCCCTTTTGAACAGAGTATGTTATATAAACCAACTTCTGTTACATGAAAATTTCGGTTACGACGAACAAAGAGTTTTCCTTCTGTAACAGTCGATTTGATACAGATCGAGTGCTTGCAACCGAACTTAAATTGATTGTAAGGGCGAAGAGTTGAACAGAACTATCAGGTTACCTTCCGTTCAGAAGGCTGCTGTACGCAGCGACTGTTATATTGACTTGTAAATAATAGATTTCAGCTATCAGTCGTCCATTTTAAATTTAATTGGCAGATCTAGATTTGAGCTAGAAACTAGCCATTCTCAATGCACTATCATTTTTGATCAATGCATGTAATGCCTGTTGGTCGGGCTTCACCCACAGTTCATTGAATACTACTCACAAAACAGAATTATGTCACAAGGGGTAGTAACTTTTCTACATCTAAAGAACATTTACGTATGTATGGGTGGAGTACTACATGATTCCTACATTTTTCTATCTATAATACAAGCCGGAGATTAAGCAATCATTGGTGGAAATGAATCTTGATACTTGCATAAAGTCCATGTAAGGAACACGAAATAAGACTGTGTTTCCTTTTTACAACAATCTGACCGACCGACTTGTCTATAACTTAATAGTGTTGGATACTTTCGTGATACTTAAGCCGTAATAATTTAAACAATATTTAACTTGCCTTTTACGCATGAAATTAGTTGTGGTACGTGGTATATGAAACTTCGTTTATAGACTCCAGTTACGATGTTCCACGAGGGTAGTTCAATAAGTAATGTAACATCTTTTGTTCTCGGCCAATTTCGGTTGAAAAATGCAGAATTTGTTGTGGAACATCCTGGAATATTCACTTCACTCCCTAGAGTTTCGTGAAGTTTCAATAGGTGGCGGTGCTATAGGCAGCCTCCAAAATGGCGTCTGTAACGGAGGTGCGGTCCAAGCAGAGAGCTGTCATTGAGTTTCTTGTGTCGGAAAATCTGAGCATCGCAGATATTTGTAGGCGCTTGTAGATTGTCTACGGAGACCTGGCAGTGAAAAAAAAGCACGGTGAGGCGTCAGTCACCGCCGAAACAACGTCGTGTAATGTTGGAACGCGCAAACACATTCATTCGAGGTGATCGACGGATAACAATCAAACAGGTTAATCCACAACTGGGCTTTTCTATTGGTAGTGCTGACACATTCGCCCACTAGTTGGGTCTCCAAGTGTTTGTGGTCGCTGTTTTCCTCACTGCCGTGCAGAAGACCATCTGTTCGGAATTGCTTGTCTGTTACGAGGTTGATCGTAACAATTTTTTGTCGAACATCGTCACAGACAGTGAAACATGAGTACACCACTTGGAAACAAAACGCCAATCCATGGAGTGGCGCCGTGTCACCTCTCCTCCGAAGTAGAAGTTCAAAGCCGCACCGTCAGCCGGAAAAGTCATGCCGGCGGTCATCTGGGACTCTGGAGGGGTTATTCCATTTGATGTCTTCCGTCATGGTGTAACTACTAACGTCGTAGATTTTTCTTGGTAATCAGATAAATCTCTGAGCGAATTTTTCAATGTCAGTCTTAGAACTCTCGCAACAGTTTTTTTTAAATTTGCATATATAATATAAAGCAATTTTTTCAACATAAATGTAAATAAACTTTGAAATATTTTGTAGCACAGGAAGCTGTGTTTTATTATTTACAGAGTCGAGAAGCTGAAGAAACGACTTCACTGTGCTCGTTGCCACAATAATGCAGACGAACGTCTGCTTCTCCGTGACAACCCAAGGCTTTTCAAAAGTCTGCACACTCAAGAGGAGCTCACAAACTTCATTTTTCTCTCTGATCCACCGTACAATCATGGTTCGCACTCCCTGATTTCCATCTGTTTGGCCCAATGAAGGATGCACTCCGCGGGAAGGAGTACTTGGATAATGGGGAGGTTACTGTTGCAGCAAGATGCTGACTCCGACGTCGACCAGTAGAGTGGTGTCATTCGGACATAAAGGCCTTCACAGGAAGCTGGCGTAAGGCCATCTCACTGAATTGATTATGTTGAAAAATGGGGTTTTGTAACCAAAAGATTGGGGAACAGTATGATGTCTTGGAATCCTGAATAAAAACAACTTGCTTTTAGCTAAAAATTTGTTGCATTACTTACTGAACGCCTCTCGTAGTTCATTTGATTTTACGATAAGCCATGGCTAAAAATTCTGTCATAAATACTAGTTTTCAAAAGTAAGAAAATACTTATAATAAACCAAAGGTAGAACAGATTTTTAGGAAATCTGTTTAGATTGCGGGTTAGGAGCTAAATATTTTATACATTTGTAAATGCTCTCTCAAGTTTGTCTTGAGAAATCGCATGACGCCTTGGTGCTATGGGTGAATATTCGTAAAAGTTAAGCAAAAAATGTTGGAGTCGAAACGTAATTACCTCTTATTCCATAGTAAACATCGACGTAGTGTTAGCTATGGTCTGCAGTAAATGCATTGCATCTTTTAACTAATAATGCTATTCTGTCGTACTTGGTGTATCATCACCGGTAAGTGTGAAAAATTAAATTTGACGTCTGGTCACTGTATCGTTGGTGTAGGAATATGGAGTGGCATTTCTTCATCTACGGTCTCAGATTTAATATTATTAAGCTCTTGGATGGAACTTGGGAGAAGGGGCGGGCGCATGTGTTTCACTACTTCACTTTCTATCATTCTGTTGTAGCTAACCCAGTTTGGTTAAATTCATCGGCAACTGGTCCACATCAAAAGGGTGATTATTTACCTCCCTGGAATCCGGAGCAAAAACTACTGCACAACCACAGGTAAATACAGTGAACAACCGAAAAAAAAATGCAACTGCAACTACCATCCGAAGAGACGGGTATAAAGAAGAACGATGGAAAGCTATGTTCACAGCTGATTTTCGTCTTTCTGGAGCTCGTAAATTATCGGTAAGCCGTTTTTAATAAAGAAGAGGTTAAATACTCTTACGACTTCTCGTGCCATCACTATGTTTCACAGAACTTGGATTTGGTAAGGACACGTAATTCGGCACTCGCTGAGTGCGCAAGCGTTTGTCGTTCATTACATTTGGTCGTGGTTGTGCGACGTTGGTTGTAGGTACCTTGTTGCTATTGTGGTGTTGTAGCGTAGCTAATCACAATATCTAATCTGACTTGAAAATGTCGTCGATTGCAAGACGTAATTGAAACAAATTTTGCGCATGTTATCATTATTTTATTGGTTGTAATCAAGATTTTTCATGTTTTTTTGTCAAATAATTTGATCAGGACGTTGCTGGATACTTTTAGAACACATATCACATGAGGAACATCTTCTCAAGGGTTACTTATCACTTTCAAAACGTCGTAGATTTTTCTTAGTAATCAGACAAATCTCTGAGTGAGTTTTTCAATGTCAGTCTTAGAACTCTCGCAACAGTTTTTTAAATTTATTATATAATATAAAGCAATTTTTTCAATATAAATTAAATAAACTTTGAAAAATTTTGTAGTGCAGGAAGCTGTGTTTTATTATTTAGAGAGTCCGTACTAAATTTCAGTGATTCAGCAGAAAATGTCCGCTATACACTGAAAAATGAAAGTTGTAGGAAATGCAGAAAAAAGATTTTATTAGCGTTTATGCCAGAGACGAGTATGTTGAACAAGTATGTTAATGTTGGTCATACCATACATTTGGTCTTTTTGGTCTTCATGTATAGCTTTTCTTCTAGTCTGATCCTTCTGGTGTGCTATTTTGGCAATATTCTTCACTGACACGTCAGAACTAGCAATTCCCACACTAACTATCTTCTTCAGTAGGTTTTCAGTAAAGCAAAGTACATCAAAGCTTAGTCTCATAAGGATCCAGTTTCACTATTATATGAGGAAACTGTAACAATAGTAGATGAGCAAAATGTTGTCTCTGGGCATCTCTACTATTGGAGGTTATTAAAGATTTCTTTCGGATTTTCTGTTCCACCATGTGTGCAATTCTTTAAAAATCGTAATTAATGGTATCGTAAATTGGCTCACAACCTCGTATACTCCACAGATGTATTCTCTGATGGCAGGAAACAATAAAATATCGCAAATAAGGACAGAATCATGTAGAAACGGGGGCGTGCCACTGCGCATTGGTTGAAACAAGATGCCTTTTGCGCCATTTATAGCACGAATTAAACTCTGAAAACTGGAAACAATATTTCTAACATGCTGTAGAACTATCTGGTGGAAAAAATTTCAACATTTTTTTTACCAATTTTTCATGCGTCCCTCTTCAACACAGTGATGGGACCATTACTGAAATGCAGGCTACTTTGAAAGGACTAGGAATTCTAATTGTTACGATTTTTGAACTCCCTTTTAAAATCGCTAATTAACGTACAAATACGGCTCTTAAAGGATGTGGTTCAATAATATCGAACTACACAGAAAACTTGGGTTCCAGGTTTTCCTATCCATGTGTTTATGGTGTGAGGCAAGTAAAATTAGACTTGCAGAAGTATATCACTTTCCTTATAAATGTCAGCGGTTACTGTGCGCTTGGTATTACGATGGGCAGCCGCACATCTGTGCCATTTTTAATTCGTCTGAAAACGTGTTAGCAGAGTTCTCATGCCTACTTCTTCCTAAGGCATGGAAGAAACACGTAACGTAATGGGGTAATATTTATATCAACTTATGTTCAAATTTATAGAGATATCATTACTAAGAGTAGATTTTTTTTAAAATGTAACTGCACTAAATGCTGTAAGCATACTCCTTCACAAATTTAAATATTAATAGACTGCCATCTGAATTAAGGAAGACTGCCTTGAATGTATTTTTATGTAACTCAGGAAGTGGCGTTGTCCCGATTCAAGAAGGCAATATCATTTAATTCAGTAAAACTACTATCCCTTATGGATGAATTCAATATACCAGGATACACCGAATACCTATATATAGCACTAGAAGAACAGACTGGAACTGCTATTCTGTGGAAAGAGGGCATACTAGTCCGAGAAATGGAACTAGGATTGGAAACTGGAGCTAGCCGCAAAATTTACTGTTATAAACTTATATGATCCATTTGGGCAGTATAAAAAGAGCACACAAAATCAAATGGCACTAAGCACAATGGGACTTAACATCTGAGGTCATCAGTCCCCAAGACTTAGAACTACGTAAACCTAACTAACTTAAGGACCTCACACACATGCATGCCCGGAGCAGGATTCGAACCTGCGACCGTAGCAGCAGCACGGTTGCGGACTGAAGCGCCTAGAACCGCTCGGCCACAGCGGCCAGCAGAGCACACAGAGCTGGTTTCTTTAGTGAAGATAAGGGCGGGAGGGAAGAGGTGGATAAAAAATATGGTGTAGGAAAACCTATGCCACTCAAAACAGCTTACAGTCGTCCCGGAATGGATGAATACACACCCTAAAAATAGTGGCAAGTATAGGTAACGACGATAGAAGTCGACAGGAATCATGTAGGTTACAATGACTCAATGACATTGAGATGTGGCGACCGAGGGGGGGTGATCAGGGGAGATGCTACAGTTCAGCCTCGCGCTCGCAAATCCAGTACTGGACGATGCGAGTTTTGTAAAAAGGGACCCAGTTCTCTTGGAACACAACTTCACCATTGGAGAACCAACACTGTACATGGCACAGACCTCATCAGCCAAAGTGGTGGCATAATTCTTGGCATTAATGCTATCTTGCAGAGTAACCGTGGGGCCCATGACGACTACCAAGGTATCAATGCCCAAATCATCAGCAAACCCCCACTATGTTGCACTCTTAGGACGCAAACACTGCCACAAATTGGAAACAGTGCATACATCTGGCCAAATGACATTCTTCCGTTTCTCCAGTCCAGTCAGGTACAGTCGTCACGTAGTTTTCACCGCTGATGTGTGGTTTTAAAATTCCAGATAGGTTCTGAAGTTCCCCCTTACTAGGCTCCCTTTGCATTGTTTTGCTGCTGATTGGATTCGCGAGTGCGACATTCAGTTCTGCGCCCTCTTTGGCAACTGTCTCCGTCTCATTTTCGGTCACAATCCTCATCAATGAGCGTCAGTCACGATCACTCATCACACACTCTCATAAACTTTGTGACTTAGCGCAGAATTTGTTTCCGCTTTTCCCGTATGCGGTACACTCATAAACCTAACTATACAGTGCCTCCTGAGGCATCAAACACTTCAGTTACGGAAGCACCCACCATACAAGTACCATCAGTCTGCCCACACTGGAATTCACTTAGCACCGACATAATATACTCATAAGTGCATAGAATCTTGTACTGATGACGACTGACACTTGCAATCTATTGAGGACATTTCACATATGTAGGTCGTTGCCAAATACAACAGCGCAATCTATGGACGTGGCTGACATCTTTATTTATGTTCAAGCATGCATTTCACGAGGCGTTTCTATACTACTGGCCATTACAATTGCTACACCACTAATATGACGTGTTGCAGACGCGAAATTTAACCGACAGGAAGAAGATGCTGTGATATGCAAATGATTAGCTTGTCAGAGCATTCACACAAGGTTGGCGCCGGTGGCGACACCTTCAACGTGCTGACATGAAAGATTCCGACCGATTTCTCATACACAAACAGCAGTGGCTGGCGTTGCCTGGCGAAACGTTGTTGCGATGCCTCGTGTAAGGAGAAGAAATGCGTACCATCACGTTTCCGACTTTGATAAAGGTCAGATTTTAGCCTATCGCGATTACGGTTTATCGTATCGTGACATTGCTGCTCGCGTTGGTCGAGATCCAATGACTGTTAGCAGAATATGGGTTCAGGAGAGTAATACGGAACGCCGTGCTGGATCCCAACGGCGTCGTATCACTAGCAGTCGAGATGACAAGCATCTTATCCGCATAGCTGTAACGGATCGTGCAGCCACGTCTCGATCCCTGAGACAACAGATGGGGACGTTTGCAAGACAACAATCATCTGCACGAATAGTTCGGCGACGTTTGTAGCAGCATGGACTATCAGCTCGGAGACCATGGCTGCGGTTACCCTTGACGCTGCATCAAAGACAGGAGCGCTTGCGATGGTGTACTCAACGACGAACCTGGCTGCACGAATGGCAAAACGTCATTTTTTCGGTTGAATCCAGGTTCTGTTTACAGCATCATGATGGTCGCATACGTGTTTGGCGACATCGCGGTGAACGCACATTGAAAACGTGTATTCTTCATCGCCATACTGGCGTATCACCCGGCGTGATGGTATGGAGTACCATTGGTTACACGTCTCGGTCACCTCTTGTTCGCATTGACGGCACTTTGAACAGTGGACGTTACATTTCAGATGTGTTACGACCCGTGGCTCTACCCTTCATTCGAGCCCTGCGAAACCCTACATTTCAGCAGGATAATGCACTACCGCATGTTGCAGGTCCTGTACGGGCCTTTCTGTATACAGAAAATGTACGACTGCTGCCCTGGCCAGCACATTTTCCAGATCTCTGACCAATCGAAAACGTCTGATCAATGGTGGCCGAGCAACTGGCTCGTCACAATACGCCAGTCAGTACTCTTGATGAACTGTGGTATCGTGTTGAAGCTGCATGGGCAGCTGTACCTGTACACGTCATCCAAGCTCTGTTTGACTCAATGCCCAGGCGTATCAAGGCCGTTATTACGGCCAGAGGTGGTTGTTTTGGGTACTGATTTCTCAGGATGTATGCACCCAAATTGAGTGAAAATGTAATCACATGTCAGTTCTATTATAATATATTTGTCCAATGAATACCCATTTATCATCTGCTTTTCTTCTTGGTGTAGCAATTTTAATGGCCAGTAGTGTATATTTTTGTCCAACCCGTGTACAATCTGTTTACTTACGAAGAACCTTCCACAGTTACCAATCGCTGGCGGTTTTAACAGTGTGATTCACGTTGGAGATCAGATTCCAAACTTCAATAATCCCAAGGAATGTCCTGACCTTGTTAAAGATTGGAGATTAGAGAATACAGTGGAACTTACATTATACGACTCTAGTCAGAAAGAGTAAAGCAGTCTCATAGATGGACTGTATGTCTCAAAGAATATGATCAAAAATATCTTGACTATAGAAGACTTTCCTGCGTGTTTCTGGATCATTGCGCAGTTACTGCTATAATAAATGTGAAAAAACAGGAAACAAAAATATATCGAAACCAGTGTTAACAAAATTCTGTGCATTTAAAAGACGCTGAACTGAAATAAGAAATTAGAAGAACGTGAATTAAAACTCTAAGACTCATCAACAGTTGTAGTTCTAAACTCGAATGGCGGATTAAGACAGCGAAAGCTCACTGACAGCAGTATCAACAAATAACAGCATTTCAGAATTTGAAAAACTAAAAACGCAATTACATTTTTAACACTCAGTTTTAAGAGATCTCAACAGTCGGGGTGGAGGTCCAGAAACAAAAGTACAAGAAATTAAAAATAAAGCTAGAATACTTTCTATCAAGCAACAACAGGTGGAATGACTTAAAGTCAAAAGCTGGATCTCCAGTACAGAGAAAATCACATATCACTTGATAAAACATAGGAAGCACAGAAAAATAAATCAAACAGAAGTGCTAGAAACAGACACCGGAAGCATACAATGAAGTCGGAAATCTTGAACCACAAGTACCTTTATTTCCTGAAATTTCCCACTTCGAAAGAAATGAAAATACGATTTAAAACGAATTCGCTGGAAGAGAAGTCAAATTAACAGTTTTTGATGTTGCTGAGCAACAGTCATACAACAATTTTTAAATGAACACACCGCTATTTCACTGTATTGTTGTTTATTTAATTATGACCCAGGTTTCGGCCTTTTATGCCATTTTCAAGTGGCTGAGTTTATGTAATTAGCATAAGATAACATGATAACATAAGATAACATGAATCTGTGTTTAGAATTTTGCAACAACGATGGATACGAAATAATCTGCAAATCGCCATCGAATAAATCACCCGAACATGGCGGATTACCCATAAAATCTTATAAGACATATTGCGATTTAATACGTAGTACAATAACTAGCACTGTAAATAAAATTTTAAGAACAAGAAAAATCCTTAAGGACTTCAAAGAAGAGAATAATTCGCAGGACCCATGGTAAATTTACTGAGAAAAGATATGATCATACAGCCACCCAGCCTTCAGAATAGGGGAGCATGTTCAGTTCCACAAAGTAAAGTGAAACAAATAGGAGGCTGGGAGAAACTTTGGAAAGGATATCAAAGCAAATAAAGAACGGGTTGGTGCAAAAATATGTTGAATAAAGCATGTTAGTGTACTCGTGACGACCACAGGGACTGCAGTCCTATCTTCGAATGGTACAATTGACTTATTTTCTTGTTAGGTGGCTCTGAGCACTATAGGACTTAACATCTGTGGTCGTCAATCCCCTAGAACTTAGAACGACTTAAACCTAACTAACCTAAGGACATCACACACATCCATGCCCGAGGTAGGATTCGAACCTGCGACCGGAGCGGTCAGGCAGTTCCAGACTGAAGCGCCTAGAACCGCACGGCCACACTGGCCGGCCTCTTGTTACGTAGGACGAGTGGGGTAGGTATGCCATAGTGACTTGTTTCGCCACGTTTTAACTTTGCATGAGAGGTATATTTAGAATTTTTTCGCTTTTTTAATCTGCAGCAATCCTTATATTTCCAAGGTTTTTTACCAAATTTTGCATTTCGTGCATCGTAAATTAGCACGTATGAAGTTTTTCCATCATAAATCTTACAGGACTGATGGGAGTGGGAGAAGCTAGGAGGAGACCAGGAAAGAGACTTGCTAACAATGCGGGCAGAAGTAGAAAACTCTAAAAACTTGGTTAAAAATTGAAAAAAATCATGACTATCCAAAACGTGTGGGCTCAATGAATCATTAAATCGGCGAGCGAATATTGGTATTTGCGAGGATTGGTATTTGCAAGCTGCGACACGATTGACAACGCGGATGTAGCCTAGCAATCGACGCGTGCTATTTTAGTGTTTCGTTGTGGCTAGAAAATTGACGGTGGGTGTGTCAGTTAGGCAGGGGGAGGGGGGGGGGGGAGCAGAGAGCAGGGAAGTGCTACTTCAGCCTTGTGGTCGAGCGGCTGAAATTTCTTTTTGTTTATTTAAATGCAGGAGGAAACACTGCATATGGATAATCACTGTTTGCATCTGTGGGTGTCGGTAACAGACTCGTCTGTTCCTCGAAATCGTTTCTCTTAGCGTATTTACGTAACGTAAAGTTATGAGTTTTTTCCTAGTTAGTTCTCCGAAAAGGTGCGAGTACGAGTGCGACTCTGACGCTGTAAATCAGATGGTACCTTTCAGAGGAATATGGAAGGACCTTGATGTCTGTAAGTGGTTAACTTGTTGCTCCCTTCACATTAGTTTGTAGTTCTGCTTGTCACGAGAAGTCCTGCTTGAAATTTAAGTTCGAGTACCAGTAAAGCAACACTGGAGAAAGAAAATACATATAGTTCGTTGCTGTACACATTCCGCCTGTGAAATACTACTACAATGATGCTCTTTCCATAAGAATGTGAATTTCTGCACTAAAGAAAGTTGTCGAAACATTTATGGCAGCAGCATCACTGCTGAAATTTTCCACATCGAGAGCAAATCGTCCAGGTGATTAGGAAAGTAGTAGCCTCTTGACGAGAAACAGCGTAAGTCCCAGCTGCACAGGTCATGATGTGAATATTTCTCTGTTGTGACCAGAGAGTACTCCATACTTCTACGAAGCGATAAAAGTTTACCATTAAATGAACCAAGAGCGCTTAACCCTCGCAATACCAACGGGGCAGAAGGACTTTATGCCTACCTTTCGGATATATTGTAATCCAGCGTTAGTTTATATTCTAATATTTTGAACAAAATATTTTTATTGTTTTTAATGAATTGTTCTACCAGATTCCACAAATGCTTTGAATTTTTCAGTTCAACCTAAACAAAAAATTTAAGTCTTGGTAGTAGACGTCACTTTCCACAATTACCCCCATTTATACTACTATATAAAGACACGTCGCAGTTTGACATTGTTGCCAAAAATCTCAAGAACTTCTTGATCGATGTACTTCAGATTTTTAAATTGTAGATTTTTGGTAAAGTCTTATGGGACCAAACTGCTAAGGTTCAAATTGTTCAAATGACTCTAAGCACTATGGGACTTAACATCTGAGGTCATCAGTCCCCTAGACGTAGAACTACTTAAACCTAACTAACCTACGGACATCACACACATCCATGACCGAAGCAGGATTCGAACCTGCGACCGCAGCAGCAGTGCGGTTCCGGACTGAAGAGACTAGAACCGCTCGGCCACAGCGGGCCGCTAACTGCTAAGGTCATCGGTCCCTAAGCTTACACACTACTTAATCGAACTTAAATTAACTTACGCTAAGGACAACGCAAACACCCATACCCGAAAAAGGACTCGAACCTCCGACGGATGGGATCCACGCGAACCGCGACTAGGTGCCTAAGACCACGCGGCTACCCCTGAGATTTTTGTACGTAACTGTAACAAACGTTCGAGCGGACATAAGTTATACATTTTTTGTATACATATGGTATATAAAATATACATCTTGTCTCTCCTAAGAGTCGTGAGGCGCTTTTTCTCTGATGATGTTTCAGCAGCCATTTGCAGTTTCATTTTTGCATAGTGTAGCTGAAGCCAGAAGACAAATACCGCTCATCACGTCTTTTATGTGACGCCCCGTGTGGACAGAAAGAGTCGGTTTGTTTCCCGTTACAAACAAAATAATTTTTAAAGCGGAATTTTGCATGCCCGTTCGACAGAGCGGTCCAACATTAGTCTAGTGTGACATTTATTTTATCCATATCTGTTAACAGGGACAGTAACACACGAGCCGGCCGTTGTGGCCCGATCGGTTCTAGGCGCTTCCGTCCGGAACGGCGCTGCTTCTACGGTCGCAGGTTCGAAACCTGCCTCGGGTATGGATGTGTGTGATGTCCTTAGGTTAGTTATGTTTAAGCAGTTCTAAGTTCTAGGGGACTGATGACCTCAGCTGTTGAGTCCCATAGTGCTCAGAGCCATTTGAACCAGTAACACACGAAGACTAAACAGCAATCCAGCAGCGACTCAGCAGAGCTGATTGCTTGGCAGTAGCAGTCGGCGCGGGCCGGGGGAGTGCTGGGTCTACAGGAGTGCCGGTTATTCTTTGTGTTTTATTGTCCCCGTTAATACATATCGATAAAGCAAATATCACACAAGACTAAACTGGGGCCGCTTTGCCGAAAGGACACGTAAGAATCCGCTTTAAAAATAATATTGTGTGTGAAGGGAAGCAAACCGACGCTTTTTGTCGACACGGGACGTCGCGTGAAATACGCGATGAGCGGCATTAGCCCTGGCAGGCTTCAGCTACACGATGCAAAAAAAGAATTGCAGATATCTTGGTCCAAATGGCTCTGAGCACTCAGGGACTTAACTTCTGAGGTCATCAGTACCCTACAACTTAGAACTACTTAAACCGAACTAACCTAAGGACAGCACACACATCCATGCCCGAGGCAGGATTCTAACCTGCGACCGCAGCGGTCGCGCGGTTCCAGACTGTAGCGCCTAGAACCTCTCGGCCACCCCGGCCGGCTGCAGATGTTTGCTGAAACACCAGAGAAAATCCGCCTAACGACTCCTAGAATACTATAGTACTAAATAAAGGAGAAAGGCTATTAGCAAAATTCTCGGAAAGATCTCCACCGACTTACTTGAAATTATAATAAACGTTCGGACGGGCATACGCTACATATATTTTTATGCAACACTGTACAGGTTTCCTGTTAAAACTGACTACGATAAAAAATGGTGTGCTGTGAAAAAGTGTTGTTTTTTCTCGCAGTCCCTTTTAACTACCGTATGAGGCATTTAAACCATTAGACAAATAGTTTCTCCTATATATATCCTTTCTCCTTATATACGTATAATTTTACGTAAAATTTACATATCTAACAATGTGCTGTTTAGTTTTAGTCCTCGTAGTCGGTTTTAACAGAAAACATGAAAGTTGTAGTTGTACTTACGGCTTATGATTAGAATATTATTGTGGAACCTGAATTATTGGAAACATTGTAATCCTACGCGTTCGCATATTATAATCATGCGAAATACTGCCCTCATAGACCCAGCAGCTAGAGAGGTCTCTCTCATACCCCGTACACCAATGATCTACATCTACATCTACATCTATACTCCGCGAGCCACCTTACGGTGTGTGGCGGAGGGTACTTATTGTACCACTATCTGATCCCCCCTTCCCTGTTCCATTCACGAATTGTGCGTGGGAAGAACGACTGCTTGTAAGTCTCCGTATTTGCTCTAATTTCTCGGATCTTTTCGTTGTGATCATTACGCGAGATATATGTGGGCGGTAGTAATATGTTGCCCATCTCTTCCCGGAATGTGCTCTCTCGTAATTTCGATAATAAACCTCTCCGTATTGCGTAACGCCTTTCTTGAAGTGTCCGCCACTGGAGCTTGTTCAGCATCTCCGTAACGCTCTCGCGCTGACTAAATGTCCCCATGACGAATCGCGCTGCTTTTCGCTGGATCATGTCTATCTCTTCTATTAATCCAACCTGGTAAGGGTCCCATACTGATGAGCAATACTCAAGAATCGGACGAACAAGCTTTACCCATTCATTTTAAGCGACTTCACTTTCTAATCAAGGTTTCCTCTGTGAGAGTCGGAGGGCAGGGGCAGAGGAGGTGAATAGAGGGGAGATGAAGAACGACACAGAGACGAAGCAGAAGATGGAATAACAAAGGGGGGAGGGGGGAGGAAGAGATGGACTGATAGACGGTGGGGGGGGGGGAGTAGGGGAGCACGAGACGGAGATTAGGAGGTACATACAGTGCCCATACATATTTTACGAGCTGCGAAGTATTTCTAGAGTCAGTAGTGTCCAATACTTTCATGTTGAGAACCTTACTTACACATCAGTAACTCTTTAAAATGTACGTTTTCAGTAAAAATCAATAGCAATTAACAATATTTGCGTGTTATAAATTTGTTATGAGGCTGGGCATAAAGAGCCTCCCCCCCCCCCCCAGTGGTAGTACCCATTACTGAAAGTGTGTTGATATTTGTAAGAGCGTGCCAAAAGATAATTTAAGGTTCTGGACTTTACATACACATCAATATGTCTTTAGAAAGTACAACGAATAAAATTTCTGAAAAGCCTACTCAGATGTAGGAAAAGCAGATGCCAGATTGAGACTCAGTGGAACAATCTTAAGGAAATGCACGCTGTCCAGTCACATTAATATGGCCACATGTCAAAAACCTCATTATGGTCCCCAAGGACAGACGCTTACTTGTGTTGATCCATTGTGCCTTCCAGAATGACGAGACGGCACGGGCAATGCCACGAAAATATTCCCCAGACCATAACGCTCCCTTCTTCAGCCTGCACCCTTCCGACCACTGTTGTAGCGCGTTTCCTTTCAGACCTTTCACGCCGCTGACGCCAGTGGCCATCTGTTGGATGGAACATACAACGCGCTTCATCTGAAAAGGCCAGTTGTCGCTACTTGGGGAACTTTCAGTTGGAGTATTGGCGTGAAAATCCAGCCTTTGTCGCCGATAAACAGCAGTCAGTATGGACGCGTGAACCAGGCGGCTGCCGCGGATGACCATACGCAGCAACGGTAGTTGAACGGAGACGCTGTTGGTACCCCTTTCGTTCATCTAGGAGGTAAGTAGGACAATAGCTCCACGTCTGTTCTCCCGTACACATCTCCGCAGCCGTCCTTCACCCCCGTCATATGTGACCCGTGATGAACCAGAGTTCCCTTGGCGCCAGTTTTGTATACTACAACTATAGTGACACGTGAACGTGGCCCGAAAGTCAACGATAATGTGCTTGTGGACGTCAGATAAACAGTAGCGTTTCCGAGTTACGACAACGACTGCACTGTATTCTGCGTTCTGCATCGTCCCCCCTCCCCCTCCGCCGATGCGATTTATCTACCCTTCTCTACTACGCTGTCACGCCCCGTCTGTAAGTGGTTATTGCACGTGACGTGGAACGTAAACAGTGGCCACATTAATGAGACTAGACCGTGTAATTCATCCACAAGATAAGTACTTTTCATCAGTCTGGTATTAACATAAGAAATTATTGAATATCATTCATAGTCTGGGATCATTAGAAGGGACAGAGAAATCCAATGATATGCGCCGTTTATTCTGCAGGATAGCGTTACGGAGACGCTCAACGAACTCCGGTGGCACACACTACAAGAAAGGCGTTGTGTATGACGAATAGGTTTATTGTTGAAATTTCGAGTGCTTACGTTCCAGGAAGAGTCGAAAAACATATTACTTTCTCCCATGTACGTCTCGCGAAATGTTTAGTGTGCCATTCTTGAATGGAATAGCGAGGTGGGGAAAGATAGCATACCAGAAGCAACCTCCGCCACACACCATAAAATGGCTTTCGGTGTATGGATGTATTTTTAGAAGATGCAGTTTCTATTGCAATTGTACTACATGTTCACGAACGCGAAAGCCGCGGGGACCCTGGGCACTGCACTCCTATGGCGCGGAGCCAACAGGAGGGGGTGAAAGGCGCAAGGCGCCTTAGAAGTGGTGCTTTCCTGCTGCTCGATAAAACTCTGTCAGACAGTAAGGCTGGTCAGTTGGCCTAGAGGCGAAAGCCCCAGCACTTTACTAATATATCAAGAGGTTCTTACCCTCTAACAAATGGGGGAAAAATGAAATCAAAATCTTCACTGAAATAAATAGCTATCAAAGGACACGATACAGGCGTGTCAGGGACAAGGGATCAGGAACTTTAGAAAACCGAATATTATCAACAGACAAGTACAAGAATTAGGACAAAATGAACAGCTGTACAGAGAATTAAAATAAAAAAATTGTAAATATAAATGTCGTATCTCAAACAAATAATTAAAAGACACAAAGGAATTTAATGATTACGTATGTGTAAATTTAACCAAGAAGACTATATCGAGTCCCAATATTGATCGATGTTAAACGTAAACCGAGATCTTAGTGGTTGAAAATGGAGGGCTGCATTTTCTTAAAGTACGAGGTTGAGGTGATATCATTTATTGAATCGGTTTGCCGGCCGAAGTGGCCGTGCGGTTAAAGGCGCTGCAGTCTGGAACCGCAAGACCGCTACGGTCGCAGGTTCAAATCCTGCCTCGGGCATGGATGTTTGTGATGTCCTTAGGTTAGTTAGGTTTAACTAGTTCTAAGTTCTAGGGGACTAATGACCTCAGCAGTTGAGTCCCATAGTGCTCAGAGCCATTTATTGAAGCTTTCGTTTGCGGCAATTTCAATAATCTTGAACGCTACAATGGAGATTCCGTTGTGGCTGTGGGTGGCAATGGTGTGCACCACCAATCCCCCAATAATGGCCACACACACCTTCCTGTAAGTGAGATCGGTATAAAAACCGCCCTCAAACACGATATACAACACAATATATGGGATGAATATCGAAAGATAAGACAACTGTATATCAGAGATGTTCTGAAGGGATTTTACGTTTAAAATTTCCTAAATGCAATATTAATCTGATTGTACAGTTGCACTATAATTTCAGTCTTGGACCACAATATTTATTTGTAATCAGGTAATTAATTTCGGGCCGGCTGTTGTGGTCGAGCGGTTCTAGGCGCTTCGGTCCGGAACCACGCTGCTGCTACGGTCGCAGGTTCGAATCCTGCCTCAGGCATGGATGTGTGTGATGTCCGTAGGTTAGTTAGGTTTAAGTAGTTCTAAGTCAGGGGACTGAAGACCTCAGATGTTTAGTCCGTAGTGCTTAGAGCCATTTGAACCATTTGAATTAATTTCGGTCGGTAATGACCATCTTCAGACCTGATTATAAACTGTTCGCATTATACATATCACGCCATTGCATGTGATGGTGCAGTCAAAATCATCAGCCATTTCGGCTTCGTCAAATAAATAAAATTGTGGTACTTGAAGGCCAGTGATGTTATTATTCGATCTAGCTATCTAATTCTCTAACTTCTTCTGTTGCACTACATTTGAAACGTTTCTGTTCTCTTCTTTTGTGAACTACTTATATTCAACGTTACACATCTATACAAATACCTCCGGAAGAAGACTTCCTAACAATGTTAACACTGAAATTTACTTCCGACGTTAAACTTCTCTCTTTCAGTCCTTCTACTTAGATCATCGTCAGTTGTTTTACAGGTTGAATAGTGAAACTCATCTACTTTTAGTGCCTCGTTCCCTACTCTAATTCTGTCAGCATTGTCGTCGTGGTCTTCAGTCCAGAGACTGGTTTGATGCAATTCTCCATGCTACTCTATCTGTGCAAGCTTCTTCATCTCCCAGTGCCTACTGCAACCTACATCCTTCTGAATGTGTTTAGTGTATTCATCTCTTGATCTCCCTCTACTATTTTTGCCCTCAAATACTAAATTGATAATCCCTTGATGCCTCAGAATATGCCATAGCAACCGATCCCTTCTTCTAGTCAAGTTGTGCCACAAACTCCTCCCCAGTTCTATTCAATACCTCGTCATTAGTTATGTTTTCCACCCATCTAATCTTCAGCATTCTTCTGTAGCACCACATTTCGAAAGCTTCTATTCTCTTCTCGTCCGAACTATTTATCGTCCACGTTTCACTTCCATACATGGCCACACTCCATACAAATACTTTCAGAAACGACTTCCTGACACTTAAATCTATACTCGATGTTAACAAATTTCTCTTCTTCAGAAACTCTTTCCTTATCATTGCCAGTCTACATTTTATATCCTCTCTACTTCGATCATCATCAGTTATTTAGCTCCCCAAACAGCAAAACTCCTTTACTACTTTTAGTGTCTCATTTCCTAATCTAATTGCGACAGCATCACCCGATTTAATTCGACTACATTCCATTATCCTCGTTTTGCTTTTGTTAATATTCATCTTATATTCTCCTTTCAAGACACTGTCCATTCCGTTCAACTGCTCTTCTAGGTGCTTTGGTGTCTCTGGCAGAATTACAATGTCATCGGCGAACCCCAAAGTTTTTATTTCTTCTCCAAGGATTTTAATACCTACTCCGAATTTTTCTTTTGTTTCCTTTACTGATTGTTTAATATATAGATTGAATAACATCGGGGATAGGCTACAACTCTGTCTCACTCCCTTCCCACAGAATTTGAAAGAGAGTATTCCACTAAACATTGTCAAAAGCTTTCTCTAAGTCTACATTTGCTAGAAACGTAGGTTTGTCTTTCCTTAATCTATTTTCTAAGATAAGTCGTAGGGTCAGTATTGCCTCACGTGTTCCAACATTTCTACGGAATCCAAACTGATCCACCCCGAAGTTAGCTTCTATCAGTTTTTCGATTCGTATGTAAAAAATTCGTGTTAGTATTTTGCAGCTATGGCTTTTTAAAATGATAGTTCGGTCATTTTGACATCTGTCAACACCTGCTTTCTTTGGGATTGGAATTACTATTTTCTTCTTGAAGCCTGAGGGTATTTCGCCTGTGTCATACATCTTGCTCACTAGATGGTAGAGTTTTGTTAGGCCTGGCTCTCCCAAGGCTGTCATTAGTTCTAATGGGATATTGTCTACTCCAGGGCCCTTGTTTTGACTTAGGTCTTTCAGTGCTCTCTCAAAGTCTTCACGCAGTATTTCATCTTCATTTACATTCACTTCCATTTCTATAATATTGTCCTCAAGAACATCGCCCTTGTATAGACCCCCTATATACTCCTTCCAACTTTCTGCTTTCCCTTCTTTGGTTAGTACTAGGTTTCCATCTATGCTCTTGATATTCATGCAAGTCGTTCTCTTTTCTCCAAAGATCTCTTTAATTTTCCTGCAGGAAGTATCTATCTTACCTCTACATCTGTCTTACCTCTACATCTATCTTCCCTCTATATCCTTACATTTGTCCTTTAGCCATCCCTGCTTAGCCATTTTGCACTTCCTGTCGATCTCATTTTTGAGACGTTTGTATTCCGTCAGCATTATCTGATTTAATTCTACTATATTTCATTACTTTTTGGCATAAAGTTCCAAAACTTGTGCAGAGAGAGGGAGAGGGAAAGGGAGAGGGAGAGAGAGAGAGAGAGATGGAGAGAGAGAGATAGAGAGAGAGAGAGAGAGAGAATTCGGGAGGCACAGAAATCCAGACAACGATATCTATGGGTTGGATTAGTCTTTTTTAGAAGTGAATGGGAAGGTTTTTTGCCTTTTCAGACCATCAGGAATGTTAGTAGTTTTAATCTACTGTGGGTGTTTTGTTGGAGAGCTATTTCGCTATCGAAAAGTTGCCCACGTGTAAGTTAGTAGTTAATGCGGGTTGGAATTGAAGAAAGTTGTGTTGCGAATAGTGGTGCAAGGAGAAAAGATGCACTGTCGAATAAGAGCGAGAGCACGTGAGTAGAGTGCCGCAGTAGCGGCGACCAGATACGCAAGCAGGGCAGTTGGAGCAGCTGCCGTGGCCGGATATGGAGCCGCTGCCGGCGGCCGTGACACTGTGCGAGGTCGCAGAGCAGACCGCAGCCGCCCACCGGCTACTGGCACGTGCTGCGGCGCGCTCTCCATTCATCTGTGTGATCGCCATGAGCTGGACTCATGAACACTGGTTCCTGCGGCTCTAGCAAGTGGGGATAAACCGTCGTGTGAGCGTGTGCACTGCTGTCTGTGCGCAGCTTTACTTAGAACTTTTCTCCCCAACTATTCAATGTCCTTGACTGTCTCTTACCACGTCTACAGGTAACACAACTAGCTCGTGGTTTTATTGTGATATTACTGTGTTGTCTTCGTATAAAGGTCCGTACACGGTAACAACAGCTGCCAAAAAGTCTCGCTCGAAGCCGGCCGCTGGTGGCCGAGCGGTTCTGGCGCTACAGTCTGGAACCGCGCGACCGCTACGGTCGCAGGTTCGAATCCTGCCTCGGGCATGGATCTGTGTGTTGTCCTTAGGTTAGTTAGGTTTAAGTAGTTCTAATTTCTAGGGGACTTATGACCTCAGCAGTTGAGTCCCATAGTGCTCAGAGCCATTTGAACCATTTTTTTCTCGCTCGAAATTGCGATTTTTCAGGACATTTCTCAGTTTCTACTGATCACGGAGACGAGGAGTCATGGGTATTGAATAGCCCTTGGCATAGCGAACATTTATGTACCTAACGAAGAATGTAGCTATCCGAGAGCAGAGGAACAAAATTTAAACATTACGCACTTCCTCCAGCCATGGCATACTGAGCAAATTGGTTGGTTCCTTTGCATCGGATGTGGCCTAGGGTGCGTCTTACGCATCTTATAGAAGGAAAAACTCCGAAAAACCGTGATTTTAGGACGCTACCACCGACATTTTTAGGCATACGTTCATGAGATGATATTCCCGGGAGCTTCGAAACCTCTTTTTGTATCTTTATCCATTACTGAGACCCAGAGGTTCAGATTTACCGTACGTATGCACGTAACACCTGGTCTGAAGCATAACTGTACTTTCACCTACCGCTACGGTCGCAGGTTCGAATCCTGCCTCGGGCATGGATGTTTGTGATGTCCTTAGGTTAGTTAGGTTTAACTAGTTCTAAGTTCTAGGGGACTAATGACCTCAGCAGTTGAGTCCCATAGTGCTCAGAGCCATTTGAACCATTTTTGAACTTTTACCTAACGTAGTGAACAGATGGCAATGGTTCTACGTTCATTGCAACGATTCTAAGGCCACTAAACTATCTTTTTATCCAACATTTTTTCGCCAGTAAAGCTTTATGACACGTTGTGTCCGTATAATGTTCGTTTCACAGCTATACAAATATGTCAATAATGGTACTGCAGTGACAAGAAATGTGCTACAATGGCCGCAACTAGCCTGAAAAGAACTTAAAATGACCGTGAAAAATTATGCAAAACTGTGAAGAGCGCAAATTCAGTAAAATATTATAACAAAATTTCTGCTCTTTTATTGATAGAAATTATAATCCAGGTATTTTCGATGAGTTGTGATCGATGGGCAAACTATCCATAAATAATGTAAATCAAACGAATTTGTGTTAATCTTATCTATATTTGTTTACTGTTTATATGTCTGAACGTGCATTGTGTCGAAGCATATAAATAAACTTTAAACACTTTATTCATTTACAGAATTCGTTTTATATAAGCAGCACACCCTGCTGCAGCGGTGAAAAGTAGGGAAAAAGCGAAAAATGTTCCTGCCGTGCATACAGAAGGCGAATATATTCCTCTTTAAAAGATTCTGACAATAATGTGGGGATCCACATGCCTCAATTCTCATTGCGCCTTTCTCACCAAAAAGTTTGGTATGCGAACATATTCCCACTTTTTTGTGCCTGAAGAGACAGCGACGGTGGAAGAGGAAGAAGACAGTGCCAGTGGCAGAAAAAGAGAGGAGAAAAAAAGTGAAGTGGCAGTGAAAGAGAGAGAGAGATGGATGAAGGCAATAGCAGTGGGAGCCAAAGAGAGAGGAGATATTGACAGTCTATGAGAGACAGTTCCAGTAAAAGAAAGATGGGTGTAGATAGAAGTAGTGGGAGTGAAAGAGAAAGGAGACAGTGGAAATAGAAAGTACATATTAGTGGACACCATACATAGGCCTTAGGAATATGGACCCTTACAGAAAGGCAAACTTTAACGTGTAGGTATGTGGGAGGACGCATTTTGGACCCAAATTTTAAACACTTGGGTAAAAATGTTTGCGCTGCTGAGGTATGGTGGAGACAGTGACAGTAGGAAAGGAAGACTAAAGGAGACGGTGTAACTGAGAGAAGAAACGGTGGCAGTATGATACATTGTAAACCAATGGGAGAAGAAAAAGAGACAGTGGGAGAGAGACACAATAGACAGTGGCAGTGAGAGGGAGACTGAGTATGGAGGCATAACTGCAATAAGAGACTGGGTAAAGAGGTTTAAACCTGTGTTAAGAGCGTGACTATCTGTGCACACCAAAATTTTTGTTGAGGAAGGCGGAATGAGGACTGAAGAAGCTGGTTCCCCACTTTTCAAAGAAGTGTTCAGATGTGTGTGAATTCCTAAGGGATCAAACTGCTGAGGTCATCGGTCCCTAGACTTACACACTACCTAACCTAATTTGAACTAACTAATTAAGAACAACACACACACACCCATGCCCAAGGGAGGACTCGAACCTCCGGCGGAAGGGGCCGCACAAACCGAGACATGGCACGTCAAACGGAGGGGCCACTCCGCGCGGCCCCACTTTTCTGACAGTGTATTGAAGAGGAACATATTCGCCTTTTTGTACTACGAAAGGAGCATTTTCCGCTGGTGTTAAATTTGCTCCCCGGCTGGGTGGAAGATTTCATCCGCTCGGGTGTTTGTTTTGTCCTAATCATTTCTTCTCTTCTTCATAGAGGCGCAAGTCGCCGAAGTAGCGTCAGAAAGAAAGACTAGCGCAGGCAGGTGGGAAACCCCACCCGGGGTCTTCTGGCTAATAATACCACATATAAAAGAACGCAGCATGTCATTCTCAATGCAGAGAAGTCTTCCGAAGTAAGAGTGATTTCAAATGTGCCGCAGGGGAGTGTCGTAGGACCGTTGCTATTCACAATATATATAAATGACCATGTGGATAACATCGGAAGTTCACTGAGGCTTTTTGAGGATGATGCTGTAGTATATCGAGAGGTTGTAATAATGAAAAATTGTACTGCAACGAATTGACGCATGGTGCAGGGAATGGCGATTGAATCTCAATGTAGACAAGTGTAATGTGCTGCGAAAGATCCTTTGTCATTTAGTTAAAATATAGCAGGTCAGCAACTGGTAGCAGTTAATTCCATAAATTATCTGGGAGTAGGCATTAGGAGTGATTTAAAATGGAATGACCATATAAAATTAATCGTCGGTAAAGCAGATGCCAGACTGAGATTCATTGGAATAATCCTAAGGAGATGCAATCCGAAAACAAAGGAAGTAGGTTACAGTACACTTGTTCGCCCACTGCTTGAATACTGCCCACGAGTGTGGGATCCGTACCAGATAGGGTTGACAGAAGAGATATAGAAGATCCAACGGAGAGCAGCGCGCTTCGTTACAGGATCATTTAGTAATCGCGAAAGCGTTACGGAGATGATAGACAAACTCCAGTGGAAGACTTTGCAGGAGAGACGCTCAGTAGCACATACCTTCACCGAGGAGTCAAGCAGTATATTGCTCCCTCCTACGTATATCTCGCGAAGAGACCATGAGGATAAAATCAGAGAGGTTAGACCCCACACAAATGCATACCGACAATCTTTCTTTTCACGAACAATACGAGACTGAAATACAATGGAGAACCGATAGAGGTACTCAAAGTACCGTTCGCCACACACCGTCAGGTGGCTTACGGAGTATGGATGTAGATGTAGAATCATTTCGTTATACACTAACGGCAGAAGAAACAGATTTGCACTGTCCTGCTTACAGGTAAAAGTCAGAAATTAATGTGTTCACACAAATTATGTCTGCAGGTAATATATGTCGATTTCGTTGCCACGAAAAAACGAGGTTATCAGCACCTTCGTGAAATTTTTTGTTGAAAAGAGAGTGTGCAATTTCCAATGAACTCTCAAAGAGGAATAGTCCGTGTAGCAACGTGTGCTGGGAAATTCCGTATTTGAGAATTTACAGCTCATCGCCATCCCAAGTATGCTGTTATGGGCGGTCAGCGGTTCCGGAACATGTCCGAAATAACAGACACCACGCATTCATATAGTTGATTCGTCCAGGTGGGAAATGGATTCACCTTTTTCAGTGCGGATGCGCAAGTACGTCCAACCTTCTGCGGAATCACAGAGCAGCGAGCTTGGAGGAAATAGACAGGGACTGCAGATAGGTGGCATTCGGCGGGAATCTGAGGTGTGCCGAAATAGTCCGCGCAGTTGCGATAACACTGTGTCCTGGAAGGCGCAGTCGTCAGTGCCTAGTAAGGAGGAGATCCCGGTTTCGAATTCAGGTCTGGTACACATTTTCAGTCGTCGCCGCTGATCCCGCGTAATGTCCTTATGCGGCTGACATCAGCAATCTCTTCCATTCCCTTTATTCCCCTCCACCTTCGATTTGAGTATAATCGTTTCCCAACATACTTAGAACAATCCACGAGACAGAGTAAACGAAATCAAAGCATATCCCTTTCGAGCGGTAAGATATTTACTTATAAAATAACATAATGTACATAATTAAGAAACATCAGAAAGTTTAAGGGCGTTACGTGCATGGTCATTTAAGATAGTAATAACATGTAGAACTATTGACCACGATTTTGAGAAAATACTGTTATATCTTAATAATGTTTAGGGATTTCTGAATGACTGAAACTGTTGTATGTGCTTCCTAAGTAAATGCACCATCATATCAACACTATCCGGACACCCGTATGTAAAGCCGAATTGAGGACTATCTGTCACTAAAAATGGATCCGCCATTATAAAAGTAGGCGGGGAGTATCGCGTTGTCGAGGGGGAAGTAGTGACAGCAGACTGCTTGGGTGAGGAGCGTTCATTGACTTCGAATATGGGCTAGTCACTGGATGTCACCTGAGTAACAAAACCATTAGTGATACTTTTATCCTTTTTAATTTGTCCAATCCATTGTTGGTGATGTGATTGTGTAAAGTAAACGTGAACGAGCAACCACACCTAAACTGAGACCAGGTACACCTCATTTTCTGACGGACAGGGACTTTCGAACATAGCGCAGGGAGGCTGTAAAGAATCGCGGGAGAAATCACCTGTGAGCTCCGAAGTGCTATCAGTACTCGAGCTAGCACTATAACCGTGCGTAGAGGTTTGAAACGAATGTGGTACAATCATCGAGCAGCCCTTAATAAGCCACCCGTTTCTGTAAGTCAGTGTAAGCGACGCTTGAGGTGCTATGAAGAACGACACAGCACGACAGTCGATGACTATGAACGAGTGGTCTGATATGCATCTACATCATACTCCGCAAGCCGCCTAACGGTGTCTGGTGGATGGTACTTTAGAATGATGAATCACGCTATATTCTACGGCAATCTGAAGAAAGGGTACGGATTTGGCGAATGTCTGTAGAACGCTACCCGTCATCATGTGTAGCGCTAATAACGAATTACAGAGGAGGTGGTGTTGCAAATGGGGGTGTTTTTCGTGATTAGGGCGTTGTCCATTTATTAGGGTTAAGAAAACGCTAAACACGGAAGGATGTGAACACATTTTACAGAACTGTGTGCAGCACAGAGCAAGAAACAGCGTGGAGACGATGACTGATTATATCAGAATGACATGCACCCTATCACATAGCAACATTTGTGAGACAATGATTTGTGGACAGTAGCATTCCTGAAATGAACTGGCCCATCTAGAGACTCAACCTGAACCCAATGGAACCCCTTTCGCATGAGTTAACAACTTCGACTTTGATCCAGACGCCAGCGTCCAACATTAGCGCCTTCTCCCGGCTCTTGAGGAAGAATGGGCTGGCATTCCTCCACAGACATTCAGATATCTCCCCAGCAGAGTTCAAATCGTCGTAATGGCAAAGTGTGGACACACTTCATATTAATGTCCACTAACAGGTGTCCACATACTTTCATACAGAACGCGGCAAATACAAGTGGTCCAGAGAACAGCGTTCCAGGGTACAAAGGAAATACAGTACTAACCTGACTATAGCAGATGTTGAAAGTGAGCATCATTCATCTCTTGGCACTAGTGGGTCCTGGTCAGCAGCTTACTGAAGGCGGGTCGAAGCTGGACTACTGGAACAGCTGTAGTTTCATCTGAAGTGTTCTGCTGCAGTTCTTGAATACGATGAGAGTTGTTGCAATACACCTTAGACTTGAGGACTCCCCACACATAGTAATCACACGCTGCCAGATCAGGTGACTGGGCTGGCCAGCTGGGGCTGCGACCAGACAGACATCTGCGAACAACTCTGTCAGGCGTGATGATGGTGTAAATGTGCTCCAGGGATCGGTCTGCTATATGGGCAGTTGTACCTGTAGGTCTTTTCCTCCTCCGTTAACGCCGCCACAAATGGTATCCACTCATCTGGGTCACTTTTATTTGTCCCACCCTGTATTTGATCAGATCGTGAGTTTATAATCATCTGTTACGGCGTGGTATGATGTTCTAGAGAAATGCGAATTTTTCATAATAATCATTTACAATTTAAAATAGTCAGTTTGAATAATGAAAGGCATTATCAATAGGAAACCACAGAGGAATATTTTTAAACAAATTAAAATTTTTACACATACACAGTTAAGCGGCCTCTGTGGCCGAGCGGTTCTAGGCGCTTCAGTCTGAAACCGCGCTGCTGCTACGGTCGCAGATTCGAATCGTGCCTCGGGCATGGATGTGTGTGATGTCCTTAGGTTAGTTAGGTTTAAGTAGTTCTAAGTCTAGGGGAATGATGACTTCAGATGTTAAGTCCCATTGTGCTTAGAGCCATTTTTAACACATCCACAGTTACATAAGTGACGTTCTTTCATTATTTCCTACGCTAATCCCTCTCATTATTCATGCTACACACACACACACACACACACACACACACACATATATATATATATATATATATATATATATATATATATATATATATATATAGAGAGAGAGAGAGAGAGAGAGAGAGAGAGAGAGAGAGAGAGAGTGTTCCGACATGTCAGGCCAATAGATGTTCAATGTGGTGGCCATCATTTGCTGCACACAATTGCAATCTCTGGCGTAACGAATGTCGTACACGCCCCAGTACATCTGGTGTAATGTCGCCGCAGGCTGCCACAATACGTTGTTTCATATCCTCTGGGGTTGTAGGCACATCACGGTACACATTCTCCTTTAACGTACCCCACAGAAAGAAGTGCAGAGGTGTAAGATCAGGAGAACGGGCTGGCCAATTTATGCGTCCTCCACGTCCTATGAAACGCCCGTCGAACATCCTGTCAAGGGTCAGCCTAGTGTTAATTGCGGAATGTGCAGGTGCACCATCATGCTGATACCACATACGTCGACGCGTTTCCAGTGGGACAGACTCTATTCCACTTCGTAATTGAAAACGTAAACCACGTGTGTACGTTTACCTCACCCCTCATGGTAATGTACATGTGCGTCAGTGAAAAAGACCAATAAAAAGGTGTTAGCATGTGGACGTAATGTGCTGTTGCAGTCTCTTCTGTACCTAAGATCCATCACCGTTCCCTTTGGATCCCTACGTAATTCGGTGCTCTCCGATACACACGATCGAACAGCGGAGGAGTGGTACTCAAGCGTCAACTTTAGGTTACAATATCTCCGGATGTAATTAACATTTTACAATGCAACAAACGGCACTGATTACGTATTTGTTTATATGTTCACATGTGCTAACAAAACTAACGGGCTTCCATTTAAAAAAACGAAGGTTTGGGTTAAAAAACATACTTCCGTGCATTTTTTTATGGTTTGTATTAACCAATTACACTAGCCCCTCTCCTCACATTCGGTCTGTGGAATCGATTCGTCAGTATTTGATGTCGTTTACGAAACATATCCAGCGGTAACGTTAGGTGACTCACCCTGTATATATACAGGGTGTTTCAAAAATGACCGGTATATTTGAAACGGCAATAAAAACTAAACGAGCAGCGATAGAAATACACCGTTTGTTGCAATATGCTTGGGACAAAAGTACATTTTCAGGCAGACAAACTTTCGAAATTACAGTAGTTACAATTTTCAACAACAGATGGCGCTGCGGTCTGGGAAACTCTATAGTACGATATTTTCCACATATCCACCATGCGTAGCAATAATATGGCGTAGTCTCTGAATGAAATTACCCGAAACCTTTGACAACGTGTCTGGCGGAATGGCTTCACATGCAGATGAGATGTACTGCTTCAGCTGTTCAATTGTTTCTGGATTCTGGCGGTACACCTGGTCTTTCAAGTGTCCCCACAGAAAGAAGTCACAGGGGTTCATGTCTGGCGAATAGGGAGGCCAATCCACGCCGCCTCCTGTATGTTTCGGATAGCCCAAAGCAATCACACGATCATCGAAATATTCATTCAGGAAATTAAAGACGTCGGCCGTGCGATGTGGCCGGGCACCATCTTGCATAAACCACGAGGTGTTCGCAGTGTCGTCTAAGGCAGTTTGTACCGCCACAAATTCACGAAGAATGTCCAGATAGCGTGGTGCAGTAATCGTTTCGGATCTGAAAAATGGGCCAATGACTCCTTTGGAAGAAATGGCGGCCCAGACCAGTACTTTTTGAGGATGCAGGGACGATGGGACTGCAACATGGGGCTTTTCAGTTCCCCATATGCGCCAGTTCTGTTTATTGACGAAGCCGTCCAGGTAAAAATAAGCTTCGTCAGTAAACCAAATGCTGCCCACATGCATATCGCCGTCATCAATCCTGTGCACTATATCGTTAGCGAATGTCTCTCGTGCAGCAATGGTAGCGGCGCTGAGGGGTTGCCGCGTTTGAATTTTGTATGGATAGAGGTGTAAACTCTGGCGCATGAGACGATACGTGGACGTTGGCGTCATTTGGACCGCAGCTGCAACACGGCGAACGGAAACCCGAGGCCGCTGTTGGATCACCTGCTGCACTAGCTGCGCGTTGCCCTCTGTGGTTGCCGTACGCGGTCGCCCTACCTTTCCAGCACGTTCATCCGTCACGTTCCCAGTCCGTTGAAATTTTTCAAACAGATCCTTTATTGTATCGCTTTTCGGTCCTTTGGTTACATTAAACCTCCGTTGAAAACTTCGTCTTGTTGCAAGAACACTGTGTTCTAGGCGGTGGAATTCCAACACCAGGAAAATCCTCTGTTCTAAGGAATAAACCATGTTGTCTACAGCACACTTGCACGTTGTGAACAGCACACGCTTACAGCAGAAAGACGACGTACAGAATGGCGCACCCACAGACTGCGTTGTCTTCTATATCTTTCACATCACTTGCAGCGCCATCTGTTGTTGAAAGTTGTAACTACTGTAATTTCGAAAGTTTGTCCGCCTGAAAATGTACTGTTGTCCCAAGCATATTGCAACAAACGGTGTATTTCTATCGCTGCTCGTTTAGTTTTTATTGCCGTTTCAAATATACCGGTCATTTTTGAAACACCCTGTATATATATATATATATATATATATATATATATATATATATATATATATATATACAGGGTGGTCCATTGATCGTGACCGGGCCAAATATCTCACGAAATAAGCATCAAACGAAAAAACTACAAAGGCCGAAACTTGTCTAACTTGAAGGGGGAAACCAGATGGCGCTATGGTTGCCCCGCTAGATGGCGCTGCCATAGGTCAAACGGATATCAGCTGCGTTTTTTAAATAGGAACCCCCATTTTTTATTACATATTCGTGTAGTACGTAAAGAAATATGAATGTTTTAGTTGGACAATTTTTTTCGCTTTTTGATAGATGGCGCTGTAATAGTCACAAACATATAAGTACGTGGTATCACGTAACATTTCGCCAGTGCGGACGGTATTTGCTTCGTGATACATTACCCGTGTTAAAATGGACCGTTTACCAATTGCGGAAAAGGTCGATATCGTGTTGATGTATGGCTATTGTGATCAAAATGGCCAACGGGCGTGTGCTATGTATGCTGCTCGGTGTCCTGGACGACATCATCCAAATGATGATGCCCAAGTAGGTGTTTTAACTGCTGTCGCGGCTAATCCGCACATCAGTGGCAGACAAATTGCACGAGAATCAGGAATCTCATAAGCGTCGGTGCTGAGAATGCTACATCAACACCTATTGCACCCGTACCATGTTTCTATGCACTAGGAATTGCATGGCGACGACTTTGAACGTCGTGTACAGTTCTGCCACTGGGCACAAGAGAAATTACGGGACGATGACAGATATTTTGCACGAGTTCCATTTAGCGACGAAGCGTCATTCACCAACAGCGGTAACGTAAACCGGCATAATATGCACTACTGGGCAACAGAAAATCCTCGTTGGCTGCGACAAGTGGAACATCAGCGACCTCGGCATGTTAATGTATGGTGCGCCATTATGGGAGGAAGGATAATTGGCCCCCATTTTATCGATGGGAATCTAAATGGTGCAACGTATGCTGATTTCCTATGTAATGTTCTACCGATGTTACTACAAGATGTTTCACTGCATGAGAGAATGGTGATTTACTTCCAACATGATGGATGTCCGGCACATAGCTCGCGTGCGGTTGAAGCGGTATTGAACAGCATATTTCACGCCAGGTGGATTCGTCGTGGAAGCACCATACCATGGCACGCACGTTCACCGTATCTGACGTCCCCGCATTTCTTTCTGTGGGGAAAGTTGAAGGATATTTCCTATCGTGATCCACCGACAACGCCTGACAACATGCGTCAGCGCTTTGTCAATGCATGTGCGAACATTACGGAAGGCGAACTACTCTCTGTTGAGAGGAATGTCGTTACACGTATTGCCAAATGCATTGAGGTTGACGGACATGATTTTGAGCATTTATTGCATTAATGTGATATTTACAGGTAATCGCGCTGTAACAGCATGCGTTCTCAGAAATGATAAGTTTACAAAGATACCTGATCACATTGGAGCAACCTAAATAAAATGTTCAAACGTACTTACGTTCTGTATTTTAATTTAAAAAACCTACCTGTTACCAACTGTTCGTCTAAAATTGTGAGCCATATGTTTGTGACTATTACAGCGCCATATATCACAAAACGAAAAAAGTGGTCGAACTAAACATTCATATTTTTTTACGTACTACACGAATATGTAATAAAACATAGGGGCTCCTATTTTAAAAAACCCAGTTGATATCCCTTTGACCTATGACAACGCCATCTAGCGGGCCAACCATAGCGCCATCTGGTTTCCCCCTTCAAGCTAGACAAGTGTATATATATATACACTCCTGGAAATGGAAAAAAGAACACATTGACACCGGTGTGTCAGACCCACCATACTTGCTCCGGACACTGCGAGAGGGCTGTACAAGCAATGATCACACGCACGGCACAGCGGACACACCAGGAACCGCGGTGTTGGCCGTCGAATGGCGCTAGCTGCGCAGCATTTGTGCACCGCCGCCGTCAGTGTCAGCCAGTTTGCCGTGGCATACGGAGCTCCATCGCAGTCTTTAACACTGGTAGCATGCCGCGACAGCGTGGACGTGAACCGTATGTGCAGTTGACGGACTTTGAGCGAGGGCGTATAGTGGGCATGCGGGAGGCCGGGTGGACGTACCGCCGAATTGCTCAACACGTGGGGCGTGAGGTCTCCACAGTACATCGATGTTGTCGCCAGTGGTCGGCGGAAGGTGCACGTGCCCGTCGACCTGGGACCGGACCGCAGCGACGCACGGATGCACGCCAAGACCGTAGGATCCTACGTAGTGCCGTAGGGGACCGCACCGCCACTTCCCAGCAAATTAGGGACACTGTTGCTCCTGGGGTATCGGCGAGGACCATTCGCAACCGTCTCCATGAAGCTGGGCTACGGTCCCGCACACCGTTAGGCCGTCTTCCGCTCACGCCCCAACATCGTGCAGCCCGCCTCCAGTGGTGTCGCGACAGGCGTGAATGGAGGGACGAATGGAGACGTGTCGTCTTCAGCGATGAGAGTCGCTTCTGCCTTGGTGCCAATGATGGTCGTATGCGTGTTTGGCGCCGTTCAGGTGAGCGCCACAATCAGGACTGCATACGACCGAGGCACACAGGGCCAACACCCGGCATCATGGTGTGGGGAGCGATCTCCTACACTGGCCGTACACCACTGGTGATCGTCGAGGGGACACTGAATAGTGCACGGTACATCCAAACCGTCATCGAACCCATCGTTCTACCATTCCTAGACCGGCAAGGGAACTTGCTGTTCCAACAGGACAATGCACGTCCGCATGTATCCCGTGCCACCCAACGTGCTCTAGAAGGTGTAAGTCAACTACCCTGGCCAGCAAGATCTCCGGATCTGTCCCCCATTGAGCATGTTTGGGACTGGATGAAGCGTCGTCTCACGCGGTCTGCACGTCCAGCACGAACGCTGGTCCAACTGAGGCGCCAGGTGGAAATGGCATGGCAAGCCGTTCCACAGGACTACATCCAGCATCTCTACGATCGTCTCCATAGGAGAATAGCAGCCTGCATTGCTGCGAAAGGTGGATATACACTGTACTAGTGCCGACATTGTGCATGCTCTGTTGCCTGTGTCTATGTGCCTGTGGTTCTGTCAGTGTGATCATGTGATGTATCTGACCCCAGGAATGTGTCAATAAAGTTTCCCCTTCCTGGGACAATGAATTCACGGTGTTCTTATTTCAATTTCCAGGAGTATATATATATATATATATATATATATATATATATATATATATATATATATATATAAACTTCTTTGAACTATATAAAGAATGTTTCAGCTGCTACTGTTGTTTTAATTCCTTCAGGGAGGCGAGCACTCCGAGAGGTGTTGAAGTGAGGCTGACGAAGAAATTACGTCTGTTCAAATGGCTCTGAACACTATGAGACTTAACATCTCAGGTCATCAGTCCCCTAGAACTTAGAACTACTTAAAACTAACTAGCGTACGGACATCACAAACATGCATGCCCGAGGCAGGATTCGAACCTGCGACCTTAGCGGCAGCGCGGTTCCAGACTGAAGCGCCTAGAACCGCTCGGCTCCCCCGGCCGGCGAAACTACGTCTGTGAGGTAATGATAGATGAACTAGGATATAAAATTTTCCCTGTGTGTCTACATAAGATAAAAATTTGTTTCCGTGTTAGGATATCACATTCTCTGTGTGTCTTTCTCCTCACTGAAACAAAAATATTATTTGGACAAAGAAAGTGACTGGAATTATGGCTGAGGTTCAAACGCTTACAGACTTCCTGTAGGCATCTATTTAGGCAGCTATAAATATTAACTGCTTTGGAAACAAGTTTTCTTTCCCGAAAATGTTTTCTGGATACATCAATGTAATACTCACTGGAAAATTAACATAAATATTAAACGGGAAGTTCACTTACCGAAAACGGAAAGGAATTCTACAGTCACACTCAATTAGCACCCTCCAGGTACGAAATGTGTTGTGCTTGAATGTAACTATTTAAATGACTGAGATTACATCATAAAAGACCAGAGAAGATTGGGAGGCTGACATGTAAACTACTCCTCTGTAACACCATGGCGGTCATCTACTTTAATGCCAACATACGATGTATGTATCATTGTCGACCGTGTCACATCCCTTACTTCACGATACGTGGAAGATCTGCACAGAAGATCTTAGTGCGTAGTCGGATGGCCAGGACATTTGCAAGGTACAGTCACATTAATGTGACTACTGCCGAAGTTAGCCGCCACCATGCTATAACCACTCACAGAGGGCAGGTGGCAGCACTAGCAGAGGAGGATATACAGTATAAAGCGTGTCGGAGGCACGTGGAAACAGTGCAGTCGTTGTCGTAATGGTGAAACGAAGCGATTTATCTGACGTCCAAATGGGGTTATCATTATCTTTCGGGCAAAGGGTGGAAGCATTTCTGAAACGGCCAAGTTTGTAAACTATTCGCATGCCGCCGTGATTAAAACATACCCTCCACGGCAAAATGGCGCAATGCAAAACCGGCGCCAAGAGAACCGTGGTGCTTCACGGGCCATGGATGAGAGGCATGAGTAACGGCTCTGGAGATGAGTACGGGTGAAAAGACTTGAAACCGTTGAGCAACTGACCGCCCAGAGAACGTTGCGACGTATGGTCCTCCACAGCAGGCGGCAGACTCATGCACCCATGCTGACTGCTGAACATCGGTGACGAAGGCTGGAAGTTGCAAGCCAATACCGCAACTTGTAAGGTAACAGGGGATAATATGGAACTCTTTCAAGTAATTTAAAATTTAAAGCACGGCAGCAGAGATAATATGCTGGGCAAAATAGACCGGAAAATACTTGTTTGTGTTTTGATGGGCGTTGTAGTTCCGTTGGATAGTGTTTTGGTTTTCTTTTAATTGCAACGAAATATATAAGTGTGGTGATAATTTGTAAAATTATATAATGTATTTAGATTTAAGTATTTAAATATTATAAAATACTGTAAACGAATTGTGGCCATGTTTAGCAATTATTTTGACTACTGTGGTGTCATGTGACCCGACTCGGGACTGTGGATGTGAGCGGGAAAATCGGGGTCTTTGGTCGTTGGCCGTGGTGGTGGTGAGTTGGGAGCGGCAAAGTGCCGCGAGTGCAAGCATGGACGGCAGGGTATGCGAAGGAACAAAGTGAAAGTGTGTGGGTGTGAGACAAACAGTGTACGAATTGCACCGATTATTATTTGTGAACTTAAAAATGAATGGCCACAACGTTAAAGTGTTCCTTTTGAATAAATAAGTTTCAATCTGAACGTGTATAGTTAAATTCACTGCTCTTCAAAAGCCAGCCAATATCAGACTCAATAATAGGGGCGCAAATGCAACCGTTTACTACCGACCCCCTTTACAGATGAGCCACGTGAAAAAAATAGGTAGTAAACGAGCCCGAGTTCAGTTGCAAACTGGACTTTCACTGAGTGGCGGTTGATTCCCTTTTCAAATGAATCACGTTTTCTGCTCCACCGGCGCAGGACGTCAGAAAGCAAACACCCTCGCAACAATCTCTGGAAGGATCCAGATCAAATAAGGGAAGGGTATGGTCTATGGAACATTTTCGTCGCATTGCCTGCGCGATCTCTTCATTCTGGAAGGCACAATGGATCAACACAGTATGCATCTATACTTGGGGCCCACATCCATCACAGCATGCAGTTTCTTTTTCCTCGGCACTATGGCATCTGCCAGCAGAACATTGCAAAGTGTCACACACCTCGCAGTGTATGTGCGTGGTTCAGAGCGCATCGGGATGAGTTTACGAAACTCCTCTGGCCACCAAACTCCCCGGGTTTACATCTAATAGAGAGTTTGTGTGACCGCCTCGATCAGGCTGTTTGCGCCATAGATTCTCAACCGAGAAACCCTGCGCAGCTGGCCACGGCACTTGAGTCAGCATGTCTCTATATCCCTGTCGGTACCTTCCAGAACTTCACTGACTCTTTTGCTGTACGCCCACGCTGCAAAAGTTGGTTAGCCAGGTTTTTCGACAGGTGGTCGGATTAATTCGACTCGGTCGCATATGCTATTTATAACACATTCATGCTGCCACGTCGAAACAAGAAAAAGACGAGATGCAACTGTCGGCAGGTTTGTTTCCCAACTTGAAGGCATATGCACTAGTAGTAGTGGTGGTGATGATGACGATATGATTTATAATATTAAGCAAGGTGTTTATTTATGCGTAGGTGTAAATAATATTAATAACGAGCATCAAAACCGATACAGGGATTAGTGAACACAGGGTTGTCGTAGCGAGATTGAATATTGTAATCCCCAAATCCTCCAAAAACAAGTGAAAAATATACCTATTCAAAGAAGCAGATAAAAATTCACTTGACGCCTTCCTGAGAGACTATCGCCACCCATTCTAAATTAATAATATAAATGTAGGCCAGATGTGGCTTGAATTCAAAGAAATAGTATCGGCAGCAACTGAGAAATTTATACCAAATAAATTAACAAACGACGGAGCTGATCCCCCTTGGAACACAAAACGGGTTAGAAAACTGTTGCAGAAACAATGAAACAAACATGTCAAATTTAAACACACGCAGAATCCCTAAGATCTTTTACAGAAGCTCGAAATTTAGCGTGGACTTCAATGCGAGATACTTTCAACAGTTTCCACAACGAAACTTTGTCTCGAAACCTGGCAGAAAATCCTAAGAGATTCTGGTCATATGTGAAGTATGTTAGTGGCAAGAAACAATCAATACCTTTCCTGCGCGATAGCAATGTAGATACTATCGAAGACAGTGACGCCAAAGCAGAGTTACTAAACACATCCTTCCGAGATGCCTTCACAAAAGAAAACGTAGTAAATATTCCAGAATTCGAATCGAGAACAGCTGGCAACTTGAGTAACGTTGAAGTAAATATCCTCGGAGTTGTGGAGCAACTTAAATCACTTAATAAAAGCAAGTCTTCTGGTCCAGACTGCATACCAATCAGGTTCCTTTTCGAGTATGCTGATGCATTAGCCCCATACTTAACAATCATATACAACCGTTTGCTCGACGAAAGATCCATACCCAAAGACTGGAAAGTTGCACAGATCACACCAGTATTCAAGAAAGGTAGTAGGAGTAATCCACTAAATTACAGGACCATATCGTTAACGTCGATATGCAGCATGATTTTGGAACATATATTGTGTTCGAACATTATGAATTACCTCGAAGAAAACTGTCTAATGACCCACAGTCAACATGGGTTTAGAAAACATCGTTCCTGTGAAACACAACTAGCTCTTTATTCACATGCAGTGTTGAGTGCTATTGGCAAGGGATTTCAGATCGATTCCGTATTTCTGGATTTCCGGAAGGCTTTTGACACTGTACCACGCAAGCGGCTTGTAGTGAAATTGCGTGCTTATGGCTCAAATGGCTCTGAGCACTATGGGACTTAACGTATGAGTTCATCAGTCCCCTAGAACTTAGAACTACTTAAACATAACTAACCCAAGGACATCACACACGTCCATGCCCGAGGTAGGATTCTAACCTGCGACCGTAGCGGTAGCTTGGTTCCAGACTGAAGCGCCTAGAACCGCTCGGCCAAACTAACCGGGCGTGCTTATGGAATATTGTGTCAGTTATGTGACTGGATTTTTGATTTCCTGTCAGAGACGTCACAAATGGTTCAAATGGCTCTGAGCACTATGGGACTTAACATCTATGGCCATCAGTCCCCTAGAACTTAGAACTACTTAAACCTAACTAACCTAAGGACATCACACAACACCCAGTCATCACGAGGCAGAGAAAATCCCTGACCCCGCCGGGAATCGAACCCGGGAACCCGGGCGTGGGAAGCGAGAACGCTACCGCACGGAGATGTCACAGTTCGTGGTAATTGACGGAAAGTCATCGGGTAAGACAGAAACAGAAGTGGTTTCTGGCGTTCCCCAAGATAGTGTTATAGGCCCTTTGCTGTTCCTTATTTACATAAACGATTTGGGAGACAATCTCAGCAGTCCTCTTACGTTGTTTGCAGATGACGCTGTCGTTTATCGACTAATAGAGTCATTAGAAGATCAAAACAAATTGCAAAACGATTTAGAAAAGATATCTGAACGGTGCGAAAATTGGCAGTTGACCCTAAATAACGAAAAGTATGAGGTCATACACATGAGCACTAAAGACTGCTGCGCGGTGTAGGATTTTTAGCAGATAGGACTGACGGAGGACATCGAAAAATTTCAAAGAAAGGCAGCACGTTTTTTACTATCGCAAAGTATGGGAGAGAGTGTCACATAAATGATACAGGATTTGAGCTGGACATCATTTAGAAACGCGTTTGTCGTTGCCACGGAATCTTCTCACGAAATTCCAATCACCAACTTTCTACTTCGAATGAGAAAATATTTTGTTGACGACGACCTACAAAGGGAGAAACGATCACCACTAACAAAATAAGGGAAATCAGAGCTCGTACGGAAAAACATAGGTGCTCGTTCTTTCCGCGCGCTATACGAGATTGAAATAATAGAGAATTGTGAAGGTGGTTCGATGAACCCTCTACCAGGCAGTGAAATGTGATTTGCAGAGTATCCATGTAGATGTAGATGTATATGTAGATTGATGTATTTCCCATTGCGATAACATTGTTACAATTGCATGTAGAAGATATCATTTTACTCTTGCAATTGCTGTCATTCACTGCTGTACACACTAAGGTGAACATTGTGTACATAGGCCTTCTCTTATGTTACACTGCTCTCTCAAACGACAGTAACAATGCAAGCTTAAAAAAAGTAAGTCAGGATATTGTGGTTGCTATGGATAAGCTACGTGAAAAACCAACAGTTATTACCTACACAAAAATCCTCAGTAACAAGCGACACTGATCTTCTCGCCGCTTGAACTGGGTGGCAGATCAAGAACTCATCAGTGCACTTTACATTTTGAGAAGAGAAGAATCAGTCACAGTGTAATATCTCCTCCCTTTCAGATCAAATACTGCTACTGAAGACTTCTTGCGCCAGCACGACTCGAAAAAAGTGACCTTTATATTGAGTACAACTAAATGTATATGCCTAACGGTCTCGGGCTCGTGGGTAGGTGTCAGTCACACTGGGCGAAAAATTAGTCGTACCAAGAGACATAAAGGTAATAGAGTATGACACCACCTCCTGCTTTGATAATGACTTTAATTCGGCGAGGAAAACAGCCCCCATGTCTCTTCATGTACGCCGTATCCACAAGACGCCACTCAGTGATCATATCCTGCAATGCCACCAGATTGGGGGGACGTTGACTGATACGTTTCAACAACTGTTCAGACTAGTCCCAGACATTGTCTGTTTCTTTTTTTTTGTGTCTTTTTTTAACCATCAGTCTTCTGACCGGTTTGATGCTGCTCACCACGAATTCCTCTCCTGTGCCAACCTCTTCATCTCAGAGTAGCACTTACAGCTTACGTCTTCTATTATTTGCTGCATGTATTCCAGTCTCTGTCTTCCTCTACAGTTTTTGCCTCCACAGCTGCCTCTAGTACCTTGGAAGTCATTCCCTCATGTCTTAACACATGTCCTATCATCCTGTACCTCCTCCTAGTCAGTGTTTTCCACATATCCCTTTCCTCTCCGATTCTACGCAGAATCTCCTCATTCCTTACCTTATCAGTCCACCTAATTTTCAACATTCGTCTGTAGCATCACATCTCAAATGCTTCGATTCTCTTCTATTCTGGTTTTCCCACAGTCCAAGTTTCACTACCAGACAACGTTGTACTGCGAACGTACATTCTCAGAAATTTCTTTCTCAAATTATGGCCCTCGTTTGATACGAGTAGGCTTCTCTTGGCTAGGAATGCTCTTTTTACCAGTGTTAATCTGCTTTTCATGTCCTTGCTCCGTCCATCATTGGTTACTTTGCTGCCTAGGTAGAAGAATTCCGTAAATTAATCTACTTCGTGATCACCAATCCTGATGTTAAATGTCTCACTCTTCTCATTACTTTCATCTTTCTTCGATTTACTCTCAATCCATGTTCTGTACTCATTAGAGTGTTCATTCCATTCAAGAGATCATGTAATTCTTCTTCACTTTCTTTCAGGATAGATATGTCATAAGCGAATCTTATCATTGATATCCTTTCTGCTTGAATTTTAATTCCACTCCTGAACCATTCTTTTATTTCCATCATTCCTTCTTCAACAAATACTCAATTTTCTTTTCAATTCTCCTGTATATTATTCTTGTCAGCAATTTGGATGCATGAGCTGTTACGCTGATTGTGCGATACTTCTCGCTCTTGTAAGCTCTTGCGATCTCCGGAATTGTGTGTATGACTTTTTTTCCGAAAGTCAGACGGTGCACTTGTAATTTTTCCTCCTATCTATGTAATTATGTAGTTATGTAGTTCTCGATTCGTTAGAGCAATCAATCAGTCATAATAGGAAACACAGTCATAACTCAGTCACTCAAAATGATTCAGAAATTTGACTTGTTAGAATGAAATCAGGCGATGATTCTTCTTCTCTGCAGGCTCGTGCTTTGCGGCAGTCTGCTGATCTGTACAAATAAAATGCCTCGTATTTTTGGGAGCGTTGTATAATCAGTAGGGGAACCTCAGATCAAGCGGATATTTGACTTTGATGAAGATTAGCCTTCCGAAGAAGTAATGGAGCTCTTGGATTATTAAATGCTGGTTCGTATCCAGTCTTTCGGAAGTTCCCTTCTGATTAACAACTACGCAATATATCGATGAATATCATTAATTCTCAAATGTCAAATACACACCTTTTGTATGAAGGAGCAATATATATGTATTTCCCTTTTAATCGTAAAATTTCGTTTCAGTTATCTTTTGTCATAAATCTCAATATTCAGATTACAGTTCTTCAAACAACGCTCAGGCTAATCGGCACGAAGACAATCTCGGAAGCTTTTTTCTAACAAACACCAGAGAGAGTACTACAAAGAATAATTCACTGTTCTACAAAAAAACCTTTTTTTCTATTTCTGATAAAAAGTATTGTGATCCTAGTTGTAATTTGAGTGCTGAATTGAAAACTGTTTTTGGTTTTTTTCTGTCAGGGATAGTTTATGAGTAATCGCAATTTTATTCTCTTTTCAGTTTCTGATATAGTGCAGCAAACGTGAGGTGAAATTCGACAAACAAATTCACATCTTTATGATGTTATAAGTTCATCACATTAATGGAGGGTGGTATCTAACATATAACACAGTAACCTTTGTGTATACACTTTGAAGCATTTATTTGACATGTGAAATTACAGAAAATTGACAAACAAAAAGCCACTGCCTTGTAATACACATCACTTTTTTCTCTTGTATTGTGAATCTTTCTTCTCTCGAATGATATTCCAGCAATAATCTGCTAACATAGAAGGTACCCACTTCCTTTCATAGTGCCTTTCTATGATAGAAATGTCTTTATGGAATCTTTCGGCATGTTCATCCGATACGTCACTACAACTCTCTGTGAATTAGTCCAGATGAGAGTCCATCATATGTACCTTTCAAAGACATATTGCACCCCAAATCCTGATATGGTTCAAATGGCTCTGAGCACTATGGGACTCAACTGCTGAGGTTATTAGTCCCCTAGAACTTAGAACTAGTTAAACCTAACTAACCTAAGGACATCACAAACATCCATGCCCGAGGCAGGATTCGAACCTGCGACCGTAGCGGTCTTGCGGTTCCAGACTGCAGCGCCTTTAACCGCACGGCCACTTCGGCCGGCAATCCTGATATGCTTTGATCATGTCCTTCACCATTGCTTTGTAGTTAGTAGCTCTTCTTCTTCCGAGGAAGTTTTCCGACATCATCTTGAAACAGTCCCATGCGGTTTTTTATCAGTTAAACATGCTTCAAAATTTGCATCTTTCTGCAGCTCTCTGATTTGTGGGTCCACAAATACACCTTCCTTTATTTTTGCAGCTGAAAGACGGGGTAATTTGGTAGCTAGATATACAAACCCACAGCCTGTTGGATCCATGGCCTTCACGAATTGTTTCATCAGGCCAAGTTTGATGTGAAGCGGTGGAAGTAGTATATATTCAGGAGCTACCAGACCTTCACGTTGTACATTCTTTTCGCCAACTTTCCCTCTTCGCCTAGGCCATTTCTTTTTCACGTAGTGAGAATTTTGGTCTCGACTATCCCACTCGCAAAGAAAACAGGCATACTTTGTGTAGCCTTGTTGCATTCCCAGTTCCATAGCAATTACCTTGAAATCTGCACATATTTTCCATTTGTGTTCATTTTATTTTAATGAATTTAGCATCCTTAGTACGAATTCGTAATTCTCTTTTGTCAAACTAGCGTAAGATACTGTAATAGAGGGTATTTTATTTCCGTTATGGAGCAAAACACCCTTCAGACTTGTTTTCGATGCATCTATGAAAAGTCTCCACTCCAGTGAAATATAAGTGAAGTTCAGCACTTTCATCAGGCCAGCAACGTCATTGCAAAATGTCAGTGCTTCGTCAGTTGAAAAATAAGAAATAAAGGCATGTTCTCTGTGCCTGAACACACTGATTTTAGTACTTTGGTGCAGTAGATTATACTCTTGTAATCTTGAACCAAGCAGCTGCGCCTTTTGTTTACTTAGTCCTAGATCACGTACTAAATCATTTAAATCTGCCTGTGTTAACAAATGTGGCGATGACTCACTTGTGCAGTGATATAAAGAATCATCATCTGTGTTTTTTTCAGTACTACTTATTTCACTGTCACTCAGAATTTGACCTCGAGCTCTTGAAGGTACTGGAAGGCTGTCGGAATGCTGAACTGGCATTCTCGCTGAAGGCAGATCTGGGTAAACAATGTGCCTCTTCGACTTTTTGCTTGTAAAACCCTGAAGTTTTGTTAGACAGAAATAACAATCAGTAACATGGTCCTTAGGCTCCCTCCACACCATGGGAACAGCAAACAACGCCACATTCTCTTTACCTTTCCACCACTGAATTAGTTTGCAGTAACATGTAGCACAACAGAAATGTGGTGCCCATTCTTTATCTTAGTCTCCTACCTCTACTCCAAAGTAATGTTTGTATGCTTTCTTTATGACTAAAGAAATTTTCTTCCTATTTCTGGCAAAAGTGAACTTCCCACAGATGTAGCAGAAGTTTTCCGGCTTATATCGACATCCACGATGACGTGGCATTTCTGCAAATTTAAAAATACCACTTTGGTAATACACCTGTATTAAATTAATAGTAGGGAACTAGAGGAACGCTGATGTGTAAAAACAAGCAGTCGTTTTACCTTCAGCAACAGGGTCAATCAGTTTACACACAGGAACTAAACAATTCAACCGTGCTCAGAAATATGACAGACAGTCACTTGTCAGCCAAAACACCCACTTGTTAAGACTGACACAAATTGCGGCTAACACCACTGTTGTAAACTCGATGCAACTGCCCCTAGGAAGCGTGAAGCTTTACTGCCGAGGCAGCGACCGGCTGTCGCCGTTCGAGTTAATGAGATGTTTCAGGTGGTCTTAATGACATAGGTGTGGCAGCGGTAACCTAATGATGTCTGATTCTTCCCACCTGCTGTTGCACAAGAAATTATCACGTTCTGTCACTACTGGATGCAGCAACATAACCGTATTTCTCAATAACGTCTCTGTGTTTGCCATGAATTGTGAATATACATATATATACGTATTACATAAAAAGTATCCCTGACAACGATATTTTGTTTACATATTTGAATTTCCCACGGTAAAATGGTCTAGAAGCACATACTTTAATGTCAGAAATAGAACCCATGTCGAACAGTGTTATACCCTCATGGCATAGCTATTGTATGAAACTACTTTGCGCATGGATTCTGCGAGTATGGAGATAGAAAATTAGTAAAAGTCATTCAAGGGTAGAATTGTATCACAACAATTCATCGAATATAAAGAGACATTACACACTGCCAGACTCATACATTTTACACACGAATGTAAATAGTTGTTTCGTTGGCACTTCCCCCAATGATTTTAGAAATTCTGAGGGAATGTTATCTATCTCTTCTGCCTTACTTGATCATAAGTCTTCCAAAGATCTCTTAAATCCTGATTCTAATACTGGATCCCCCATCTCTTCTAAATCGTCTCCTGTTCCTTCTTCCATCACATCAGACAAATCTTCCCCCTCATAGAGGCCTTCAATGTACTCTTTTCACCTATCTGCTCTCTGCTCTTCATTTAACAGCGGAATTCACTGGTAACACGCTCAATGTTTCTTCGCAGCTATCTTCTTTTTATCTATTTTTTTTTCTTTCTGTATTGTGTGATTGCCTTTTTTACACATGTCCATTCCTCTTTTAATTTCACCGAAGGCTGGTTTGACTTTACTTCGTGCTGAGTCAGTCGTTTCGACGATCATTTCTTTTCGATTTCTTCATATTTTTCATGCAGCCCTTTCGTCTTAACTTCCGTGCACCTCCTATTTATTCGATTTTTAAGCGTCTTATAATTGTGTATTCCTGATTTCCCTGAACATTATTGTACTTCCTTCTCTCTTCGATCAGCTGAAGTATTTCTCTGTTATGCATGGTTTCTTCGCAGCTATCTTCTTTTTACCTATTTTTTTCTTTCTGAATTGTGTGATTGCCTTTTTTACACGTGTCCATTCCTCTTTAACCGTACTGCCTACAGAGCTATTCCTTGTTGCTGTAGATTATCTATAGCCTTAGGGAACTTCAAGCGTATCTCTTAATTCCTTATTACTTACGTATCCTAGTTATTTGCGTATTGATTTTTCCAGACTAACCTCTTAAACTTGAGCCTATTCTTCATCACTACTACACACCTGGGTACGCCTTACAATCCAATATCTGATTTCAGACTCCTTGTCTGACGATGACGAAATCTAACACAAAATTTCCTATCACCTGGCTTTTTCTCAATGCAATTAAAATGGTGTGATTTAGCGAAAAAATTGAGGCGCAATGTATATTACAGTGTCTGTGTTATTTCGACCACTGAAGATATCTTTATTCTTACTGAAAACGTCCACTGCACGCAGTTCCCTCCGTTATGTTTGCTCGGAAACTGGTCGAGACGGATCCGCATTAAAGGCCAGCTGAAGTCCCTGTCGGGTTTGAGACCGGTTGTTATTGACAAGGCTCAACATTCGTCTCCGGTACCAGTCGGTTTGGATCTTTTTACGACCACTGTTCTCACATTGTGATACTTGACTGAGAGCCGTACACCAGTCCATGTAGACCCGTTGGGCAGTGCGCGCTGATGCATTTATAACTCGGGCGTTTTTATTATCGGCGTAGTCAGGAACACGAACAAATATAACAGCTCCTTTCTGCGATTGATTCTGTCGCGTCTTCCACGTCTACACGTGTTACTGTGCTCATTCCATACCACTGACATATATGTACCTCTTCATTGCCCGATTTACGTTGGCGATGGGGGTGCACATATCGGCCTGCACAAGACCTTCTACTGAGCTCCAAAGCAACCAGTGCGTTCTTTTAAGCCTTTGACTACCTTGAGGACATATGTGTCCCATGATATGTTTTCAGTGAATCAGTAGGAATTTGCTGCATGTTCTTACAGTTACCAATGTTCGACAGGTAAAGGAAGCCTGCTAATGGTTCGCAGAATATTTATAATTACAGACTGCACCTGTAGTTCTGCTATCCTCAAGTTTCGTTGTTAACCCCATCTCCAAATTGCCACTTCGAATTAGTTCGTGCCTGCAGATATGGAGGAGCCCAGTTCCCACATTTGCAAAGCGGGCGGCCAACACCACTAACCGGGCACATCGTATCAATGAATTGGACGCACATATTACATTTGCAACATCACAAACGAAGCCCACAAAGTGCTCTTGTAATACGAAATACAATGTTGAAGAGACACTGCATCTACTGATGTACATCTGTTTCTGCACCTCTTGTAGTTTTAGCGGAGCCGTCTTCTGAAACCCCAGTAGTTATAAATAATCCTGTTTGTCCAACTCTCCCTGTGTTGGAAAATGAAAAGCTGCGAAATATTCTTTTCATATTGTTACTTCTGACCTTCATATTAACTCAAATAACCATACATCAATATCTTTGAAAAAATTATTGGTGATCAAAGGGTTAATATAGGGATGGGAAAAACCGACTAGTTAAAACAGATACCAATATTTTAGGTCTGAATAACCGGTATTTTTCGGTATTTATTTGGTTTCGGTTATAACAGTTGTCTTCTTTTAATTTTTACTAATAACCGACTAAAAAATCAAAATATCAATTAGACATAGCAGCACTGCTAAAATTTTTCGCTTTTAAACAAACCTTTTTTTAAAAAAAAAAGGAATAATTATTTTTCCCAAAATTTACACTGGTTTGAAATATTGCGTTATAGAAAATGGGGAAAGCGATCAGTGCTATTTTGATAACAATTCCGACAGAAACGAGCGACAAACACATGGCATAAAATTTGATACATCATCACTGAGATATTAACGTCCCTATCGCAATGTGTTGTGGCTTAATGCACGCGTGCGCGTGTAGCTTGCAAGACGAGTCTATACGGTAGTTTCTCGTTGTCGTCGCCAGACATCTGTTGTACTGCAGAACGTCACCAACCTTAGTCCTGAAGTGCAATAGCAACGACGTACAGTGCTTCATTTCCTTTGAAAGATTAAAGCTTTGTCTGCTATTTCTACGTAGTAATAACAGGGGAAGAAAATTGCGATAACGGTAGTAAACTGAACACTGAACAACAATTAGTAGTTTTTGAGAACATTTCTCGTAGAGAAGAGCGGTCTGGCAAAATGTACTTTAAAAATGAGCACAGACAGTCTCGACCACAAAAACATATATTTTATGGTAACTGGTTTCGCTCAGTTTTTGACTTCGTACTGAAATGTGAACATAGAATGGATTTAGAGTGGTGTCTGAAAATTGTATAAACATATAAAATACATCATCTGTAACAAATATTTTAAAAAAGTGTTCATTTTTATATTAACAACAATTTCTTCATAGTATAGCATTAAAAACTGAAAGTAGCTGTTCTGCTGGCTGCTGCCTTCAAATCTCTGTAGCCCTTTAATACGGACATATTAACACGAAAACGGAGTTCTTCAACTTCAGTTTTCAGCCTTTAGCACTGACTATTCGTGATGGCCAAGTAGTGGTATGGTTTTGAGCAGTTCCAAAAAATTGCAGTCAATAGGAGAAAACTATTGACTTTTTATAGTATTCAACCACTTATCACTTGTCGAGGAAAGCAGCGAAATATGGATGGGCTGTTTTCTTTTATTTGCCTATTCAAATTACACTACTGGCCATTAAAATTGCTACAAGAAATGCAGATGGTAAATGGGTATTCATTGGACAAATATATTATACTAGAACTGACATGTGATTACATTTTCACGTAATTTGGGTGCATACATCCTGAGAAATCAGTACCCAAAACAACCACCTCTGGCCGTAATAACGGCCTTGATACGCCTGGGCATTGAGTCAAACAGAGCTTGGATGGCGTGTACAGGTACAGCTGCCAATGCAGCTTCAACACGATACCACAGTTCATCAAGAGTAGTGACTGGCGTATTGTGACGAGCCAGTTGCTCGGCCACCATTGACTAGACGTTTTCAATTGGTGAGAGATCTGGAGATTGTGCTGGCCAGGGCAACAGTCGAACATTTTCTGTATCCTGAGAGGCCCGTACAGGACCTGCAACATACGGTCGTGCATTATCCTGCTGAAATGTAGGGTTTCGCAGGGATCGAATGAAGGGTAGAGTCACGGGTCATAACACATCTGAAATGTAACATCCACAGTTCAAAGTGCCGTCAGTGCGAACAAGAGGTGACCACGAGGTGTTACCAATGGCACTCCATACCATCACGCCGGGTGATACGCCAGTATGGCGATGACGAATACACGTTTCCAATGTGCGATCACCGCGATGTCGTCAAAAACGGATGCGACCATCATGATGCTGTAAACAGAACCTGGATTCATCCGAAAAAAATGACGTTTTGCCATTCGTGCAGCCAGGTTCGTCGTTGAGTACACCATCGCAGGCGCTCCTGCCTGTGATGCAGCGTCAAGGGTAACCGCAGCCATGGTATCCGAGCTGATAGTCCATGCTGCTGCAAACGTCGTCGAACTGTTCGTGCAGATGGTTGTTGTCTTGCAAACGTCCCCATCTATTGACATTAGGGATCGAGACGTGGCTGCACGATCCGTTACAGCCATGCGGAAAAGATGCCTGGCTGTTGGGATCGAGCGCGGCGTTCCGTATTACCCTCCTGAACACACCGATTCCATGTTTGTGTATGAGAAATCGGTTGGAAACTTTCCTCATGTCAGCACGTTGTAGGTGTCGCCACCGGCACCAACTTTGTGTGAATGCTCTGAAAAGCTAATCATTTGCATATCACAGCATCTTCTTCCCGTCGGTTAAATTTCGCGTCTGTAGCACGTCATCTTCGTGGTGTAGCAATTTTAATGGCCAATAGTGTAATATTTAGATTTTATGTGCCTTGAAACAGCGAGAGTCAAAATTTTTCAGTCTTTGTTCGATTTCTACGTGTATTACAGGGAATAAAATTAAAAAACCGAAAATCGGTTATTTCGAAAAACGGTTATTTTGAACGGTTTCAACAACCAGGTTAAAACGGTGTGAAAAAAAACCGGTTGCTTCAGCGATAACCTTCATCCGTAGGTTAAGGGGGTGACTAATATTCGGTGAGAGTAGTAGTAATGCGGGAAATGGAACGCGACAGTTTTCTTGTGAGAGTCGTCACTTGTGGCGCTCATTAAAGAATCGGATGTGCGTTGGCAACGACGGAGAAGCTGTTGGCAAGAGTGCCAGTAGTGTAGGCAGAGCGTAGCGGAGCGGAGCGCGGCCCAGCGCCCGCCACACCCCTTTGACGCCGGGAGCGGCCTTGAGAAGTTGCCAGCGGCGGCGGCGGCGTCGCCACGTCAGGAGACGCCGTCACGTGTTGCCCGCCAGCGGCCTTGTGTTATCAACCAGTGCTAAAGCCCAGCGAGTTCCCACCGCACAGGGCGACTACACAACTCCGAACCTCAGACACACCGGCCGTCTTACAGCGCCCATCATTTCGTATCTGTCACTACAGATAAGTATCGAGGTGTGATCAAAAAGCAACGGAATTTTTTTTTTAATTTTGTGGCCTTTATACAGCCAATTTTCGATTTTTTTGTCCTGTTGGTACACTTTTCCTGATGTACGTTCGCATTTTCAGTTGTTTAGAGAGTTTAGTTTATTGTTGACAATCTTAAAAGTTATACGTGCTCTCGAGGGCCCGGCGAATTTTTACTTTCGAAATAGATGGATCAAAGAATTTGCATTAAGCTTTGGTTGAAAAATGGATTAAAGCGGAGCACCGCATTCTAAATGTTGACTCTGGCTTTTGGCGAATGTATTACGAGTGAGACAAGGGCTTATGAGTCATGTAAACGTTTCAAAGATGGCCGAGAAGCTGAAGGCTACGACTGCCCTCGGCAATGTGGAAGAAGTAAAGAAAATGGTTGTGGAAAATCGCCGGAGGTTGCTGATGTCGGCATATCCTTTGGCCCATGCCAAGTATTTTTTTCGGATGTTTTGTACATGAAACGTGTAGCAGCACGGTTTGTTACGAAAGTGTTAAATTTCGACCAAAACGTCGTAGCTTGGACGTCGAGTAGGAATTGCTGAATGAAAGCAGCAACGATCCACAACCTTTAAAGAAGGTTATAACAGGTGACGAAATATGAGTATATGGGTATAACATCAAAACCAAGGACCAGTCGTCACAATGGTAACTCCTTGAAGTACCAAGACCGAAAAAAATCGAGAATTTCGATTACATGTGAAGGTTAGTCTCACTGTTTTCTCCGATTACCATAGCGCATGGTAACTTCCTGCCGCAATAAGGAATACTACCTGGATGTTGCATGAAGCAATCCAAAGGAAACGACCAGAATCGTGGCAAAACCACTCGCATAAATTGCATAACGATGACGCACCCGTTCCCACCTTAAGCCTACTTTGCGATTATTTTGGTAAAAAAAAAAAACCATTATGATGCCTCAGCCACCGTATTCACCGGACATGGTCTCCTGCGACTTCTATGCCTGAGGCTCAAGACAACCAGCGAGAAACATGGTTTTGCCACCACTGATGAGATTAAGACAGAATAGCTGAAGGGGCTGAACACAATAACGAAAAGCGAGTTCCCAAAGTGCTTTAGAGATTGCAAAAAGCGCTGGCACAGGTTTATTATATAGAAGGGGACAAAGGATGTTGATGATGATGAGTAAAAGATTCTTTAAGAAAAACAAAAATTCCCGTTACTTTCTGATCGCACCTCTAGTCTGATGTTCATATATTTCTGGGTGTCTTCGATAGCAACAATTTTCCATCAATAAAATCTTCCCATGTACCTTGCCGCGTCCATTCGCAGTGTCTCACTGACATCTGGCGAAATGCCGGTATCCTGTTTTCTCCTCATTGTTTTTCATTCTCATTTTGAGGTTGGTTGGCACTAGCTGAGTACCTGCTCTTCAGCCATACAGATTTTGTACACAACAATGTCGATAGCAAAAATGCCAAGTATAATAAAATACGTTTGGATATCATAATTAATTAAAATTGATAGTGTTGACGTGGCCATGAAAGCTTGCGACAGTGATGGGCTTGTAATCCTGGCGAAGGATCTGCTGTGGTGGCACTCGACATCTTGTCTGTGCGTGTTTTTCTTGCTCTGACTCTGCCGTAATTTCATTACCCCACACCGAGCGAGGTGGCGCAGTGGTTAGACACTGGACTCGCATTCGGGAGGACGACGGTTCAATCCCGCGTCTGGCCATCCTGATTTAGGTTTTCCGTGATTTCCCTAAATCACTCCAGGCAAATGCCGGGATGGTTCCTCTGAAAGGGCACGGCCGACTTCCTTCCCCATCCTTCCCTAATCCGATGAGACCGATGACCACGCTGTCTGGTCTCCTTCCCCAAAACCAACCAACCAACCATTACCCCACAAAATGGGGACGGGAGGAGCGGTCTTCCAGCGGTTAAAGTTGCTCTTCAGCCTAAGGTCTTACATGGCTAACAGACTTTTAAATTATGCAAAACTGATTAGGTAAACTCTGTTTTTAAAACATTGCGTAGTAAAATGTTATAGATTATTAAAATTTTGTAGCCGCGCGGAGCGGCCGCGCAGTTTGAGGCGTCATGTCAAGGACTGCGCGGCTCCTCCCGCCGGAGTTCGAGTCCTCCCTCAGGCATGGGTGTGTGTTTTGTTTCTAGCATACGGTAGTTTAGGTTAGTTTAAGTAGTGTTTAAGACTAGGGACCGATGATCCAAGCAGTTTGGTCCCTTAGGAATTCACACACATCTGAATACTTTTTTAAAAGCGCGCTTTGATATTATGGTAATGCTGTTGGTGCATGAAAGTGTTCATGATGGAGATGTCATGATGAGTATTACGATTGTTTCCTATGGAAATGCAGGAAACAGCTAACAGTCATTGATGTTGAGGAGCGTCATACGACAAGGTCAGGCCCAGCACTAATGACCAGGGTTGCAAAGAAAGATGTCCCTCGAGATGGAATTCATCGTTATGTTATGCCCCAGGACATACCACTGGCGGACGCTAAAAATTTGTACAAGTTCTACATTGGCATTTCGCAGAAGGCGAACCGCCTATGTCGATGACAGGCAGACTGCCAGATAGGGAGAAATTCTGAGTGAGTTACAGCAATGCTGCTAGCTCCTGTTTCCATAAAGGGAGCAGAGAGCCGCCCCCCTGTGTGCTAGCGAATAGTTCAGGTAGGCCTGGGGCGAAACTCCCAAGTGTAAATCTACGACGTCCAAATGAGCACGTTGGAGATGGGTACGCAGCCTGGAGGCCGCCGGATTCCGTGGTCAACGGCCCCCTTTGGCGCAGCTTCCGCCACCCGACGCTTCGCTGCGCTGGCCATACCGCTGGAGTCCAGCGCACGCCGGCTTTCCTCCGCGGAAGAGGTGCTACTCTGCTGGCCCGATTGTAGTGCGGAACTTTGGAAGTCAGTCCCTAATAACTGCATTATAGTCAACGATTTTTTATTGGTGTTCTCGAGGGCAACTAGGATTTCACAACCGCATCCCGCCCAGCTCTCTCCTGACAACTGTACGATTCTGAGACAGGAGCCCTACAGTTGGGTACTTGGAGTTGATAGAAGTTCTAGCGGCAGAGGGTAGATAATCCATGGAAGAGTATAGATATGGATGTAATGGCGCAGTATGGTAACTGATTCATGATTAGTGGGTAGTATACTGAGTACTTGGACAGCATTGTCCGATTACTGTTGGATCTGAAACTGCCCCAAGAAGAGGTGAATGGGTAGGAACTGGGGAAAGTAGGCAGATGTGAAGTTCTAGGCTGAGTGCATGTGTTTTAGAATTTCAAGGGAGTCGGAGATCCATGCAGCATTAGCATAAGATAGGATTTCAAAAGAGGGATTTAGGTTCATTCCTAAATACTTACTCTGTTAGAGAGAGCAATTGGTTAGTTGTAGATGGAGAGGTGAAAATCTGGACGATGGAAACGCCAAGTTGTGAAGTTAAAGATGGTGACTTCGTTTTCTCAAGGATTTAAAAAGTTTCCACGTATTACACCACTCGAGCAGGAGAGGTAAGTGACGTTAGAGGAAAGCATGGTGCACTTGGAGGGTGTGGTCCACTATTTTGCAGTCTGTATCAAACAGTCAGTGACATTTAAGTATCCACAAACAGTTAAATCACCGGGCAGCCCAGCATTTAACTAGTCCGTAACTTGAGCTCGCTATAACGAAACATTATCGATAAACTATCAAGAGCTACGCAGGTATAAAAAAAGAGATCAGGAATGGTGTGATGTGTACTCCGGGATCCATTATAATTACTACGTAAAACAGATTTACTGTGCCATTGGCACTCAATAACACAAGCGTTATAAACTTTGTGTTAGTTACTAGGGAACGCAATTAACGGCGGGCAAATACACGTACTTTAATCATCTGGAATTTGAGTATGAATGAGAGCATTTTGCGCATTCCAAAAAGACTTTACACATAATTTCAAATCATATCGAAGCTTTTTCTCTGTGACACCGCTCACAAAATGATGAAAGGAAAAAATTATGTCGCTTACCACATTTCCGCTGTTCGAGCAGCAAAACGGCAGCAGCGGATATGATGTTTTAATTTATTACTTTTTCATTACTATCTCTATTGGTAACATGCTTTTCAGACAGTACCTACAGGTATGACTGAATGTACCTGTAAAATTACACTGAAGATCCAAAGCTACTGGTATACCTGCCTAATACCGTGTATGGACCCCGCGAGCACGCAGAAGCGCTGCTACACGACGTGGCATTGACTCAACTAATGTCTGAAGTAGTGGTGGAGGGAACTGACACCATGAATTCTCCAGGGCTGCCCATAAATCCGTAAGAGTTACGAGGGAGTGGAGATCTCTTCTGAACAGCACGTTGCAAGGCTTCCCAGATATGCTCAATAAAGTTCATGTCTGGGGAGTTTGGTTGACAGCGGGAGTGTTTAAGCTCAAAAGAGCGTTTCTGGAGCCACTCTATAGCAATTCTTGACGTGTGGGATGTCGCATTGTCCTGCTGGAACTGCCCAACGCATAATGGACATGAATGGATGCAGGCGGTCACACAGGATGCTTACGTACGTGTCACCTGTCAAAGTCTTATTTTGACGTATCAGGGTCCCATATCACTCCAACAGCACATGCCCCACACCATTACAGAGTCTCCACCAGTTTGAACAGTCCCCTGCTGACATTCAGGGTCCTTGGATTCATGAGGTTGTCTCCATACCTATACATGTCCATCCCCTCGATATGATCTGAAACGACACTAGCCCGACCAGTCAATATGTTAATAGTTATCAACAGTCCAATGTCGGTGTTGGCGGGCCCAGACGAGGCGTAAAGCTTTGTGTCGTGCAGTCATCAAGTGTACACGACTGGGTCTTCGGCTCCGAAAGCCTATATCTATGATGTTTCGTTGAATGTTTCTCACGCTGACACTTGATCGACCAGCACTGAAAGCTGCAGCCATTTTTGAAGGGTTGCACTTCTGTCATGTCGAACGATTCTCTTCAGTCGTCGCTGATCCCGTTCTTGAGGATCTTTTTCCGGCCGCAGCAATGTCGGAGATTTGATGTTTCACCATTTTCATGACATTCATAATACATCCGTGAAATGGTGGTATGGAAAAATCTCCACTGCATCGCTACCTCGGAGATGCTGTGTCCCATCGCTAGTGCGCCGACTAAAACACTACGTTCAAGCTCACTTCAATCTTGATAACCTGCGTTTATAGCAGCAGTAACCGAACTGACAACTGCGGCAGACACTTGTCTTATATAGGCGTTGCTGACCGCCGCGCCGTATTCTGCCTGTTCACATACACTATGTGGTCAAAAGTATCCGGACACCCCAAAAAGCATACGTTTTTCATATTAGGTGCATTGTGCTGCCACCTACTGCCAGGTACTCCATATCAGCGAACTCAGTAGTCATTAGACCTCGTGAGAGAGCAGAATGGCGCGCTCCACGGAACTCACAGACTTCGAACGTAGTCAGGTGATTGGCTGTCACTTGCGTCATACGTCTGTACGCGAGATTTTCACACTCCTAAACATCCCTAGGTCCACTGTTTCCGATGTGATAGTGAAGTGGAAACGTGAAGGGACACGTACAGCACAAAAGAGTACAGGCCGACCTTGTCTGTTGACTGACAGAGACCGCCGACACTTGAAGAGGGTGTTCATGTGTAATAGTTAGACAACTATCCAGACCATCACACAGGAATTCCAGACTGCATCAGGGTCCACTGCAAGTAGTGTGACGATTAGGCGGGAGGTAAGAAAACTTGGATTTCATGGTCGAGCGACTGCTCGCAAGCCACACACTTCGCCGGTAAATGCCAAACGACGCTTTGCTTGGTGTAAGGAGCGTAAACAATGGACGATTGAGCAGTGGAACAACGTTGTGTGGATTGGCGAATCACGGTACACAATTTGGCGATCCGATGGCAGCGTGTGGGTATGGCGAACGCCCAGTAAACGTCATCTCCCAGCGTGTGTAGTGCCAACAGTACAATTCGGAGACGGTGCCGTTATGGTGTGATCGTGTTTTCCATGAGGGACCTTGCACCCCTTGTTGTTTTTCGTGGCACTATCACAGCACAGGCCTACATTGATGTTTTAAGCACCTTTTTGCTTCCCACTGTTGAAGAGCAATGCGGGGATGGAGACTGCATCTTTCAACACGATCGAGCACCTGTTCATAGTGCACGGCCTGTGGCGGAGTGGTCGCACGACAATACCATCACTGTAGTGGACTGGCCTGCACAGAGTTCTGACCTGAATCCTACAGAATACCTTTAGGATGTTTTGGAACGCCGAGTTCGTGTCAGGCCTCACCGACCGACATCGATACCTCTCCTCAGTACAGCACTCCATTCCCCGCGAAATTTTCCAGCACCTGATTAAAAGCATGCCTGCGAGAGTGGAAGCTTGTCATCAAGGCTAAGGGTGGGCAAACACCATATTTAATTCCAACATTATCGATGGAGGGCGCCACGAACTTGTAAGTCATTTTCAGCCGGATACTTTTGATCACATAGTGTGTCTCTGTATTTTAATACGCATGTCTATACCAGTTTCTTTGGCGCTGCAGTGAATATCACTGTCTGACACGTAATTCAGGAGGTACTACGTCATTAACAATGAAAAGTTTTATAAACAAGTTTTTTGTAAAATGCGGTCCAAATTTGCCAATTTATATTCAACCAATGTTTCATAATGAGAGCACTTAGTGACTCCTAACAAATTTTTTCTCTCTTACATGCTTAAAGTAAGTATTTATCAAATTAATTCGTTTGTAATCATATGTTTTACGCTGTTGTACACACGTGAGTAAGATTCTTTAAAAATCGTGGTTTTACTGGTATTACGCTAAAACTTAAGCCAGTGTCATCATTCCCTTGAAGTGCACTTTATCAAGGGCATTACTTACTCGTCGTTCGCGTCACTTCAGTAGTAGGAAACACCAGAGTACTTTCTGTTTAGTAATATGTCACATGACAGATCGTAAGCCTTCAGTGCTGATGCAAATGCATTTCAACTTCCGTCTGTAAAATATAACTCTTTTATATGCTGTCACCTATCGACAAAAATTTTATTTGTATGTTATTAAATGCACGATATTCGTGTAATTCTAGAACTGGTGCTTTCCACTTTCACATCTTGGAGATATATGGTTTGATTGTGACAGAGACGAGAATTTTAATGATGGTTATAATAATAATGATTCTTAATGACTTATCCCTTAACAGTTTCGTTATTTACACGCTGTTTAAAAATTTATATAAAATTCAATTAAATTAGAACAGAATTATAAAGAAACGAATCCAATAACTGTCATTCGTACTTATACTGTCAGTCATACCAACATACAGTGTACTGAAGATCGTGTATTTAATCATGATCCAGAACATGCTCTTAAAATGCAGTATCAAGCAAACCTAAAAACATAAATAAGGAATGTATAACTGGCTGCTAAATCACAAAAATTGGTGGAACCACGTTCTGTCAGGCTAAAAGCAACTATGTAGCAATTTAATTACTATTTTAGACAATAATCAATATCTTAATACTTTTCTGTTCGCAAAGTAGAACTCAAATCAACAAAATGCACCCTGTCCTCTTTTAACAATATAAAATATAATCAATGTGGCGAATCAAAAGTATACACTGATAAGCCAGAACATCATGACTACTGCCCTTCGCGACGTTGGATGTGATCTAGTGGCGCTGCGGGCACGTGACGCGGTAACAAAAATACGTTAGCGGAGCAGACATGGACGAAGAATCACACTAGCGAAGATATGGGCTGCAAATGTGGAAATACGTTGAGGTACGCGACTTTCACAAAGGGCAGATTATTGTCACCCAGAGCCTGTGAGTGAGTGTCTCGAAAACGGCGAAGGTGGTTGAACATTCAAGTGCTCCTGTCGTGAGCAGCCACGGAAAGAGTTAGGGCAGTGAAACTACCACTAGGCTACACTAGATCGGTGGTCATCGCCGCCGTCATCGAAGAGAACAGCGGCTCGAATCGTGCAGCGCGCCACGGACGCAGTTTGGTGGGAGCAGTATTATGCTATGGGAGACATTCTCCCGTACTGCCAAAGGACCTGTGTTAGTAATATAGAAGACACCCTTACGTCTGTGAACTATCTGCGTCCGTCCATGCTTGATGTCTCCCCCAACGGCGATGCCATCTTCCAGCAGTATAACTATCCGTCTCGGAGCCAGAAACGCGCTAAAGTGGTTTGAGGAGCGTTATAGCGAACTCACATTGATGTCCCCGCGAGCAGATTCGCCTAATGTAAATCCTATAGAACCCATCTGGGTCACTGTCAGGCGCGATCACAGCGTATGCAAATCAGCGGCCCGCTATTTACGCGAATTACGTAACCCGTTCGCAGACATTCAATGCCACATACCTCCACAAACCTACCAACGAACAGTCGGACTCCGGATACACAAAACAGTGATGTATTTCGTTCCACAGACGGAAAAAGAAGCTATTAAGCAGGTGGTCACAACATTTTGGCTCATCATTGTATGTCACTAGCACCCCACTTAAATTTAGTTGCTGGAAAACCAATGCATCGTGGTATTTTTCTCTATTTGAGACTACTTATGGTGTCACCAGTTCTGTCACAAAATCATCTTTAGCTACTTCAACCTGTTTCTGCGTTTCCTGATTCTCTGCAGAATAGTACCCCCATAGCCTATTTTGCAGGTGGAGAAGGGAGTCTTGTATGGTATGAACTACACTGCCGAAAGAAAATGCAACACCCTCAAGGACTGTGTTAAGTGGCACCAGGGTATAATATAGACATCAAAAAACGTTTTGCATCTCCTCGGTTCCGAGAGTCCCGGAACCTGTACAGAAAATTGGAATAGAGATCAACATAAACGTCATTTCCGCCCTTTTTATTGCTCATTAAAACCACACATTGCATGTTGTACCACCACACAGCGAGACCTTCGGAGGTGGTGGTCCAGATTGCTGTACACACCGGTACCTCTAATATCCAGTAGCACGCCCTCTTGCATTGATGCATGCCTGAATTAGTCGTGACATACTATCTACGAGATCATCAGGGCACTGTTTGTCCATATTGTCCCACTCCTCAACGACGATTCGGCGTCGACCCCTCAGAGTGTCTGGTGGGTCACGTCGTCCATAAACAGCCCTTTTCAATCTATCCCAGGCATGTTCGATAGGGTTCATGTCTGGAGAACATGCTGGCCACTCTAGTCGAGCGATGTCGTTATCTTGAAGCAAGTTATTCACAAGATGCGCACGATGGGGATCGAATTGTAGTCCATGAAGACGAATGCCTCGCCAGTATGCCGCCGATATGGTTGCACTATCGGTCGGGAGATGGCATTAAAGTATCTTACAGCCGTTAAGGCCCCTTCTATGACCACCAGCGGCGTACGTCGGCCACACATAATGCCACCCCAAAACATCAGGGAACCTCTACCTTGCTGCACTAGCTGGGCAGTATGTCTAAGGCGTTCAGCGTGACCGGGTTGCCTCCAAACACGTCTCCGACGATTGTCTGGTTGAAGACATATCCGACGCTCATCGGTGAAGAGAACGTGATGTCAATCCTGAGCTGTCCATTCGGCATGTTGTTGGCCCATCTATGTCGCGCTGCATAGTGTCGCCGGCCAGTGTGGCCGTGCGGTCTAGGCGCTTCAGTCTGGAACCGCGTGACCGCTCCGGTCGCAGGTTCGAATCCTGCCTCGGGCATGGATGTGTGTGATGTCCTTAGGTTAGTTAGGTTTAAGTAGTTCTAAGTTCTAGGGGACTGATGACCACAGACGTTAAGTCCCATAGTGCTCAGAGCCATTTGAACCATTTGCATAGTGTCGTGGTTGCAAAGATGGACCTCGCCATGGACGTCGGTAGTGAAGTTGCGCATCATGTAGGCAATTGTGCGCAGTATGAGTCGTAACACGACGTCCTGTGGCTGCAGGAAAAGCATTTCTCAACATGGTAGCGTTGCTGTCAGGGTTCCTGCGACTCTTAATCCGTAGGTAGCGGTCATCCACTGCAGTAGTAGCCCATGGGCGGCCTAAGCGAGGCATGTCATCGACAGGCCCTCTCTCTCTGTATCTCCGCCATGTCCGAACAACAACGCTTTGGTTCACTCCGAGATGTTTGGACACTTCCCTTGTTGAGAGCCCTTCCTGGCACAAAGTAACACACTCGGATGCGATCGAACCGCAGTATTGACCGTCGGGGCATGGTTGAACTACAGACAACATGAGCCGTGTACCTCCTTTCTTGTGGAATGACTGGAACAGATCGTCTGTCTGACCCCCCTCCGTCTTATAGGCGCTGCTTATGCATGTTTGTTTACATCTTTGGGCGGGTTTAGTGACATCTCTGAACAGTCAAAGGGACTGTGATGCAGCTCCACAGTTAACGTCTATCTTAAGGAATTCTGGGAACCGGGGTGATGCAAAACTTTTTTTGATGGGTGTATGAGCATTCTGAGAGGTTGTAGTGTTAGTGATCTATTTGTCACAGTCATCGATGTTCAGACGGCAAACAGGCGACCTGTCTGTGCGGCCTGTGGTTTGACTTTGCGGGCACCCGGTAACTGTTCTGCTTTAGAGGTGGACAGTGTTTGCAACATTTAGTCTACGGTAGAACCATGCCCTGCCGACGAGTACGTGCTTCTGCTGAACAACTTCAACCTTTGTGGTCCTGCAGGAAGCTGGATGGACGTATCGACGGTTTGCAGCACATCTTTGGGTCAGTGTATCGATGGTGTGTTACTGCTTTGATGAGTGGTCTGTGGCACAACCCCACACTCGTAGACCAGGCTTTGGACGTTCTCGTAGTCCAGACGTACAAGATCGACGCAGTGGTGGCCGGCCGAAGATCATCCAGCGCACATGTCGGATCTGTTGTGTCGCCATGGCTGAATAGGTATCGTCTGCTTGCAGCAGGCCAAGATCACCTGTGGCTCTGGCCAGGCAACCACTGACACCACGACATCGCCAAGCACGGCTACTCTGGTGTCCTGAAACAGTCAGCTCGAGAATGGAATGGTGCTCTCTTGTCGTCAGTGATAAGAGTTGGCTGTGTCTGCATGCGAGCGATTTACATTCTCGTATACAGTGTGGACAGGGTGAGCGGCCTATTCCGGAGTGTATAGGCCAACGAGACATAGGCTTCACTCAGGCTTTGTGGTGTGGAGTGGGGGCGGGGAGATCATCAGATACCAATCTCTGTCATATTTCGTGGTTCTCTGCAGAATAAAGCAAGCAGTGTTTGCTACAATGCACAGGCTGTGCTCCATGCACTCCCCTTTCTTCGATAATAAGGTGATGTTCTTCTTCAGCACGAACATGTACATTATATGGGTGAGAGAGTGAACGGATAAATCGTGCCTCACACAAAATAGTATTTATAGGTTAAACAGAGAAGTGATTAGTGAGGGAAAACTAATTAGTTGGGCAAGGATGGGCAAACTCGACAGTGGGCATAATCACTAAACTTTGTAAGCATAACGACAGACAAACTAAATTTTATGAAGAAGGTAAAACTGGGAGAAGTAATTTGAATCGTTCCTCTTAGGTGAGAAGCGTCACCACATGCAAATTATAATAAAAGTGAAATTTTTCTGCCTGGCTAGTGGATTCCTAGTGACAATGCTAATGCTAAAAATGATGTACTACAAAAATGTTGAAACACATCGTGACTGTTAGTTTATTTAGCTTTTATGTTAGGGTTCTTGTTGACCATCTGTGCACACGGTACACAATGTTATTAGTGCTAATATGGAATATGGTATAATATAATAACTTTAATTACCAACTACATAAACGCCATACTGGTTCCTAATACAGAAAAAGGTTTGTGCTTAGGGACATAGTGTTTTGCTGTAAAAATATTGTACTGTTAAAGCTTTTTCTGTAATATTACAATGGAGACATTTTTTCATGGAACTAATAGGACTTTACATTTCTGTTCAAGTGGACAGCTGTTGTATTCCAGATCCATCCTAAAAGTAAGAATATTGATCATTAACAATTTATTTTACACCCAATTATAATTTACCGCTTTCGTTTCTCTTTGGTGCAAACTAAAGTATGGTGCGAAACAGAAAAATATTGCGAAACGTATACAGTAATTTCCGCAAAATGGATATTCATTATAACAGAAAAAATTTCAGTGGCTTAACAGGACACTGCAAGCATCACGTGTCTTCATAAGACTGGATGGAGTACATAAAACACATCTGCGTGATCGTGAGTAAATCGTGTAATTCACTACTCATGCGAGCTGTGTATTTTCCTTTGGTCGTATGAAGGACGCAATGTGACCTCACGGTGTTACCCTGTCGTAGGATGCTGGCTACGAGCCGAGGGATTGTCACGCTGCGTTTCAGTGTCTGTGCGTCGTGTGTAACTTTCGCTCATAAAATCCAGGATAAGGGCATTTGAAAGTTCCTTGTCCCATCACGTTAGACTTAGGTGGATGAGATACACGCCCTCACGAAGGTGTTACTACACAAAGAACGCATGCATTGACAAAAAAGGAACGAGACTAAGGAATTATTCGTCGCAGGGTATTAGCGTGCGCGTGCTTTTCAACAATGAATTGTGTACCACTGTGATTAGTCTCACGAATGGCACCAGCTGTGGGGGACCAGATCAATACAGACCTCCATCAGAAGGTAAACAACGACGAAGATTCTAACAAGGAGCTTCACTGCCAACATCGTGCGAAAATGTTTTGAGTTATGAAAGGAACAAATATAAATAATCGTGGACTCACATTCACCTTAATTCGAAGATGACTGGTAAGTTCATGAATTTGTTGCGTCACTCACAGTTGTTTAGTGTCACAACTTGTACAATACGTTTTCTGGTGGAGAACAAAAATGTGTTTATATTAAACTGCTCATCTGCCGTCACTGAGTTAGCCGAGCAGTTTGAACACCGAGTAAGAACACTGTTTGAGGCCGGAAAAAAATTCGTCAATAACACGCTATGATATCAGATTCGTTAGAAATTCAAGCTATTTCTCATCTTTTCTGTAAGAACTCGTCTATCTACAGTAACTGGGTAATAAATAATGTAACTGTTCCGCCTCATATCCATGCGCCTCTTCTCATACATAATGACAAACATTTTTGTCAGCGAGGAAACAGTGAACATTCCTTGTTTCAACAGAATAATTATTTATGAAGTTCCAACATACCGATGGAGAATAGAACCAGCAACTTGAAGATTAAAATCTATTTTCTTTGGATATCTGTCACTTTGCGATAATAGCTATTTCTTTTTGATGAGTAGTTTCGAACAATCAAGTCCGCTTTCAACTAGAGCTTTAGACGTAAGTGTAATGACACAGTTCCCTCCTGTGTACATGTGAGTAATGAAATATGCGTTATTCCTCACCATTAACCATTACAGAGATACAAAACGATGAACTTCGTATGAATATACAATGTAAATACCTTCCAATCGAACGCAGAAAACGTGTGAAAATGGAGATGATTGTGTAAAACCAGTCATCAAAAAGAAATGGCTATTTTCGAAACTGTGACGGATATTGAAGGAAAACAAAGAATAGTTATTATCCGTCGGGATCACTAATACAGATATCGCCGATTAACAGTTTCGATTTGTTTTACAAATCATCTGCAGATATTCCACTACTTCAGCAGATCTAATCAGCGTGCATATCTTATGGCTCGTTTCTTCGTGTAGTATAGTGAAAGATCTAAAGACAGTTTGTAAAATAAATCACGTTAGATAACCATCAAATGTCATAATTGTCTTACACGTGGATATTTGTCAGGTTTTTTTTTCGGTTCACCCTTTCTATTGTCTGTTGAAATCCTGTGTTTACTATGACGCTAACGCAAGTACAGTGTGAACCTGAAAACACCCAAAAAAATTCTGGAGGTTCTTCAGTGATATTTTTTTCAGTAGTTTACCGAAAGGGATCCAAGGTCTCCGATGGGTTGTTACAGAGTAATTTATCTTTGTGTCTTGATTACAATGAAAATATCGGCACGCCAGTGAAAATGTTGAGGTATACGCTGTTCGCAAGTAAACTAGTTCTACTCACTCACGGTAACTGTTTTGGACAATGTTAATGCGTACTTTACTCTTCACCCTCAAGCCTGCATTCAGTACTGCTCGGCTCTGTTTAGAGTTTGTTTTTCTGGCAACTGGTACACAGCACCACTGATAGGTTTTCTGATGAAGAGTTGGCCAGTATGTAAGTCGTGTACTGGTACTGAATTAATGCAACGGTACAACGACGCTAAGCTGTGTGCTTCCTGCAGTGACGGCTACCGAACGACACTACTACTGCATCGTTAGCAAACCGGATCCTTGCGTCTTTTGTGTTATACGTTTTGCTGACTGCTTACAGGAATTTTCACTGTGGTGTGGCGTTTCCAGGAAAACAAAGATAATTGGGGTAATAAACCGAATAAATCATAATTACATTATTACCCTACAACGAACCACAGGCGACCGCGGGACCCTTGTACCAAATCAGTCAAAAAGTACCCACGAAAGACCAGTGAAATGTTGCGGGGAATTTGGTTTTACGTTGTAGGACTGTTGCGAGAATGCAGTAATGAATTCAGTGCTCAAGAGACAACAGTTCGTTTGTCACTGAAACAATATGTTTTTCGCCGACAGCTGTCTAAGTGCTGTGGTTGTGACTCTCTGTGGCTTATTCGAAAAAAAAAAGAAGACAGGTGCCGTGATGGACACATCATAAAACACTCTTTCAAATATTCTTTATCAAATCATTAGAGCAAGTTCAGATTTCTCAAATTTTTCACTTTGACGTGAGATTTTCATTTTCTTTCAGGATTTTCTCTACTTTTAGGGTTCCGTACCCCAGTCGATGAAAACGGAACCAATGCAGTAAAAAGATACGGGTGTATATGTCACATATTTTGATACTAAAAATGGTTCAAATGGCTCTGAGCACTATGGGACTTAACTTCTAAGGTCATCAGTCCCCTAGAACTTAGAACTACTTAAACCTAACTAACCTAAGGACATCACACACATCCATGCCCGAGGCAGGATTCGAACCTGCGACCGTAGCGGTCGCGCGGTTCCAGACTGTAGCGCCTTTAACCGCTTGGCCACACCGGCCGGCTATTTTGATACTCGCTAGTATACACTCATGTTCAGAAAAAAAAGACAGAACGACTAGATGTTGGACGTCCATATTCACAGGATATGTACATTTGTATGTTCTGCAAAAACGATTAGCATTTGAACCACGTCGGCCCGTGGGTTCAAAGTCAACATTGATATCGTGGTGCAACACCGCCTACCGGTAAAATGTACCTGCGTCTATCGTTGTCGGTATAAACCGAAGGTAATGGATCAGTGTGACTTGAGCAGACGTGCAGGATGCCTCGCAGACGTATCAACGAACCGTACCGTTAAATTAGTGAGTTTGAAAGAGGACGCATTATTGGCATGAGAGACTGTGATGCTTCCACTCGGGAAACTCCTGGGACGAAGTGTTTCGGCAGTGAAATGGGTATGTGCAGAATGATTCAGGGAAGGCCATAAAACACAACGACATAGGTCAGGTCGCATCACTCAGACCACCCCCCAGTAAGATCAACACCTAGTCCAAATGGCATTGCAGGCCAGATCTGCGTCCTCCTCGGCTCTGGCGCAATAGTGGAATAGAGTAACACATCGTAAAGTCTTAAGGGGTGACAGCCCCTCGCTGTTTATTACGGCACGAGTTAGAAGCGCGTCGTCCACTTCCCTGCCTATCTTTTACGAATGTGCAGAAACATGCTAGACGGAAATGGCGTATGGAACGATGTCACTTGGGGAGGAATAGCATCAGATAGTGTTTTCTGACGGATACAGGACGTACAGCGCCAGCTCAAGGCCTTATGGTGTGGGATGCTATTGGTTGGTAGGTTGGTTTGGGGAAGGAGACCAGACAGCGTGGTCATCGGTCTCATCAGATTAGGGAAGGATTGGGAAGGAAGTCGGCCGTGCCCTTTCAGAGGAACCATCCCGGCATTTGCCTGGAGTGGAATGCTATTGGATACGACCATAAATCACAGCACGTGTCAAGAGCACTGTGACCAGTGTGACCTACGTGAATGACATCCTTCGACCCTCTTTTGCCCTGGTCCGCAAGATCACCCAGACTTGTCTCCAATCGAAAATGTGTGGGACATGGTGAAACGACGGAGGCAGCGCGGCGACTCAATGCCAACCACCACAGATGAACTATGGAACCAGATGAATGCAACATGGACGGCTATATCACACGACGCCATTCGCGCCTTATATGCGTTGATGCCATCACGCATGGAATAAGTTATCAGGGCCCATGGTGGTTCCTGGGCCTACCGGGAAACAGGACTGATGCTGAACCGAGTCGACTGAAATGCTGATCATTTCTGCAGAACGTACTAATGTACATGTCCTGTGAATGTGAACGCCCTACCGCTAGTCGTTCAAGGTTTTCTGTTTTTTTTCTGAATATGAGTGCACATAATTAAAGTTATAAGGAACTCTCAGAGTGCGAGCCCAATTAACGCATGTCCGGTTCTTGATGATTTCATCTATTACCTGTTTCAAACGTTCACTTATAGATTGTGGTACATTTTATAACAATCTCACAGATTGACAGTCACGTAGGTTAGTGACACTCTAACGCTGGTGGAGCAACAGAAAACATTCCAAAGAAATCAGAAACGAAGACGGATCAATATGTTCGGCACTATTTGCTGTGGTAGGCCTACATCTCATGCTCTTGTATCAGAGTCGTTTTGTCGCACTATACACATTATATCGTCATATCCCTAACACGACATGGAAAGAGAGTGAGAAGTACAGTCACATTTGGGAGAACTGGTAAATTACGACGTGATAATGAGAGTCGAATGAAGCGGTTATTAAAAGAAAAAAGCAAATGAATACAATTCTAAAATAAAGACAGAGTGAATAGACTCTCTATGTTCGCTATGATGACCCGAAAATGACGGCTACTGAGCGGCAGAAAGTGAGGAGGGTCGTACATGACATGAATTATACATTTTACTGCCGACTAGTTTTCCAGAAAGCGTTTGCTTGTCGCTCTTACACATACGTACAGGGGTCCGCGAGGCACTCGCGCAAAATGCCGTAGCGAAACAGGTTGCGTCGGCTATAGACAAGATTAATGATCCCTGTCAACCGTGAAATGTAATTGCGCTGTCTCGGGAAACGTCATTTAGCAGGCGTTAATTATAAAATTACCTAGCCCTCCGTGAATGCAGAATCATTAGCTCCAACAAATGGCGCGGGGAAGAGGTAGCAACTTTCACACCTGTTGCACTTTCACCACGAAAGAGCACCTGTTTTTCAAATAACGGACGCGTCTTCGAAGATCGTTTTCGTGGCTTATGTGCTTTACGTTAAGAAGTATAGTCAGGTAAGTATCTTGGTATTTTCAAAGAGGCTGTAACTGACACATTGTGAATTTTCCTTCAAGTGGTCGCTAGCTCTCAACTTGCAATACAAAAGTTACACTCTACAGCGATTGAAATAAGTTTGTCACCCTTTGCACTAACAACGCGCTAGATGCTCCCTGGTTGCCTAAACTGATATGAATACCACAGAATTGTGCGATCTATTATTTGTTTCCTTGCGTAATTTGTTGTCACACTTCATTCATTTTTAATGTCAGGTATTCGCAGTTTATCGTTACATTTCACGATTTTTTAAAATCTCAGATGCTTGCATGACGTAGCTGACACAAATTGTGGCCCATTCGTCGTGTACTCAATAGTTATGACACTTTTTCCTCTCCTCAAGTGTACATGTTACAACGTATCATTTCTCAAAAAAATGGTTCAAATGGCTCTGAGCACTATGGGACTCAACTGCTGAGGTCATTAGTCCCCTAGAACTTAGAACTAGTTAAACCTAACTAACCTAAGGACATCACAAACATCCATGCCCGAGGCAGGATTCGAACCTGCGACCGTAGCGGTCTTGCGGTTCCAGACTGCAGCGCCTTTAACCGCACGGCCACTTCGGCCGGCTATATATCATTTCTCAATTGCACGTATTTGCTCTTTTAGGGCCTTATTGTTTAAGCCAGAGAAAGATGTTTTCTCCAGCCTGGAGGTAAATACTTGGCCTTCATCGAATCCCCCTAATTACTAAATCATCAGACCATATATGGACGGTTCCAAGGATAGTGATGTTTCCACGAGCGCCGGTCAGAAATGTCACAGTTCGCAGTAACTGACGGAAAGTCGTCGGGTAAAATAGAAATGATATCTGGCGTTTCCTAAGGAAGTGATTTATGCCCTCTTCTGTTTCTAATACATATAAACGACTTATGAGACAATTTGAGCAGACGTCTTAGATAGTTTGCAGATGATTCTGTCATGTGTTGTCTAGTAAAGTCTTCAGAAGACCAAAGCCAGTTGGAAAATGATTAGACAATATATCTGTATGGTGCGAGAAGTGGAAATTGAATCTAAATATTGAAAACTACGAGGTTATCCACACGAGTACTAAAAATAATTTGCTCAATATCAATTACAAGAGAAGTCACACAAATCTAAAGGCTGTCAATTCAACTAATTACTTAGGGATTACAATTACGAATAACGAACTGGAACGATCACACAGATAATGTTGTGGGGAAAGCGAAGCAAAGACTGCGTTTTATGGCAGAACACTCATAAGATGCAACTGGTCTACTACAGAGAATGACTACACGATGTCTGACCGTCCGCATGAAGGTACTGCTGCGCGTTATGGGATTCTTATCACATAGCATTGACGGAGGACATCAAAAGTGTTAAAAGAATGTCATATCGTTATCCCAAGAGAGTGTGACGAACATGATACGCAAGTTGCAGGGGCTATCATTAAAACGAAGTAGTTCTTCGTTGCGGCAGAACCTTCGTGAAATTTCGGTCCCCAACATTCTTCTCTGAGTGCAAGAACTGGCGCCCACCTACACAGGGAGAAATTATCATCGTAATAAATCAGAGCTTTCATGGAAATATTTAAGTATTCGCTTCTCAGGCGCACTGTTCGAGAGTGAAACAGTAGAGAAATATAGTGCAGAAAAGGGTGAGAGATCACTTTTTCGAATCCCCGTAATTATTTCCCATTGCGACGCTAAAAGGTGCATAGAATCTACTTCCAGTACGGTGCAACGTCACCTATGGACTCGAAGGCGCTTCAAACATAAAAGTCGACACAACCGGAGAAAAAAGGCCAGAGCTCAGAACTTCATGTGACGGCTAAAGTGAGCTGATGATCTCATTTTGACACCAGATTTCACCTCAACGCTGTCCATCACCAATGTGGATGAGTCACACTATGCGAAGGTCGTCACAACCCCTCTTACATTTCATCCCTTATTTGCTGTGCAGGTCAGAACCGTGACGCCCAACGTTCAAATTACGCGATTTTCTGAGTGGCTGAGGCAAACATTTCAGATACGACACGGAAAGGCCTCAGGAGGTTCCACCCTGTGCACCGCGCCGCGCGGTGCGAGGCCCCATGTCCCTGATTGCGCGGCCCCTCCCGCCGGAGGTTCGAGTCCTCCCTTGGGCATGGGTGTGGGTGTTATTCTTAGCATAAGTTAATGTAAGTAGTGTGTAAGTCTAGGGATCGATGACCTCAGCAGTTTGGTCCCTTACGAATTCACACACATTTGAACATTTTGCGCCGGCCGGAGTTTTTCTTCAGTCCCTTGAAGCTGTCATTCTCATTGCAACTAACACACATTAAAATATCAGTTTTCAGAAGCGAGCGTAGTGATTCACAACTTTTGGATGTAAAGGCCTTCAAGGCGGGATAACAACTCATTTCCCGCTATAATTGTTAGATAACTTTGTATAATTCTTCCATTAGTCGAAATGAAGCAGATATTAAACAGTGTGTTTAGATTTAAGCTTCCGAGTATTTTCAAACCAACTAGTTGACAGTGCCCCTAAAAGTGACGATAGCACGTTCACTTACTCACAGACCTTTATCGTAACTGGCCCATTAAACAAATACTTCGAGAACAGTATTCACCTGGAACCTGCAGCGTGGGTTTGCACGTAGGAGAGAAGGTACTTTTCTTGTACTAAATAACTTTTTGAAAACCGGAAAATGTTGTCACAGTATCACTCTACAATACGGTTATTGTATTTGTACTGTTTTTTCCCTTTCCTGCTTCAATAATCTGAAATAATTATGTTGTCCATTACCACGATGTGTTAACGTGACCTTTTATGAGCCACTATGCCCTTTAAACATACTAACATAAATTTTTCGTGATTAAATGTGCCAATAGTATATGGAACAATTTGTTTGGTACGTATAGAAAATCTCAATAATATGAGGGAGAGTCAAATTAAAACCGAACCCCGATGCAACAGGAACATGGAACAGTTCCATTCAAAAACAATCACCACTCATGTTAAGATATTTCTTCCACTGGGACGACAAGATCAATTCTTGTTTCGTAGAACGTGATCGGCCCTGACGACCCACAACTTTTGCGTTTGCTCGTCCGATTGAATCCGACGTCTACGCATGTCTTTCTTCAGGTCAAAGAAGGTGTAAAATCACACGGTGAAAGATCCGGGCTGTGCGGAGGATATCGAAGTTTTTCGCAGCCAAATCGCTGAAGCCTAGCCTTCGTCCGATTGGCCGTGTCGCGGCTGGCGTTATCGAGCACCAGTATGACTACATCCGGCATCCCGAGGGCAAACGGAAAAGCCAACAGCCCACATCTCCACCGCCAAACAAATCCAAACCTGTTCACATAAGATCCTGTAAGGTCATAGTAACCCTCTTCTTCGACTGCAGGAGCCCTCTGTGCGTCGAGTTCCTCGAGCGTGGAGCCACAATCACTGTGCAGCGCTAGGAAGACATTCTGCGAGGTTTGCGACACGCAATTAAGTGAAAACGCCCAGAAATATTGCCGGACGGAATCATCCTGTTGTACGATAATGCCCGCCCACACACTGCCAATTGCACGAAAGCTACGCTCCAGCAATTTGGTTGGAAAACAGTGCAACATCCTCCGTACAGTCCACATCGTTCACCGTGTGATTTTCACATCTGTGGCGAGCTGAAGGAAGACGTGCGTAGTCACCGGTTTCAGTCGTGCGAGGAGGTGCAAGAACGGGTGCGGCTGTAGATCCGTCAGCGGCCGACCACGTTCTACGACACGCTTTCAACAACTGATGCAACACAATTTTTTTTTCTAAAATCCGGTTGGTTCTGTTCAGAATTTCAATACACCTTATTATTTCACTTTCATCTGGCTACAAAACCCTATTTTTCAACATATTCTCCTTTCAATGTGACGGCCTTACTCCATCTTAGTGGGAGGTTATGTATGCCTGCAAGGCATTACTCTGCTGGTCGACGTCGGGGCCAACGTTTTGCTGCATCAATGAACTCCCAATCATCCACATACTGATTCCCGCGGAGTGCATCTGTCCTTGGCTAGACAGACGGAAGACGGAAGATGGAAGATCCAGGGTTGCAGGGAGCATGAGGTCGAACAGTCCAATGACGTTTTGTGACGACCTCGAGTATGCATACTTGTATGCAGCATCGCGTTGTTTGAATTCCTAAGGGACCAAACTGCTGAGGTCATCGGTCTCCATACGTGCACACCACTTAAACTAAGAACAGCACACACACCCATGCCCGAGGGAGGAATCGAACCTCCGGCGGGAAGGGCCGCGCAATCCGGGACATGGCGGCTCAAACCGCGCGGCCACTCCTCGCGGCTTTAGTTTCCTGATGGTAGCACAAAACGATCGTTGCACCATCATTGAGGATATCAAACAGAATAATCCCTTCAGAGTCCCAAAACATGATCGCCAGTATATTACTAGCTGATGGCGCGGCTTGGAACTCTTTCTTGCTAAAGAGTTGGTCTGGTGCCACTCCATGGATTACCATTTTGTTCCCGGTTCGAAGTATGAACCTGTGTTTCATCCTTTGTGACGATGTTCGCCAAAAAATTGTCACTTTCAGCCTCGTAACTCGCAAGCAATTCCGTACAGATAGTCTTTTGTTGCTCTTTGTGGTCTTCGGTTAGACAGCAAGGAACCAGCGATAACACAGTCTTCAGTATCCTAACTCGTGAACAAATGTGTCATCATTATCAATAAAGATATCCAGTCGATGAGAGAGGTGTCTGATTGTGGTCCATTAATCACAACGAATGAGAGTGTCCGCACCTCCCAGTATTGCAGGAGTCACTGCTGTGTGCTGCCGCTCGACACGCGGGAGACCGGGCAGGTTTGCACGATCTTCTTGCGATGACGTTTTTTTTTTTTTTTTTTCTTACTGCCGGGTCCCCGTAGACGTTCTGCAAGCACCTATGAATATCTGCGAGTCTCTGGTTTTCTGCCAAAAGAAGCTCAATGATAGCTCTCTGCTTGGAATGCACCTCCATTACAGACGCCATTTTGAAGGCTACGTTTAGCATCTGTACCTATCGGAACTTCATGAAAATATAGGGGCTGAAGCTGGAATATTTCACTATGTCCCATAACAGATTCCGCAACTTTTTCGACCGAAATCGGCCGAGAAAAAAATGTGTTGCATTAGACTACTTATTGAACGCCCTTCGTACAAAACAGGAATTCAAAAATTTTCAAATGTGTGTGAAATCTTATGAGACTTAACTGCTAAGGTCATGAGTCCCTAAACTTACACACTACTTAACCTAAATTATCCTAAGGACAAACACACACGCCCATACCCGAGGGAGGACTCGAACCTCCACCGGGACCAGCCGCACAGTCCATGACTGCAGTGCCTGAGACCGCTCGGCTAATCCCGCGCGGCAAAACAGGAATTGATTGTCTCGTTTCCCAGTGGAATTAATGTCTTAACTCGTGTTGTGATTACTTTTGAATGGAACCATTCCATGGTCCCTTCACGGTGGGTGTCCGGCTTTTATTTCAATGGTCCTTATATAAATAAAAACTTCGAAGAAGTAGCTAGTACTCTGAGTGGACTGTTGCTAGTGATGGCTAATTTCTATATTTCATTAGTTTGCAGCGTTTTGAGCATCGACATCCTATCACAAACGAGATGCGAATCGATGATTTGGAGCTACGTGCTGGCGTGTCAGTGGCCCCTGAGCGTGGGCGTTCAGTGGCGAGGTCGCCGCCGCCAGTGTAGGATTCCTCAGGGGGAAGGGCAAGGATGCGATCCTCAGACGAGAATAGGCCGAGTGCGTAGTGTATAAATAGAGCTGCCTGGCCCCCGGTCAGACACGCAGTATGCGGCAACCGGTGTGACGCCACAGACTGTATCAGGCGTAAGCTGCCTCACATTCCAAACTGAGGCGGTAACAGATCATGCAGATCTTACGAAAACTGTTATCATACATTTCTGCCAGTTTTAATAATGGCGTGTGACGAGGGCCTCCCGTCGGGTAGACCGCTCGCCTGATGCAAGTCTTTCGATTTGACGCCACTTCGGCGACTTGCGCGTCGATGGGGATGAAATGATGATGATTAGGACAACACAACACCCAGTCCCTGAGCAGAGAATACCTCCGGCCCAGCCGGGAATCGAACCCGGGCCCTTAGGATTAACAGTCTGTCGCGCTGACCACTTAGCTACCGGGGGCGGACTCTGCCAGTATTCATCCCAACTTAGGAAAAAGATCTCCATGCGATTGCCTTTCAGTAATCCACAGCAGTAACTTGGTTAGGCAGCAAATCGTACAGCAGAGTGAATAAATAAATGAATATGACTGTGTAAATCAGTGTGTACAGGATTTGCCTTTCATGCGGTGACCATAAGAAATCTATACTGTAATCTCTACCATTACACCAATTTCGTGGAACCACTCCCATTCCATACCAAAAATCGTAACTCTTACAAGTCACATCAACGGAATAAATGAATTACACCACGCCACCGACCTCTCCATCTCATGTGATATTTCTTGGAGCAGAGCAAATCCCTCTTATCATTGTCTCAGCTTGTTTAAAATTGTGAACGCATTTAATCTGCTGTCGAAGTGTACGGTAGTAAATCGGCGATTAGCGGACACAAGTAGATAATTTGACCGATGTTTATGTGCGCCAAGTGTGAAGAGAGTGCTGTAATTTAGTTTCCATAAAAAAGTGACCCTCCACTCTATAAGAACCGATTCCTGAAGCTTCTCTGAACTGATATTGTAGCCCTGTATCACAGAGCTCAGTAGCTCTCTGCAGTCAGATTTTTCGGGTCTCTGTGTCGGGTGCCGCAAACAACCAGCCACTGGACAACTAGTCCATACTGACCGTCCTGCCTTGATGGGAATGCTGAAATAACTACCGGTTTCATAATAGGCAGGTTGTGGGGACCCAAAGACCTGATTTATTGATTCTTGCAAGATCAACAGTGCAGACCTGAAGAAGTTGTGAAAAATGAGGGTGTCCTTGTACGGCAGACACGGGAACCAATAGTACACAGGGAGAAACGAAGGACAGCTTTGTGCGATACCTGTTTGCTGTTGTTGTCGTTGATGTTGGGGTCTTCAGTCCAGCTCTCCACGCTACTCTGTTCCGTGCAAGACACTTCATCTCCCAATAATTACTGCAACCCACATCAATTTGAACCTATTTGCTATACTCGCCTCTTTGGTCTCTCTTTGCAATTTTTACCCCTCCCCCCACTCCATCTACATCTACATCTATACTCCGCGAGCCACCTTACGGTGTGTGGCGGAGGGTACTTATTGTACCACTATCTGATCCCCCCTTCCCTGTTCCATTCACGAATTGTGCGTGGGAAGAACGACTGCTTGTAAGTCTCCGTATTTGCTCTAATTTCTCGGATCTTTTCGTTGTGATCATTACGCGAGATATATGTGGGCGGTAGTAATATGTTGCCCATCTCTTCCCGGAATGTGCTCTCTCGTAATTTCGATAATAAACCTCTCCGTATTGCGTAACGCCTTTCTTGAAGTGTCCGCCACTGGAGCTTGTTCAGCATCTCCGTAACGCTCTCGCGCTGACTAAATGTCCCCATGACGAATCGCGCTGCTTTTCGCTGGATCATGTCTATCTCTTCTATTAATCCAACCCGGTAAGGGTCCCATACTGATGAGCAATACTCAAGAATCGGACGAACAAGCGTTTTGTAAGCTACTTCTTTCGTCGATGAGTCACATTTTCTTAGAATTCTTCCTATGAATCTCAACCTGGCGCCTGCTTTTCCCACTATTTGTTTTATGTGATCATTCCACTTCAGATCGCTCCGGATAGTAACTCCTAAGTATTTTACGGTCGTTACCGCTTCCAATGATTTACCACCTATGGCATAATCGTACTGGAATGGATTTCTGCCCCTATGTATGCGCATTATATTACATTTATCTACGTTTAGGGAAAGCTGCCAGCTGTCGCACCATTCATTAATCCTCTGCAGGTCTTCCTGGAGTACGTACGAGTCTTCTGATGTTGCTACTTTCTTGTAGACAACCGTGTCATCTGCAAATAGCCTCACGGAGCTACCGATGTTGTCAACTAAGTCATTTATGTATATTGTAAACAATAAAGGTCCTATCACGCTTCCTTGCGGTACTCCCGAAATTACCTCTACATCTGCAGATTTTGAACCGTTAAGAATGACATGTTGTGTTCTTTCTTCTAGGAAATCCTGAATCCAATCACAAACCTGGTCCGATATTCCGTAAGCTCGTATTTTTTTCACTAAACGTAAGTGCGGAACCGTATCAAATGCGTTCCTGAAGTCCAGGAATACGGCATCAATCTGCTCGCCAGTGTCTACGGCACTGTGAATTTCTTGGGCAAATAGGGCGAGCTGAGTTTCACATGATCTCTGTTTGCGGAATCCATGTTGGTTATGATGAAGGAGATTTGTATTATCTAAGAACGTCATAATACGAGAACACAAAACATGTTCCATTATTCTACAACAGATTGACGTAAGCGAAATAGGCCTATAATTATTCGCATCTGATTTATGACCCTTCTTGAAAATGGGAACGACCTGCGCTTTCTTCCAGTCGCTAGGTACTTTACGTTCTTCCAGAGATCTACGATAAATTGCTGATAGAAAGGGAGCAAGTTCTTTAGCATAATCACTGTAGAATCTTACGGGTATCTCGTCTGGTCCGGATGCTTTTCCGCTACTAAGTGATAGCAGTTGTTTTTCAATTCCGATATCGTTTATTTCAATATTTTCCATTTTGGCGTCCGTGCGACGGCTGAAGTCAGGGACCGTGTTACGATTTTCCGCAGTGAAACAGTTTCGGAACACTGAATTCAGTATTTCTGCCTTTCTTCGGTCGTCCTCTGTTTCGGTGCCATCGTGGTCAACGAGTGACTGAATAGGGGATTTAGATCCGCTTACCGATTTTACATATGACCAAAACTTTTTAGGGTTCTTGTTTAGATTGTTTGCCAATGTTTTATGTTCGAATTCGTTGAATGCTTCTCTCATTGCTCTCTTTACGCTCTTTTTCGCTTCGTTCAGCTTTTCCTTATCAGCTATGATTCGACTACTCTTAAACCTATGATGAAGCTTTCTTTGTTTCCGTAGTACCTTTCGTACATGATTGTTATACCGCGGTGGATCTTTCCCCTCGCTTTGGACCTTAGTCGGTACGAACTTATCTAAATTGATGAGTCCTTGATGTATCAGAATGTGCCCTATCAACTGATCCCTTCTTTTAGTCAAATTATGCCATAAATTTCTTCTCTCCCCAGTTCTATTCAGTACTTACTCATTGGTTACGTGATCTACCCATCTAATCTTTAAAAATCTTCTGTAGCACAATATTTCAAATGCTTCTGTTACCTACCTGTCCGAAATGCTTATCGTCCATGTTTCTCTTCCATACATGTTTACATGCAAGCTACCTACTTTCAGCTGTAATCAGGACTTTAATAAAAATGGGAAGGTAATGTTAATCAGAACACTGGAAGCAGTTGTTGTCTAAATAACAATTGATTTATTCCATTCTTGACGTAACAAGACAAAAAATGGCTAAATAAATGGCACACAAACATTTTTAATTGGACAAATGCTTTCAATTATATGCGGCCATGGTGAACAAAGTGATCAGCTAGAGATCAACACATTACACCAACCAGAACTAATCGCTTTACCTGATTTCATACGTTTGAATCCATGGTATGGCCCAAAAACTACGCTACTATCAAGCATCTATACTCTACTATTCTGTAAAGAAAAATATGGCTCCAAAGAACAGGGTGCTGAGAAGCATAGCAGCCATAGCAGCGAATACTTTACCCTCTTGGTGGTCAAGGTGACACACCACGATGCGCTCAGCGACTGGAGTCATGGACGGCAGCGATCTGTTATTAATGGCGCGCGCCCGAAAAAAGTGTAAGTACGCAGTCTCGCGTTCGGCTAGTTCGGAACGCAGATACTTCCCTATGAGACTCTGAAAACCCGGTGGATTCCACTGTGCAGGTTGACCTTTTTGCTCGTCTGCCAAACCAATTTGCCTGCATCCCACGACAATGGGTGACGGAATATGTCAAATGTTTAGACGGCCGACTCAAAACAAATAAGTACACCCACACATCACTCATTGTGTGGGTGATGCTAGAAGCAGTAGCTCTGACGGTTCAGATGGTGACTGGTAAAGGCTCTAAGTGGCACACTAGCAAAGGACTCAGTTCTCACCATTTAGGTAAAGACCTGCATGCAGTTCTTTACTAGTGAAGTGCCAGTAGAAGAGTGTCTTCTTCTCTTTCTTTCAGCTTTCCTCGAGAGCTCGGTAGCATAGCACATTTACATCTTAGACCACTCCCACTTTAGCACAAGCCAATCACGAGCTGGAGTATAGCATTCGAAGCTGGGAGACCGCTCCTTGCTCTGCATACACAGAATTGACCAACCAGCGACTTTAAAAATTAATTGGGAGAAAAGGAAAAAAGATCCAGCTTCATGGCCTCTTTCGCACGCGTTAGCGCCATGTTTTTGCTGAAGCATGACCTGGAAGGAACCACAGCCCTCAATAAAAAGATCATTATCTCCCCTGTTGCGGCAATTTCGAACTTTCCAAAGAACGGCCATAAACTCGCTAAAAGCCTCGTGCCTTCACAAATATGTTTTGTAGCAGAGCCTGACATCTGGGCGCCACTGACCTGTCACACGGAAATTCGCAGAAACACACAGTCATCTCATCGGCTTCCTACCTAGTAAGGGCCCATCCTCTGCTTTCAGGCGGTTTTCAATGCTCTGTCCACAGCAGCAGCGACTCCTTGGCGCTAGTCAGCCTACCTGGACGTGGCCGCCGACCGACCGACGCCATCTAACATGTCTGCACAGTGACACCGAGGTAGTCGGCAGTCCGCTAATGTTTTCACCTAGGTTCCTCAGAAAAAACGCTCCCCTCGGCCCTCAGCTGCCATACACTTTTATTGCAGTCGTTTACATGGGCACGCTCTTCCTTTGAACACAGGTAAAGCTTACCACTATTCCTTCAGCAGAGCACACAAGCAAGAGCGTTAACAACTGCCCACCATTTCATTGTGATGTATGAAGTCAGATTGTCTCCATGTGTAGTAACCAAGCAATAAAGAGCATATTCCCTAAGAACATTAAGCGGCATGACACCGAATCAGAAGTGAGAGTGCCCTGCAAACTCTCATACATTCCACATGGATATCTTTGGGAAGACTTCCTAACAATTACATTTGTATTAGATGTTAAAGTCCTCTTTTTTCACAAGTACTTTTCACACTATAAGTAGTGGTATTTTATATGCACTCTGCGTTATCAGTCTTGTGCTCCCCAAATTGAAAATCCCATCTGCTACTTTAAGAGCCTCATTTACTACTTTAATTCATTCAGCATCATCTGATTCAACTTACCTACATTCCATTAAACCTGATTCAATTTACCTACAATCCATTACACTTGATTCAACTTACCTACATTCAGCTGCCGAGAATTCTTACGGAGTGTATGGCCGTGGTCCATGGAACTCTTCTATTCCTGATGTTACGTCCAAAGGTACGTTGGACATCTTCAGAGGTGCTCCTGGTTGTGCTGAGTTTTGCCGACTGTCAGCAAGACTCAGCACAACCAGGAGCACCTCGGAAGATGTCCAGTGTAGCTTTGGACGAAACGTCATGGATAGAAGAGTTCCATGGACCATGGCAATACAACCCGGAAGAATTCTCGGCGGCTGAAACATCCGGTCGTGATAGCCTTCATTGTATGATTACCTACATTCCATTATACTTGTCTTACTTTTGTCGATGTTCGTATTATAATCTCTTTTCAAGACCCTGTCCATCCCATTCATCTGTTCTTCCAAGTCCTTCTGTCTCTGACAGAATGACAATGGCATTGGCATTCTGTCTCTGACAAAATGACAATAGCATTGGCAAACCTTAATGTTTTTATTTCTTCTCCCTGTACTTAAATTCTCTCTCCTAATTGCCTCTCCGTTCTTCTACTGCTTGCTCAAAGTACAGATTTAATGATATCGGGGATAGGCAACAACCCTATCTCAATCACTGCTTCACTTTGCCGACTGTCAGCAAGACTCAGCACAACCAGGAGCACCTCGGAAGATGTCCAGTGTAGCTTTGGACGAAACGTCATGGATAGAAGAGTTGCATGGACCATGGCAATACAACCCGGAAGAATTCTCGGCGGCTGAAACATCCGGTCGTGATAGCCTTCATTGTATGATTACCTACATTCCATTATACTTGTCTTACTTTCATAGCTTCACTTTCATAGCCTTCGACTTACTGCAGTCCGGTTTCTGTACATGTTGCAAACAACCTTTTGCTTCCTGCCTTTTATCCCTTTTACCTTCAGAATTTCAGAGTATTTGTCAGTATGATCAAAAGAATTCTCTCAAGAGACCAATTCTATAAGCATAGGTGTGCCCTTTTTGAACTGATCTTCTAAGAAGCATTTAAGGGTGAGTGCTGCTCACCTGTCCCTACTTTTCTCCGGAATCCAAACTGAGCTTTCCCGAGGTCACCTTCTACCAGTTTCTCCATTCCTCTGTAAATAATTCGTGTCAATATTTTTCAACCGTGACCAATTAAATTGATAGTTCGGTAGTAGACACACTTGTCAGCACCTGCTTTCTTTGAAATTCGATTGAAATTATAACATTCCTCTTGAAGTCTGAAGGTGTCTCCCAAGATTTCTAGCGACCAGTATTAATCTGAAAATGAACTATTACTAAACAGCAATGACGTCTTTCAAGAGGATAACCGATCTAGCTGCCACAAATATTCTATGCAGGAAAATCCGAGAAAGCCTCTTATAGACTTTAATTGCTTCTAACCTCACCATACGTCAGTTCTGTAGTACACATACGAAGGTTCATGCGAACAGTATGGTAGGTCACTCGTCACTGTTTCTTTCAAATTAGATGCATTATTTTATTCCAACACAGTAAGACTAGATTTCTTCTGTCAATAAAGTGCAAAGGAATGACATAGTTGATGAGCATACATTGATTACCACACTGTGGCCTTTCATTGTGTTAAAGATCGATTACAATGTCCCAGATTCTAATTAAGCAATAACGACTGACCCTTCCCTAAACTTCTTGAGACACGGCATAATGTCGTTATCATGACTTGCTTATTAATGAACTTCCTGTCTTGATCATAGTATTTTCGGTTATTCTTGATAACCAGGTTAGGCTTAAGATATGGGCTACTGTGCAACATTTATTTGAGAGTAGTTATAACTGTATGCCATGTACAGCTGAAGCATACGTCAACTATATGTTTCACTGCTCCTAGATTAATTGATTTTCCGCGGCAGCTGATTAAAATGTAATCCATAACCAAGATTGAAACGTTATCAACAAAAGTTTATCTTCAAGCGGTAAGTCTGTTAAAAAGTTTCTCTAGAAGATTCGTAGTAAATGGCGAGCTAGTTACTTCAAGAAAGCCAAAGTTCTTTTCTTGCACCAAACGTATATATTTATAGAGAAAGATGTTGTCGTGGTAATGGTTGCGTTTACAATGGGATGCTACAGACGAAAACAGTGTTCCTTTTGGACGGAACTGGGAAGCTTTCTACAGTGGCTTATACAAGGGCTGGAAGGAAAAAATTTGGAAACACCGCTAAAAATAAGTGCTTAAACATAAATGCAGATGCTAGCCAAGCTGCAGGTTGTGCTGTTGTATTTGATTACGAATAGCATCTGTGCGATGGTCGCAATACGTTCCAAGTGTCAGCCGTGGTCAGTACAGTGTTCTGTGTAGTTGTGAGTGAGTTATGTCGGAGGTAAGTGCATTCGAACGTGGGCCAATTGTTTGTGCTCATATGGTGGGTAGCTGAAATTTTTGGTGTTACAAGAGACACAATGTCTAAGATTTATACTGCGCGTAGGGAAAGTGGGAAAACAACATAGGCTAAGTTACAATGTGGACGAAAGTGTGTGGTGAGAGATCGTGACAGACTGTCATTGAAGAGCATTGCGATGAAAAATAAGAGGACGACCACCGCAAAAGTCGAACTGAATGTTGCACTCGCAAACCCCGTCAACCCAAAATCAACCCGAAGGGAGCTCTATGAGCAAGAAATTGCAGGCTGAGCTGGTATACCAAAACCACTCATCATTGATGCAGACGTCCATAGCAGGAAAACGTGGTGCCGACGCCAATAAAATATTGACAATGGACCAATAGAAGAAAGTAATTTTGTCGGATGATTCTTGTTGTAAACTGCTTCCAACATCGGGTCGAATTTACGTTCGAAGAGAGAAACATGGCGGGGGTTCGATGGTGATTTTATCAACCACATCGTGGAATTCCATGTGTCCCATGGCAATTCTGCAAGGATTATGTGATCTTTTTGAGCCTTTGCGGTCTACTTTGTAGAGAAGGGTGCGTGTTGGGGTGTCCATCTCCACCAACGACTCCCGAACTTGCTGTTATTTTGCAGGAAGAACGGTACAAGGACTGCCTTGAAATCCATAAACGACCTGCATTTATCCATTCCGAGACGTCTGGAAGCTTTTTTTGAAAGCCATCGGCTCTCCCAAAACGTGTCAAAAGTGGTAATGTGTTTTTGTTGTGTACTGTTTTTGCCCACCGTCTGTATGTAGGGTACAAAACTACTCATATTACATTTTGGAATATTTTTATATATTCTAAACATTTTATAAGCGAAAAAAATTTAACAGATGGAACTTTCCCGCCTACGGATCCTAGAGGTTCTGACGCAAGTGACGTTCAGAGACTTCATTAAACTGTCGTGTGATGACCTTCTATGTATCTCTTTTTGTGAGTAGAGATGAAACGATGTAAGAGAGACAGACACTCTAAAAGAGCTCCTTACCCATTTGGCTGAAGCTGCAGCCATTATTCGTGAACAACCTTTTGTTTTGAACGTGTTAGACAATCATTATCGCCGGCCGGTGTGGCCGAGCGGCTCTAGGCGCTTCAGTCCGGAACCGCGCGACCGCTACGGTCGCAGGTTAGAATCCTACCTCGGGTGTGGATGTGTGTGATGTCCTTAGGTTAGTTAGGTTTAAGTAGTCTAAGTTCTAGGGGACTGATGACCTCAGATGATAACTCTCATAGCGCTCAGAGCCATTTGAACCATTTGAACCATCATTAGCATGCAGATGCGTATTAACGTAACGGACGACATTTTCGGCAACACCTCTAAAAAAATATTCATCACCGGCAGTTCGAACGTCATATCTGAACATCACTAACGCCAAAATCTTTCCTCTCCAGCGGGGAAACGATGCACCCGTGACATTTTTGTCACAAAAAAGTGTTTATTTTTATTTACTCTTCATATTCTAAAATGTTGTATACCTCTTTTTATAGGTAGACTCAGATACACAGTCATTTCGGCTCGGGATACTTATCAGCGAAAAAAAGAAAAAATTAAGAGGGTAATTTGTTATATCTTTTGAAATTATTTTCCAGAAAGATCTCTTTAGACCTCGAGGCAAACATACAGTGTGCTCTAGTGGGAATAGGCAATATTCAGAGACATGATAGGAACGCTCATTTAATGCAAAAAAACTGTATGTGGACGTATAGCATATTCCGAATGGTTTCCTAGACAGAGCAAATTTAATGTATATTTGTTTTGGAGCAAGTGGCGCACACCTACCCCAATCACTCAATTGGTCGTCGTAGTGCAATTAACTGGCCACCAAAATCGGCATCTCACGCAGTTAGATTTTTGGTTACGAGCTTGCATGAGGTCTTAGGTATTGAGTAACACAGAAAATGAATGTGTTATGTCTCGGAAACCATTCGGAATAGAGCACATGCCCATATGAAATTATGTCTTCAATTGATCGTTCCTGTCACATACGTGACTATTAGCTATTCCTCCTGGGACTCCCTGTGTATGTAACAAATGGTTCAAATGGCTCTGAGCACTATGCGACTTAACTTCTGAGGTCATCAGTCGCCTAGAACTTAGAACAACTTAAACCTAACTAACCTAAGGACTTCGCACACATCCATGCCCGAGGCAGGATTCGAACCTGCGACCGTAGCGGTCGCTCGGCTCCAGACTGTAGCGCCTAGAACCGCACGGCCACTCCGGCCGGCTGTATGTAACAAAAATGTGATCTAATTTTGCGTGGTACATGTATGATAGTCTCCTTGTTGCGAACGTTTACTTGAAGCCTTATGCTTATCTGGAAGAATATGAACTGACACTGATTCATCTTTCAGATCCAAAACAACTGCATCTTGTACTTGTAGACTGAGAGTATTACATAGGGTGAGTAAAAAAAAAAATGGTTCAAATGGCTCTGAGCACTATGGGACTTAACTTCTGAGGTCATCAGTCCCCTAGAACTTAGAACTACTTAAACCTAACTAACCGAAGGACATCACACACATCCATGCCCGAGGCAGGATTCGAACCTGCGACCGCAGCGGTCGCGCGGTTCCAGACTGAAGCGCCTAGAACCACTCGGCCACTTCGGCCGGCCTAGGGTGAGTCACGAACTATTAACACCTAGAATAACTCCAAAAGTATGGTAGTAGTTGAAAAGTGTGTGGGACAAAAGTTGCATGGGACAACGGAGGCCATAATATGACGTTTGCTTTTTGTTGCTAGGTGGGGTCGTCTCAGATATGAAGGTCAACCTTGTTTTTTTTGTTTTTTTTTTAAATGAGATGCTATAGTTTGGTACTTATTTTCTGATAGCGGCTATCGAGACGAATTCGATGATGTGTGACAGTAAGGTCTTTGAAGGTCAACGAAGGTCACAAAGATGGCATGAACGTCCATTTACAGAAGGTGTTGTAAGTGATAACTATTATCAGTGCAGTGCTGCAATCTTCTTATCATGGACTAAGTGGTATTCCTTATCACTTCGGCACGTATCGCTGCACATTCTCTGTCAATTTTCTCTCATATATCGTGCAAATAGTGAATATTCGCCGAACACGGCGTATTCTCCTAACGTTTCACTGATATGTAAACACCGTTCGACCGTTTCGCAATACAACACTAGTAGGAACGGTAAGACTTGTATCGTCGAATCAAGCGAAAGTGAAAGATGTATTCCTTCAAAGTACAAGTCGATATGCTTCTCGTTTGCAGAGAATACCAAAGAAATTCAGTGAGAGCTAGAGACTTATATGCTGAAAGATATCCTCAACGTACTCACCCAACACGTCGTACATTTAAATATTTGTATGATAAATTGAGAACAATTGGATCTTTAACGCATCGGAAACATATCCGGCGAAGGAAGTTACTAACGAGGAAACGGAAATTGGTACTCTTGCTACTGTGGTTCGAGATCCTTGTGTTAGTTCACGTCAAATCGCAAGGGAACCTGGCATGATCCAGAGTGGTGGTGTTCGTGTTCTGCATCGCCATAAATATCATCCTTACCGTAACAGTCTGCACCAAGAATTAACTGGTACGGATTGTGTGCCTCGCATTCAATTCTGCCGATGGGCTCAACTTCAGATTCAGAGGGATGACACATTTATTAATTTGATTTTATTTACTGACTAGGCTACATTCACGAACCATAGAAATGTTAATGTGCATAACATGCATTATTGAGCAACTGAAAATCCATGTTGGCTTCGGCAAGTTGCTTACCAAAACCCGTGATCGGTGAATGTATGGTGTGGGATTCCAGAGGAAAGAATTATAGGCCCCTATTTCATCGAAGTAAATTTTAATGGCAGGAAGCACACCACATTCCTGCAACAAACATTACATCTGTTATTAGAAGAAATACCTCTAGCAACAAGGAACAGAATGTGGTATCGACACGATGGGTATCCGGCACATTTTTCGCTGATGGCTAAGAATGAGTTGCAGAGGCAATTCCCGAATCGTTAAATTGGACGCGGAGGAGGTGTGTTGTGGCCGGCTTGTTCGCCAGACTTGTCGCCTCTGGATTTTTTCTTCTGGGGATTCGTAAAAGACATTGTTTATAAAGATATTATAACTACACCCGAAGATATGTGAGAGAGAATTGACAGAGCATGTGCTTCGATAAGTGCTGATGTCATAAGGAATATTGCTGCGCTGCATCGATGCCAATGGTCACCACTTCGAACACCTTCCGTAAATGGACGTTCATGCCATCTTTGTGACCTTCGTTGACCTTCCAAGACCTTACTGTTACACGTCATTGGATTCGTCTCGATTGCCGCTATCAGAAAAATAAGTATCAAACTACACTATCCCATTAAAAAAAAAAAAAGCAAAGTTCACCTTCAAATCTCTGAAGCGACCCAACCTAGCAACAAAACACCAACGTCATGTACCGTATTATGACTCCCGTTGTCCCATGCAACTCCTGTCGCACAAACGCTTCAGCTCCTATCATACTTTCGGAGTTATTCTTGGTGGCAATAGTTAGTGGCTCAAATGGCTTTGAGCACTATGGGACTCAACTGCTGAGGTCATTAGTCCCCTAGAACTTAGAACTAGTTAAACCTAACTAACCTAAGGACATCACAAACATCCATGCCCGAGGCAGGATTCGAACCTGCGACCGTAGCGGTCTTGCGGTTCCAGACTGCAGCGCCTTTAACCGCACGGCCACTTCGGCCGGCCAATAGTTAGTGACTCACCCTCTATGTCCAGATGTAGGGTACGTACTATCTATACAATATAAGGGACATTGAAAAGTAGATAAAATATCTCTTCTGTGGGCCGAAGGACGGAAAAGAAAGCTTCTTCTGCTATCTTTTCTACACACTTTTCAGCTGACGATCATATGTGAGGAAGTATCACATACGTTGCAGTGTTTTTTGTCGTCGGTTGTTATATCATGTGGCTGGACATTCCTGTTTCGTCTTTTCTATGTCCTATAGACAATTCCTTGTAGGTCCCTTTTTATGATAGGACACAGTAAATATTCATACTGAGCCAGATCCTGTGCCCTTCAAAGGACCAAATGATACAATAATAATGGGAATATAGAGTTACGTATAAAGAATTTAAAAGGGACACGTAAGTACGATATGGGGATCACCTATCCCCATTTATGTTCAACTGTACCCTTCATAGTCAAGGGAAGATTACGAACACACAGGCTAGGACATAATGTGCCAAATTAGATCGTCTACCGTTGGAAGATTATATACAGATTGAAATATTACATGGCCGAGCGTGGTAATTTGGACAACAGTTACACTGAAAAAATATATAAAAACACCAAAAATTGCGCTTAACGAAGTATTCCGTGTCATACAATTTAAATACTTAGGTGAATGGTTCACTGAAGATTGTAACGAAGGCTACAGAATGCAGACTTCACAAAATCTAAACTGCACTATGACAAAAAAATGCTTTTCCTGGAATTGTAAATCCGGTATCATAGAACAGTGACCAAACCAGGAGTACTCTAAACATTAAATTTATTCGCAGTTACGAATATGGACAACCATCAGCTGTATAATGGTATGACGAAAATGAAAATTTGGGCCAGACCGCGACTCGCAGCCGATTTTTCCTCTACCATTTTTTTTCTTTGTTTCATTTTGTTCGGTATAGTTCGTTGCGATTGGTCTGGGCGGACGTCACAAGACATCCGTTCAAGTTGATCGTTGATTCCTTTACTTAGTTTTTTTTTATTTTATTCCAGAGGGCGAGCAGCCCTCTGACCGAACACGCTGAGGTACCGTGCCAGCTTTTTAATGTATTGAAAGTGTGGTGTCACTGCCAGACACCACACTTGCTAGGTGGTAGCTTAAATCGGCCGCGGTCCATTAGTACATGTCGGACCCGCGTGTCGCCACTGTCAGGATCGCAGACCGAGCGCCACCACACGGCAGGTCTCGAGAGACTGACTAGCACTCGCCCCCAGTTGTATGGACGACATTGCTAGCGACTACACGTACGAAGCCTTTCTCTCAATTGCCGAGAGACAGTTAGAATAGCCTTCAGCTAAGTCCATGGCTACGACCTAGCAAGGTCATTAACCATATCTGGAGAGAGTCTCACTTGTATTATCAAGAGAAATGTACCACAATGAATTAAAGTTAAGTATACGAGAAGCTCCGTTCTTTTCTTTATAGCTTTCATCACGTATCCTGTTTCAGACTTAACGCCAGTCGGCGTGTGTGTACGCGTGCCTTTCGGTTACCCGTCACTGTGGACTGGCTGCCTTGTCAGTCCACTACATTGGCGACGAGTGTAAACGTGTTCTTTCTACTTTGCACTGATTTGCTTGTGTCATGGCTTCGCCACATTCTCCAGATGTACTGTCCGAATTTTATCGCTTGCAGAATCAGCAGACGCAGGCGTTATTGGATGCCCTTGGATGGCTCGTCCAGTGTCAACGTGCGCTGCAAACCGATGCGGCCGCCGCCGCTTCATCACTACCGCAGCCACAACACGCAGTTGCACCACCGTTTCGTCCGTATAAAGCGGACGAGGAGTCTTGGACGGAATGGTCACGACAATTTGGATTTCATCTCACCGCCTACAGAATTCAAGGTAATGAGCGGCAGCCGTTTTTGCTTTCGTGTGTAGGTGTGTCCACCTACCGTGTGACAGTGAAATTGTTTCCCCGGCGCGACGTAGCAACTCTGTCATACGAAGAAATTTTGTCTGCTTTAGATGCCTATTTCAAAGAAACAGTAAATGTCGTTGCAAAATGGTATACGTTCTTTCGTACAAAACGTACGGCCGGTCAGACTAATCGGGAGTAGGTTGCAACTTTGCAAGGCCTTACAAGGGATTGTGCTTTTGAATGTGACTGTGGACTCCCTTATTCAGATACTATGGTGCGTGACGCAATTGCACAGAACGTTTCAGATGTTCGCATAAGGGAACAGATTTTGAAACTAGTTAATCCCTCCCTTCAACAAGTGATAGACATATTGGATAGGCAAGACACACTTGACTTTGCTCAGGACTCATTTGAAACTTCGCCAGCCGTGTGTCACATTAACCGGCCCGCCGGGCGCGCTGCACGGACCGCTAATCAGCCCTCGCGCACGTCCGCGCAGCTGCGGCCTAGCTCTCACACACGTGTGCCACGTAGGCAAGCAAATGCAGTGAAATCATGCCCGCGGTGTGCAACTAGACATTCGCGTGACAATTGCCCGTTACGCCAAGCTATTTGCTTTTACTGTCATAAGAAAGGTCAAGTTCAAAGTGTTTGCCAGAAAAAGCTCAGATCAGACACTCACAACCATTCCAGGCCCTTTGCTTCGCACCGGAATCGAACCAAGGACAATCAGGCTCGTGAACCTTCGCCTATGGACATTCATGTAGTTAATTCCACCCCGTCCAGTGCCACTTTCTCTAACAGTGATTGTGTTCGTCCCACAACACGTGTGCGTCGACGTCGCTGGAAATCCCGTCAAGTCGCAAGTGCTTCTGTACCTGTCTCAGTTCAAATTGCACGTGAAAGTCGCTCTTGTCGTCAGCAGGACAATAAACTTTTTGTAGACTTGGACTTTGAAGGCAAAGTGATCCCATTCCAGCTCGATACCGGAGCTGCAGTTTCATTGATCAATCACGACACGTACAAACAACTGGGCAAACCGCCATTGCGTGCTGCAAATGTTCAGTTAAATAGTTATTCAGGACAGCAGATCCCTGTGTTAGGACAGCGCACTCTTCTTGCAACATACAAGGGACAAACAAAACTTGTGTCATTTTACGTTCTTCGTTCTTCTACTGCAGTGAACTTGTTTGGTTTAGATTTATTTCAGTTGTTTCACATGTCTATAGTAAATCAGGTCCTATCAGTGAACGAGACTGTGCCTTCAGACAGTGTTTCTCGTCTGTGTGACGAATTTGCAGACATTTTTGCACCGGGCCTTGGTGGCGCTAAGAACTATGAAGCACCTTTGGAACTGAAAGTCAACGCGCAACCGAAATTTTTCAGAGCGCGCAATGTTCCCCACGCATTGCGTGATGAGGTCGCAAGAACATTAAACGACTTAGAATCACAAGGTGTCATTGAACGTGTGCAAGCTTCTCTCTGGGCATCACCCTTAGTAATTTTGCCAAAACCTTCCGGAAAACTGAGACTTTGTGTGGACTTCAAAGCTACAGTGAATCCACAACTGGTGATAGCCACTTATCCTTTACCCCGCCCGGAAGATCTTTTTGATAAAATGTGCCCGGGTAAATACTTTTCGAAGTTGGACCTAGCAGATGCGTACTTGCAAATACCTGTGGACGAAGAATCCCAGCGCGTCTTGGTGGTTAACACGCATCTTGGGTTGTATCGCTTCAAACGACTGCCGTTCGGGTGTGCATCCGCCCCTGCATTGTTTCAGCAATATTTACAAACTGTTTGTGCATCGGTCCCTGCTGCTGCGAACTATCTGGACGATATTGTGATCTCCGGAAAGACAGCAGCCGAACATTTAGCCAACCTCCGCACATTATTTCAGGTATTGCGGCAACATGGTCTTCGCTTGAGGAAGGACAAATGTGTGTTTTTTGCTCGTGACTTACCATATTTGGGACATGTAATCAATGCCCAAGGCATACATCCGAGTCCCGAGCACCTTCGTGCCATACAAGACTTGCCTTCGCCACAGACTTCGAAACAGCTACAGTGTGTGTTGGGAAAAATCAACTATTATCATCGCTTTCTGCGCAATGCCTCTTCCATTTCAGCTCCGCTTCATCGCTTACGCCGTAAAGGTGTTCCGTTCGTCTGGACGACGGGATGCGAACGCGCCTTTCGCCAGTTGAAATCGGCGTTGCTTTCTAATACTTGCCTTACGCCATTCGATCCCCAGAAACCCCTTTTGTTGATGGTAGATGCATCGGATTTCGGGATCGGTGCTGTGCTTGCGCACAAAGATGGATCGCATGATCGCCCTATCGCCTTTGCGTCCAAATTGCTCTCACCTGCGCAAAGAAATTATTCACAGATAGTGAAAGAAGCTTTGGCTCTCGTTTTTGGTGTTACTAAGTTCCATGATTTCTTGTATGGTCGTCATTTTACCATCATCACGGACCACAAACCTTTGACATCGCTTTTTCATCCGAACAAGCCTGTTCCTCCACGTACAGCGCAGAAATTCATTCGCTGGTCAATTTTCCTCTCGCAGTACCGCAACGATATCTTGTATCGGTCCACTGCTAAGCACGGCAACGCTGATGCGTTGTCCCGTTTGCCTGTTGCTGAGGATAAAGCATTCGATTCTTCCGAACTTGCTTGCATGTTCATTGATTCGGAAACCGATGACGTGGTCGAATCGTTTCCGATTGATTTTCGTCGTGTAGCTACAGCCACAGCTGCTGACCCTGTCCTTGCTACTGTTTTGCGTTTTGTTGCTACGCAATGGCCCTTGTCAAAGTCGCGGATCGAGGATCCGTTGGTTCGCCGATTTTTTGCTCATAAGGAGAGACTTTGTGTACGACGTGGTGTTTTGTTGTTGCGTTCTGATAATGATCAGTCCAGAGTCGTGGTCCCACGTTCGTTACAGTCCTCTGTCTTACGGCTTCTTCACCAAGGACATTGGGGTATAGTGCGGACGAAACAACTTGCTCGTCAGCACTGTACTTGGTTCGGAATCGATGCTGCGATTACGGATATGTGCTCTTCTTGTCTGGCGTGTGCCGAACAACAATCCGCGCCGCCGCGGAAATTCTTTGCATGGCCGAAAGCCACTTCCCCTTGGCAACGCTTGCACATAGATTTTGCCGGTCAATTCTGGAATGCTCGATGGTTGGTTGTGGTCGATTCTTTCAGTAATTTTCCTTTTGTTGTCCGGATGTCTTCCACGACGTCATCTGCCACCATACAAGCGTTATCTGCTATTTTTTGCATTGAAGGTCTTCCGCAGACTATTGTTTCCGACAATGGCCCACAATTCATGTCAGCAGAATTTCAGTCATTCTGCAAGGCCAATGGTATTCAACATCTGACATCCGCGCCGTTTTCGCCTCAGTCAAACGGTGCCGCTGAACGATTGGTCCGGACTTTCAAGTCACAGATGTTGAAGTTGAAAGAGTCGCATTCTCGGGAGGACGCGTTATTGCTCTTTTTGTCCTCGTTTCGCTCTCAGCCCCGCGATGGTCGCTCACCGGCTGAGTTGCTCCATGGTCGTCCTCATCGCACCTTGATGTCTTTGCTGCATCCGCCGCATCAGGTTCCTGTGCAGCGGCAGACTCCTGCTTTTGCTCCTGGCGATGTTGTATTTTATCGCAACTATCGAGGTTCATGGCGTTGGCTCGCAGGGCGCATTCTTTGCTGCCTCGGCCGCGCGATGTATTTGGTTTTGGGGGCCTCTGGTGAGGTGCGTCGGCATCTCCATCAGCTGCGCCTCTGCCGTCGCCTGGGTTCTGCCGCTCCCCGTCTGCTTTCAGCGACGGTGCCGTCCGGTCAGCGCCCTGGGGACCCATCTACTGGCTCGCCTCATCCCCAGGTGTTACCGACGATGCCTTCCATTTTGCCCCATGGCGACGCGCCGCCGCCGCCGCCAGTTATCCCGCCGGCGCCGCCCGCAGTGGACGCGTCGCTGCAACCGCCAAGCGCCTCCCTGGGTCACGCGCCGCCGCTCGCTTCCCGTGACCAGCTGTCCTCCGACATGGAACTCTTGCCCGCTCCGGACCAGATGTCATCGCGCGTCGGATCCCCCGACGCAATGGAGGTCGACCCTTCGGCCCCTCCTGTCTCATTACGGGCGCATACACCGCATGTTGACGTGCACCCTGGACTAGGTTTTCAGGCGTTTCCTAGCTCCCCTCGGACCGAATGGCCGGGTGCGGGTGGCACAGCCTCGCCTGTTGTTAGGCTCCCCACCTCATCGTATACGTCAACATGGGGTCCTCCCCACGGCGGGAGGAAGCCTTATCTCACGACCGTTCGCCGATTTGCGGGGGAGGAATGTGGTGTCACCGCCAGACACCACACTTGCTAGGTGGTAGCTTAAATTGGCCGCGGTCCATTAGTACATGTCGGACCCACGTGTCGCCACTGTCAGGATCGCAGACCGAGCGCCACCACACGGCAGGTCTCGAGAGACTGACTAGCACTCGCCCCCAGTTGTATGGACGACATTGCTAGCGACTACACGTACGAAGCCTTTATCTCAATTGCCGAGAGACAGTTAGAATAGCCTTCAGCTAAGTCCATGGCTACGACCTAGCAAGGGCATTAACCATATCTGGAGAGAGTCTCACTTGTATTATCAAGAGAAATGTACCACAATGAATTAAAGTTAAGTATACGAGAAGCTCCGTTCTTTTCTTTATAGCTTTCATCACGTATCCTGTTTCAGACTTAACGACAGTCGGCGTGTGTGTACGCGTGCCTTTCGGTTACCCGTCACTGTGGACTGGCTGCCTTGTCAGTCCACTACAGAAAGCAGTACCATAGGCTATCCGAGCACGATTCACTGCCAGATACAAACTTCCATATGTCGTCAACTATGCGTCTACAACGTGTACTCGTACAGCCATTGTGTATATTCCCCTACAGGCATGCATGTCCATATTTCTGAATTACACAGGTACTGCAGTCTCATATTTATCTGCAGACACCGGGCAAGCGACTTTCAATTAATAATGTCTGCTCTGTACGTACGAACGTGCGAATGCAGGTTGTAGACACATGGTTAATGACAAATGGAAATTTGGGTCTGGCGGTGAGTCTTGCTTGGATAGCTCAATGGTGAGGCGAACGCTCGCGATACGCGGGAAGTCTGGGTTCGAGTCCCGCTCCGGCACAAGTATTCGCTGCCTTCATTCCATTATACAGCTGATGGTTGTCCATATTCGCAATACGCGAATACATTTAATGTACAGGGTGTCCGGAAAGTCTTTCCCTGATTACATAAATTGATAACTCATGCATGAAGTAAGATACAAATATGAAACTGGTGTCTAATTGTTTACAAACTATCGAAGTTTTTTTCACACATCAGTAAACGTCCACATGAGTCATGGAGTGCACCAGAGGCAGTCCAAAGGTGAATGTTTGGTGCGCGATATTGCACGATCGAATTATCGGGCCATTCTTCTTCGCTGAGGCTACCATCACATCTGCAGTGTATCTGGACATGTTGCAACTGTATGCTGTTCTTCAGCTGCTTCAGTATCACCCCGATGTCTTGTTTCATCAAGACGGTGCACCGCCTCATTGGGGTTTGGACGTCCGTGCCTATCTCGATATGACCTTTCCTGGGCGATGGATTGGTCGTGATCGGCCAACGGTTTGGCCTCCACGCTCTCCTGCCATGACCCCATTAGACTTCTTTTTATGGGGTTATGTCAAGGACGAGGTCTACCGAACACGTGTACCAGATCTTGAAACCCTGCGGCAACGGATAACCACAGCCGTTGAATCGATCCCTCCAGTGATGTTGGCTAATGTGTGGACGGAAATTGAATATCGCCTATTTGTGCTACATGCTACCAAGGGTGCTCATGTGGAAGTTTACCGATGTGTGAAAAAAACTTTGATAGTTTGTAAACAATTAGACACCAGTTTCATATTTGTATCTTACTTCTAGCCTGAGTTATCAATTTATGTAATCAGGGAAAGACCTTTCGGACACCCTGTACTTCATAACTACTGTAGTCACCGCAGTGCCTGTTCCTTCGGACATGCATGCATGTATTTGTTAATGACAAAGGCACTGCAATAACGCCTAAGTACTATATGCATAGGAGACACTTATTGTCCAACACAAAACATTAAAACAGTAATTACACATAAAATAACGTGAGAGTATGAGAAAAATCTTAGGACAAAACATACGAAATATATCTCAAAACCACAATGAAGAAATCTACATGCAAATCCCAAAAATCACAGTTACGATGCGTATACAGAATCCAAATCATGGGTCACATAGAAAGAATTATCCAAGAAAATTAATCCATCAGAATGACACAGACTTGAAAAATAAGATTACTAGACCAATTGGTACAAACTGAAATACACCAGCCGGCAGCTTTGGTCGAGTGGTTCTAGGCGCTTCAGTCCGGAACGGCGCTGTTGCTACGGTCGCAGGTTCGAATCCTGCCTTGGGCATGGATGTGTGTGATGTTCTTAGGTTAGTTATGTTTCAGTAGTTCTAAGTTCTAGGGAACTGATGACCTCAGAAGTCAAGTCCCATAGTGCTGAGAGCCATTTGAACCAATTTTTTGAAATACACTCTAAGGAATTAGGACTGCCTGATTAAAAAATGGTTCAAATGGCTCTGAGCACTATGGGATTTAACTGCTGAGGTCATCAGGCCCCTAGATATTAGAACTACTTAAACCTAACTAACCTAAGGACATCACACACATCCACGCCCGAGGCATGATTGGAACCTGCGACCGTAGCTGTCGCTCTGTTCCAGACTGTAGCACCTAGAACCGCTCGGCCACTCCGGCCGGCCTGCCTGATTAACAGGAGTAGGATGCAGTCAGGAATGTCATACAAACACGAAGAACCTAGAAAGAAGAGAAAAGGAACAAACAACATACATGGACAAAACAATCAAGAAAGAATACTGGGCTAAAAGGAAAGCCGACGAATGCAGATCTCGCGTGGTCCTAACTGACCCATTCGCGAAAGAGACTGATACTTTTCTGCACCTTTATACTTCTCAGAGATGAGTAGAGGGGCCAGTTCTAACAGAAAGGCGATTAAAGTTTCAACGGGCCGTTCAGAGAAAGTAAGCGAAACGCCGTGACGCACTACTGGCGGAGCGTCCCGCTGTACCGTTAGCAGGAAAACGGGTCTAGCGCTTTCCAGCGGGTATCCCCCTACTGGAGGTGCAAGTCGCGAGGTAATCACTCCCCGCGGCATCTCACGGGGGTTCCCGGCCGTTACTACGACGTACGATCCGCGAAGATAAGCGTTACGTGTGTTCTCTGGATTCCGAAAATATGAAGAGCGCTTCATTCCGTCATGCACGTTGTAAGAAGGTTGAACGAAGTGTTGCCCAATATACTGGTACATACGCCACTGTACACAATAGTCGTACATTTCAAATTTAGCTCAGTTACAAATACAGAGTGATCAAGGAACAATATCAATTACCAAGGGTCTGTGCGGTTGTGGAAAATCTATGAGCAGACCTGTAACAATTATTAGGTTGGTCCATAAGTTTTTCCAAAAGTTAATCACAACAATCACACATAACATAAATTTTAACCATCAATAAATATTCTCCTTTACTATTTACAACTGTCTGTCAACGCTGGGGTAACTTTTCAATACCACGACTGTAGAAATCACGTGGTTTTGAAGCGAAGAACTCATTGAGCCATATTCATCGAATGTTGTTCGGCAGAGAGCGTACAAGAAAAATCTGAGAGCTCAAGATCAGCTGAATAAGCTGGGTGCTGAATGAGTTCCCACCCCAACTCCTGTATAGGGTTTTTTTCAGTCTAGTAGAATGCAGGGAGGCGTTATTGTGGAGTGGCAAACTTCAAACAGTACTCCTGGTCGTTGTTCTTGGATTGTGTCTGCAAGATGTCTCTGTTGTTGTCAATAAATGTCAGCAGTGATGGTCACACCTCGGTGAGGTAATTCGTAGTACACCAAACCATCGCTGTTCCACCCAATACGTAATATTATCTCTTGTGGATGCGCTCAGATCTTTGGACGGGGACTTGCTGTTTTGTTTGGGCTCAATCATTCCTTTATTTTACTTACGTTAGCATAAAGATACCATTTCTCGTTACCAGCAACGATACAGGATAGGAATGGTGGGCGCTGTTCACGAGCCAATTGATGATGAGCAAGCAGAGTTGCACATATGACCATCAGCTGATTTTTGTGATTTTGGCTCAGAGTATGCGGTACCCATACATCCCGATTTTTGGATCTTCCCCAATGGCATACAAATGTCGCACGAGTGTGGTATGATCACAGTTCATCACATTTTCCAGTCCTAGTGTACACTGACTATCATTGTGGATTAATGCGTTTACGCCGGCCGAAGTGGCCGAGCGGTTCTAGGCGCTACAGTTAAGTACTATAGTGCAGCAGTTAAGTCCTATAGTGCTCAGAGCCATTAATGCGTTTAAACGATCTTCGACAAACACCGAAGGTCTTCCTGAACGTGAAGAGTCACTAATGTCAAATGGATCTCTCTTAAAACGAGGAAACAATTTTCTTGTTATACTCTGTCCAGTGGTATTATCCTCATACACGTGGCAAATGTTTTTGGCTTCCTCCGTCGCTGTCATTCCTCTATTGAACTCAAACAGAAGAATACGTGAGAAATTTTCCGATTTCTCCACTTGGCATTCCATTTTCTATTCTCCACAGCTCCAGTCACTGTCTCCAGATGACAAAATGACAAGACGTAAATTCAGATAGGAGCAGTGAACTACAAATAAAAAATGACCATCGATAAATAAACCCATAGCAACCGGAATACATGCTAACAAAACAAAAACGCTATTAACTTATGCACTAATCTAACACTTTTGTGGTAAAAACCCACACTAATGCGGATATCACGGAGATAGGCGCAATACTAATTACTTTGTGGTTAAAAGTCAATAGATAATGTCTGTATTACGACTTTCACCTGTTTAGGTTCCATATGATCGATTACAATAACAATTATGGCTTAAAATCATTAGTGCTACCCATGGAGAGCCCCCATGTTGGCTGAATGCAGAGCGAACTGGAGAGGGTATAATATGTGGCTGTTGACGTTTCCCTGCGTATACTGGTGACGAAATCTCATGGGGCTTGCCGCCGGGTGGCGGCATTGAATTTCCGCGACGTTTCGAAGAAGGCCACGCTCATCATATCCTGGAGAAAATTTCACATACAAAGACTTCGGCAGAAGATGATGAGAGTGACACTCATGGAAACCCTGCGGCACTTCAAAGCGGCCATCCGAGTGCAAGCCCGAGAGGATTACGTCGGTAGATGTGTTTCTGATGTGCTCTACGGCTACAGATCGTAACATATCCTTTCACGCTTCCCTGTACAGTTACACGTACATACTAGTTCCGTCGTATCAGTAGCTGTCATACACGTGACTCATTCCAGTTTTTGTTCCATTGAGAGCTATCACATGTGCAATTAATAGAAGATCACACAGCAGCCTGAAGCCTGCTCTATGACACTCCACCGTTTAGAATATACGCTCCTTTGTCTGACACCTGTATGTGTTTCACATTTTTTTCTTTTTTCTTAAGTCATTGATCTTCTTAATAGCTTAATGCGGCCCGCCACGAATTCCTCTCCTACCCTAATCTCTTCGTTCCCGTGTAGCACTTGTACAGTACGTCAAATCTCTGTCCATATCTCACAGCCATACAATGCGGTGCTCCAAATGTACATTCTCAGAAATTTCTTTCTCAAATTAAGACCTAAGTTTTAACACCAACAGCTTTCTCTTGGCCTGGAATGCACTCTTTACCTGTGTTAGTCTGCTTTTTACGTCCTCTTTGCCTCGTCCGACATGGTCAATTTTGCTGCCAAGCTAGATGAGTTCCTTAACTTCATCTACTTCATGAACCACAATTTTTATGTTAATTTTCTCGCTATCCTTATTTATACTCTATCTCATTACCTTAGTCTTTTTTCCGGTTTGCTGTCAACCCATATTCTGAGCTCATTAGACTGTTCATTCCAACTAACGGATCCTGGAATTCTTCTTCACTTTAAAAGAGGATGGCAATGTCATCGGCGAATCTTTTCACTGATATCCTTTCACCATGAATTTTAATCCCTCTCTTGAACATATATTTCCGTCATTGCTTCTGCGATGTATCGACTAAACAGTAGAGGCAAAAGAGTACATCCGTGTCTAACACCTTTCCTGATCCGAGCACTTCGTTCTTGGTCTTCCACTCGTTATGTTCCCTCTTGGCTCTTGTACATGTCGTATATTACACGTCTCTCCCTATAGCTTGCTCCTAATCTTCTCAGAAGGTCGAATATCGTGCATCATTTTACACTGTCAGATGCTTTTCTAAGTCGACGAACCTTGAGTTTTCTTCAGTCTTGCTTCCCTTATCAAGCGCAATGTCAGAAACGCCTCTCTCGTGCTTTTACCTTTCACAAAGCCAAACTCATCGCCATCCAACAGTTCCTCTATTTTTCTCTTTCGATTGTCTTTCATTCTTTTTATTAGCTTGAATGTATGTGCTGTTAAACTGATTGTGCGATAGTTCTCTCACTTACCTGCCTTTGCTATCTTCGGAATTGTGTGGATGATATTTTTCCGAAAGTGTGATGATACGTTGCCAGTCTCATAGGTTTCACACACCACCTGGAATAATCTTTTAGCTGCAACTTCCCTCATAGTGTTTAATATGTTGCGCAAATAATATACGACACTTAGTGAATATCACGACGTAACTCTTAAATAAGGGGCGTTAAAAATGTATTCCGTATTTTGATAGGTGGTGGTATGGACCAAAACAGTACAAAAAGTCCAGTAAAGACAGACTAAAAAATGCATACATTAGGAACTATGAGGACTTGTTCATCATTGCTACTGTGAAACATATCTCTTCTATTGCAAGCTCTTTGCTATTACGAACGACCTGGAGGATGTAGTAAACAAAACAAAAAAAATGAGTGTCTAATCTTATGGGACTGAACTGCTAAGGTCATCAGTCCCTAAGCTTACACACTACTTAATCTAAATTATCCTAAGGACAAACACACACACCCATACCCGAGGGAGGACTCGAACCTCCGCCAGGACCAGCCGCACAGTCCATGACTGCAGCGCACTACACCGCTCGGCTAATCCCGCGCGGCTGTAGTAAACAAATGAGGACACATCCCCGAGATATCGCACATATAGACAGCATGCAGCAAACATCTGTTAATGTTGTTACTTTAAACCGCATTTCCATTTCCAGGAAATGCAGCGCATATATTATTTCTAATGGAACATTTTTGTCTTTTCATAAGTTTGTGAAATTCTTTTACACTGTAGTTTTATCTTTGCCCTTACCTGCATAATGGAAGGCTATTAGTCCATAGGGGAAACGGCAATATTTTGTTATAATCTGACAAAATGAAGCAACTGTCGAGCCCCTGTCTCCTATGCTGAAATAAAAAATATCGAGAAATACATGCACGCTTATTCAGAAGTCTCTTCCAGCGACTAGCTCTGTAGCTGCAACAACGACGGGGCGTGGCAGACCTCACAACATTCATACTCCTGTTGTGGAAGAGCGAGGGCATATGTAATAGCAGGCAGGTGACATTTCAACATCTACTGTGAAATAGCATAATGCGTTCGCCTTTGTCTACCGCATTCTGTATGTCGTTCGTAATCGGGAAGAGCTAGCAGTAGAAGAAATGTGTTTCAAAGTGGCAAATATGAACAAGTGCTCATAGCTCTTACGGTATGTCTTTTTAAGACCACGTTCACAGAACATTTTTTTCGTGTTTTGGTTCATGTTGGCACCTCTCAAAATATGGAATATCTTTTTTTTTTTTTTTTTTTTTTTTTTTTTTTTGCATACTGACAAGTGAACATTATAATTCTTATTTCATTTAAAAGTGCAGCACATTAACGCGACATAATATTACAGTGAATTAACGTACATTTGATAAACTGAATACATTAAAACATTTGCCAGTATGCAACACGTGAAGACAACTGGTAACGACTTCCGTGCCTTCTGAATGTTGCGGGAATGATCTGGAGAAATATTCACAAAATCGGCTTCAGTAATTAGGACGGAAAACTGTAACTTATGGACGGTACCAAGAATGTAATACGTTATATTGTACGAAATGGAAGTTTTTGGTAAGGTCTTATGGGACCAAATGGCTGAGATCATCGGTCCCTAAGCTTACACACTACTTAATCTAACTTAAACTAACTTACTCTAAGGACGACACACACACTCATGCCCGAGGGAGAACTCGCGCCTCCGACGGCGGTAACACGCGCTATTGTACTAAAATTTGGTCATGTCTGGCCTCTAATTTCTTAAATAGTGGAGTATAAAAATTGAGGTTCGAGTTCAGCGAAAGAGAATTAAGGTTGAACGTAAAAATATCGGCTACTGAATGGATTAAAGTGTTCCATGAGGGAGCGTGCTGGCAGCAGGATGACGTCGGCATCTCGCCACGATATTTCGGCTGAAAACCATTCAGTATCTTCAGGTGAGTTTAGACTGTAGATGGGTGGAGCGCGTCCTTTGCTTTATACCGTACCAAAAGTAGCGTGATGGCGCATGTACGTTGGGTTTTTGTCCGCAACTCGTGGTCGTGCGGTAGCGTTCTTGCTTCCCGCGCCCGGGTTCCCGGGTTCGATTCCCGTCGGGATCAGGGATTTTCTCTGCCTCGTGATGACTGGGTGTTGTGTGATGTCTACATCTACATCCTTACTCCGCAAGCCACCTGACGGTGTGTGACGGAGGGTACCTTGAGTACCTCTATCGGTTCTCCCTTCTATTCCAGTCCCGTATTGTTCGTGGAAAGAAGGATTGTCGGTATGCTTCTGTGTGGGCTCTAATCTCTCTGATTTTATCCTCATGGTCTCTTCGCGAGATATACGTAGGAGGGAGCAATATACTGCTCGGTGAAGGTATGTTCTCGAAACTTCAACAAAAGCCCGTACCGAGCTACTGAGCGTCTCTCCTGCAGAGTCTACCACTGGAGTTTATCTATCATCTCCGTAACGCTTTCGCGATTACTAAATGATCCTGTAACGAAGCGCGTTGCTCTCCGTTGGATCTTCTCTATCTCTTCTGTCAACCCTATCTGGTACGGATCCCACACTGCTGAGCAGTGTTCAAGCAGTGGGCGAACAAGCGTACTGTAACCTACTTCCTTTGTTTTCGGATTGCATTTCCTTAGGATTCTTCCAGTGAATCTCAGTCTGGCATCTGCTTTACCAACGATCAACTTTATATGATCATTCCATTTTAAATCACTCCTAATGCGTACTTCCAGATAATTTATGGAATTAATTGCTTCCAGTTGCTGACCTGCTATTTTGTAGCTAAATGATAAGGGATCTATCTTTCTATATATTCGCAGCACATTACACTTGTCTACATTGAGATTCAATTGCCATTACGCAGGCAAAACTTCAAGAATCACATCGGATTAAAAAATTTTAACATCTGCGAATGCTGGTGAAAGATACGGATAAGACGCTTCAGCACACGGTGCGAATGTGAATAAAATATCTCTTATCCTCACAGACTAACTATAATACTGATAAAAGATGTTCTTATTTTTTTGAATAGCATGAAAGTGGTTAGTGGTTATAAAAGTTCATAATTTATATATGTAGTGATGTCGTCACGCAGTTCGAATAAATACTGCTTTTTTTCGTCTAAATCTTTCCAGAATAACAATGAGACGCCTCTTTAAAATGCTTATTTACTTGTTCTGCCTAAAGTATTATTTTAACTTAACTGTCTCAATAAAATAACAAACATGCACGTGAATACATACCGTTTAAAAAAATCTTATGCCCCTTTGTAAAGTTCTATCTGTCGTTATTGTGTAAGACGACGGCTTCTGTGAGGGTCGGCACAAAACGAAATTTCGCTACGTGTTAAAACATTATGCCGGATCGGGACTCTAATGTCTATAGGAACGACTTCTGATCGGTCTTTGTAGTTCGAATTCAGCGTATACCTCTCCCATTTCGGTGCAGCATATCCAGTATTGCATAATTCAAAAAAAAAGTATTTCTTTCTTAAAGAAATTCAAGGGATTCCTAACTTCCTTGATATGTCATCTGGTTGCCGTTGCACGAATCATAGGACGACCTGAACGCGTTAATATATCGTTCCAACAACCAACGCCAGAGACATCGCATTGTCATAAAACGTTGGTTAATAGGGCTGAGGAACGCACTTAAGGATTCAGTCGAGGGAAGGTTTCGTAATAACATTTTTCTCTTTGCGTCTTTGTTATTCCTATACGAAACGAGCTGGTTGGCTGTTACAGAGCTAGTACCTTGCAATCACATTCTTACGCTGTTACAGAGCTAGTACCTTGCAATCACATTCTTAGATGCCTTTCCATTAGAGAAGCATCATCTTTCCTGGGTATGAATGAACACATTGCCACGTTCCTACGTCATGTGAACTAACGGTCCCATGACGTACAGTACTGTGCATACGTTATTTACGTCATATTAAGTCGCTTTGTCGAATGTGCATATGGGATATAAACTCAATTAAAATGTCTTCTTCTTCTTCTCTTCTTCTTCGGTTATCAACCCACAGGTTGGTTGGCAGCAGCACGCCATTCCGTTCTTTTGTCAACTTTCTTCTTCATATCTGCATAGGTCTGGCACCCGATGTCATTTATTACTTGTTGAATGTAGCTTAATCTAGGTCGTCCTCGGCGAGTTCTTCCTTCAATGATTCCTTCTAATATTCTCTTAATGAAATTGTTATGCCGTAAAATGTGACCTATGAAGGTTATTCTTCTTTTCTGTATATTTCGCCAAAGAGATCTGTTTTCTTTCACTCTTCTGAGGACATCTTCGTTTGTAGCCTTGTCTCGCCAGCTGATTTTTTCCATTCTCCATTTATTAAAATGTGGTGCGAACAAATTAATCGTAGAACTCACTCCCGTAGCGGAGAGGTTAACTAATATTATTATAATATTCCGGCTGCGAGTACTACCGCAATTGAGACAACGCTCTTTGCTATGAAAAGGAGCATCTATGCCTTTTGCAGTTTTGGAGAATGGCTATTGGACATTGTTTTTTAGGGGTCAGATACGTAGTTTTGCATATAGACGTAATTTGAAGTGCAGAGAAGATACAACCAGTATTCGCAGTTGTTGTTGTGATCTTCAGTCCTGAGACTGGTTTGATGCAGCTCTCCACGCTACCCTATCCTGTGCAAGTTTCTTCATCTCCCAGTACCTACTGCAACCTACATCCTTCTGAATCTGCTTAATGTATTCATCGCTTGGTCTCCCTCTACGATTTTTACCCTCCACGCTGCCCTCCAATGCTAAATTTGTGATCCCTTGATGCCTCAGAACATGTCCTACCAACCGGTCCCTTCTTCTCGTCAAGTTGTGCCACAAACTCCTCTTCTCCCCAATTCTGTTCAATACCTCCTCATTAGTTATGTGATCTACCCATCTAATCTTCAGCATTCTTCTGTAGCACCACATTTCGAAAGCTTTTATTCTCTTCCTGTCTAAACTATTTATCGTCCATGTTTCACTTCCATACATGGCTACACTCCATACAAATACTTTCAGAAACGACTTCCTGACACTTAAATCTATACTCGATGTTACCAAATTTCTCTTCTTCAGAAACGCTTTCCTTGCCATTGCCAGTCTACATTTTATATCTTCTCTACTTCGACTATCATCAGTTATTTTGCTCCCCAAATAGCAAAACTCCTTTACTACTTTAAGTGTCTCATTTCCTAATCTAATTCCCTCAGCATCACCCGACTTAATTCGACTACATTCCATTATCCTCGTTTTGCTTTTGTTGATGTTCATCTTACATTCTCCTTTCAAGACACTGTTCATTCCATTCAACTGCTCTTCCAAGTCCTTTACTGTCTCTGACAGAATTGCAATGTCATCGACGAACCTCAAAGTTTTAATTTCTTCTCCATGGATTTTAATACCTACTCCAAATTTTTCTTTTCTTTCCTTCACTGCTTGCTCAATATACAGATTGAATAACATTGGGGAGAGGCTACAACCCTGTCTCACTCCCTTCCCAACCGCTGCTTCCCTTTCATGCCCCTCGACTCTTATAACTGCCATCTGGTTTCTGTACAAATTGTAAATAGCCTTTCGCTCCCTGTATTTTACCCCTGCCACCTTTAGAATTTGGAAGAGAGTATTCCAGTCAACATTGTCAAAAGCTTTCTCTAAGTCTACAAATGCTAGAAACGTAGGTTTGCCTTTCCTTAATCTTTCTTCTAAGATAAGTCGTAAGGTCAGTATTGCCTCACGTGTTCCAATATTTCTACGGAATCCAAACTGATCTTCCCCGAGGTCGGCTTCTACCAGTTTTTCCATTCGTCTGTAAAGAATTCGTGTTAGTATTTTGCTGCTGTGACTTATTAAACTGATAGTTCGGTAATTTTCACATCTGTCAACACCTGCTTACTTTGGGATTGGAATTATTATATTCTTCTTGAAGTCGGATGGTATTTCGCCTGTCTCATACATCTTCCTCACCAGATGGTAGACTTTTGTCAGGACTGGCTCTCCCAAGGCTGTCAGGAATGTTGTCTACTCCCGGGGCCTTGTTTCGGCTCAGGTCTTCCAGTGCTCTGTCAAACTCTTCACGCAGTATCGTATGTCCCATTTCATCTTCATCTACATTCTCTTCAATTTCTATAATATTGTCATCAAGTACACCGCCCTTGTATAGACCCTCTATATACTCCTTCCACCTTTCTGCTTTCCCTTCTTTGCTTAGAACTGGGTTTCCATCTGAGCTCTTGATGTTCATACAAGTGGTTCTCTTATCTCCAAAGGTCTCTTTAATTTTCCTGTAGGCAGTATCTATCTTACCCCTAGCGAGATAAGCCTCTACATCCTTACATTTGTCCTCTAGCCATCCCTGCTTAGCCATTTTGCACTTCCTGTCGATCTCATTTTTGAGACGTTTGTATTCCTTTTTGCCTGCTTCATTTACTGCGTTTTTATATTTTCTCCTTCCATCAATTAAATTCAATATTTCTTCTGTTACCCAAGGATTTCTACCAGCCCTCATCTTTTTACCTATTTGAACCTCCGCTGCCTTCACTATTTCATCCCTCAAAGCTACCCATTCCTCTTCTACTGTACTTCTTTCCCCCATTCCTGTCAATTGTTCCCTTACGCTCTCCCTGAAACTCTGTACAACCTCTGGTTCTTTCAGTTTATCGAGGTCCCATTTCCTTAAATTCCCACCTTTTTGCAGTTTCTTCAATTTTAATCTGCAGTTCATAACCAATAGATTGTGGTCAGAGTCCACATCTGCCCCTGGAAATGTCTTACAATTTAAAACCTGGTTCCTAAATCTCTGTCTTACCATTATTCGCAGTTATCAAGAATAAAAGAATTTATCTTGCGAAAAAGACGATGAATATCCTCTACCAACTTCTATCCGATGTTGGAGCCCAGACCTTCATAAAACGAGTAGTGTGTTTAGCCATCCAGTGCATAGTGACTTCGCAAATTAACTATAACGGGCAAATTTGCTGCTATCAAGGACCGAACGACGCGAAATATTTCGCCGTCAGGTTGTGTGTTAAAGACGTTCCCTATGTGACCAATTTCTTAATAATAAAATATCATATTGCCACAGTTGTTCAACCTTCTCATTCGGAAAGTGTTTCTAGAAAATCTTACGGAGACTGTGAGTACTTTAGCTGCCACAAGAGACGGTGTTTTCATCACGAGTTGTGGCAGTTTTCTCCGGCTTTGCCTGGCGTTCTTTGAGAACGGCAGAAACAGAAACCTCCGACCATCAACTCATCCTGCACCTAACCCGTTCTCTCCTTATAGCAGCCAAAAAGAAAACACATTCATCTAAACGCAAATTTTTTCTCAGACTTTTATATTAGACGGTCAAAAATTTTAAAATCTATGCATCTAGGCAAAGAAATCAAAAGAGAGTTTAAACGCAATCAAAGTCAAAGGTCAAGCTAATTTTTCTTTATGACGCAGCAATTCATTATAATATCCATAATCGACGCCAGCGGCTGAAGCTATTCGGAGGGCGGCGGTTCAATCACCCGTCCGGTTTATCGTGGTTCTCCTAAACCGCTTTAAGAAAAATGCTGGAAGAATTCTTTTGATTTCCCTCCGCTAATGACATTGCCTACAGATTAAATCTTAATCTCCTTTCATTAGAATTAATTTCGTGTAATTTCCGAGACTAAAATTTGTAAGTCCACAGAACGTGTACCCTAAGTGATTAGGTAATTGTGAGGCAGGACATCAGTCCGAAATTTTCTTCGATAAGTGCTGATCCATTTGCTTCTTCCACTAAAATTATGACAAACTACAGCTTCGTTTTACGGAGCTAAATATCTGTCGAGAGAAACTTGTAGCGTAAAATATCAGCATGCATGAACTGCCACGTAGGAGTCTACACCCAAAGTACGCTAACGTACTGAAAAGTAATGCCTCCGAATTTTCTTATGTAAAAACTCTTAAAGCTTTTTAAATAAAACAAATTTAATTAACATTCTAATCTTTATTCTTCATGTGTACATACTTGTTTTTCAACATTGTCACCTTGGCGACGAAAACATTTCTCCCAACGAGAGACTAGTTTGTTGCCGGCTGGAGTGGCCGAGCGGTTCTAGGCGCTACAGTTTGGAGCCGCGCGACCGCTACGGCCGCAGCTTCGAATCCTGCCCCGGGCATGGATGTGTGTGATTTCCTTAGGTTAGTTACGTTTAAGTAGTTCTAAGTTCTAGGGGACTGATGACCTTAGAAGTTTAGTCCCGTAGTGCTCAGAGCCATTTGAACCATTTGAACTAGTTTGTTGATACCGTCACTACAGAATATTTGACTTCGTTGACGGATCCACAATCTCACTTCTCATTGCACCGCTTCATCACTATCAAAGTGGAGTCCTCGAAGGCGTTCTTTAAATTCTGAAAAAAAGTGAAAATCGAATGGAGCCAAGTCGGGACTGGATGGAGGATAATAATCGATGACGATGAACCCAAGGCGTCGGGTTGTTGCAGATGTCGCAGCACTCGTGTCTGCTCTGGTACTGTGATGCTGAAGGCGAGGGTACTCCATGTGTGGACAAACTCTTCGAATTCGAAACCCGATTACTGCTCTCTGTTTCTCAGGCATCGATACAATTACGTTGCACACAACCATGTTACACGATACAGTTCGGAATCGTCTAGCGGAAGAGGGCTGCAATCATGTAAACGCAAAGAGAAAAGATGTAGAATGTTAACAATGTTTGTTATATTGAAAAAGCTTTAAGAGTTTTCACGTAAAAAATTCTGAGGCATTATTTTTCCCGCCCGTCCTCGTGGATACATCCAAACCAATATCTAATTTGCTGATTGAGGCTGAATAACAAAGCCACAGTAGAAACCGAAATTAAGGTTTCTCGTATACACATAAACGCTGATAGGAGTTTTTGGTGCAAGACACGAACTTCGAGCTGCGGTTGTTCCAGCGTCTCAATATTCTGCCATCTCTAAATATTCTCCCATTGCATAATAATCTAGTCAAGTTCAAAAGTGCAACGTTTATGCAGCAAAAAGGATTATCTCTTGTGTAACACAACTTTGTACAGGAAGGTGTGCACTTATTTGCATTTTCCACTTTCTATAGCCACTCAGCAAAACAAGTGATAAAACCCATAATTACAAATGTTAGTTTGAAGACAGCACTGCGGCTCACTTATTTTATTCCCTGAAAGATTTTATTGCCTTAGTTCGAACCTCTCGCTGTAATGTCTTATATAATTGCATTAAGTATTGCATTCTTTTGTTTCCACAGTTTTTAATTTTTTACGTTTTTAATGTTTCACTTTTATGAACATTCTTTCAACTTCGTAACTAATCATTCCATGGCAGTGCATATTTGTCTTACATGCTCTCGTGGAACCCAATAATTGTCCGAAAATGCACATTTGTTGCTAGGTCTTTACTTTTGACGGTACCATTTGGCATAGTATCTTTTAGGCATGGCATGACAATATAGATATTTTTACATGGTTGTCAGTATGTGTGGTATTGCGATGTTTCGCCTTGTCTTTCCTTCCATTTCTAATCGCCCACGATATTATTGCACCTGGGAGCGAGAGAACTTTGGTTGGCTTATCGTCAGCCAGTGTGTAATTGCGTTGACGGTATACCGACAAGTGACCCGAAAGCATATCAGTGCGATGCGTTTTCCTTAGTCACCACTATACATGTTCACTGTAACGTCAATGCGTGTTTCCGATAACGGCCAAGTGCACTAATATCGTGATTGAGTAGTTTAGCACTTGACAGTGGGATAATCTGGAACTGAAACATGTTGTGTTAAATATTCACATTCTTTGGACAACTGGTGCATAACATTCCCCGTACTGATTCATCTACGAGGGCGTCACAACAGATAGGCTGGAATGTATTGGGCCAGGCACACGCCAGTGTACGAGAAAACAAGGAAACTCAAGAACGGAGTGACTACGAGGTCTGAAAATTATTGCTCCCAATTAGGAAATACGTGAATGCATAAACAGGTACTCGTATTAAAATTATGAAAGTGATACCGCACATCACCTTAAACAAACGGCGTGTAGGGTACTTTTGGTTTTAAAATGAATATAAAGAACACTTTAACGAATACGTTAGGTAGAACATTTCGTAGAGTGTGGTTAGATAGTGAAATCAGAGAATTATGTAAGAAGACGTCTACGTTTGGTGACGAGTTGCATAAAGTACGCTTATGGTTATCAAAGGAACTTTGTTATCAAAGGAACTATCTGCCATACAGTTTGGCAAATTATTTAAAGACATCAATGTTTTAGTTCTTAAAAAACAAGAGATAATAGTGAATACAAATGTAAAGAAATTACGAGTACAGTAAAACAAATTGAGTGGGAAAGTGTAACGAGAACAATGAAACATTTTAAACAATGGTTAAAAATTTTCTTAACTTAAAAGTTACTCAATGAGGCAGTTGCTCTTCCACATACAGGCTTCAAATACAATGTTCCGCCCACATCAGCAAAAAAAGTCCGTAAATTAGTGACGAAACCGAAACGATTATCCAAGATTTAAAAATGTCAAAAGAGTTTCAGCGTAGTTTATTACCGTATATAACAGAAATAAAATAATTAACAATGAATTACCAATTGGGAATGTGAGTACAGAAGCAAAAATGATAGAACAAGTAACCTGGAGTTACAAGAAAATGAAGCGTTGGGCGTGGAAGGTGAGAAAGAGAACACAGCCATAATTATGAAAGAAGAAGATTATGTGGATAAAGTCAGTAGTTTCGTTTCCGAAAATGGGATTGTAGAAGAAGTATGAATATACTAGTAGGTTTCAAGTAGTGCTTAAAAACGTTTGAAACATCTCAATTTTTAATTAAAAAAGAAAAAAGAGTAATGGAGCCACTGCCTTCATACTTGGATGGTAAGATAATCCTCTACAAAGTTGGGACACCAGTGAAGTCCACTGTTGATGGGAGAAGGAGACCTTCAGTTAAAATATTAGGGGGTGACAGTTGATACAAGAGTGCAGATTAAATGACGGAGCAAGACTGGCTTCATTAGATATGACTAATTTGTATACACCTCTGCCATTTCGGGAAATGATAGGTATTATAGAAATCAACTTATGTAAACTTGGTAAAGTAGTTGACGTTGGAACAGATGAATTTATAGCATTATTAAAATTTGTCTTATGATTCATTTTTTTTAATTTAATGGTAAGTTTTACGTACAAGAAAATGATTTACCAATGGGTGGTGCGTTAGCAGCGCAGATGCCAGATGTCTTCATCAAGGATTCGAGGAAGAAACAAATGGCGAGTGATCTTAAAAAGATGCATAAGAATGCAATATTTACAGTTGAGAATAAGCAACAGGGACTTTTCAGTCATCTTAATTTGAGGATGAGCACAAGGAAAACAAGCTTGAGACAGGAATTTGCAGAAAATCCTCGTTCATTGATGCAATACTTAATAAAACCCTATGCCACCACCATAAGCATAAAAGAGCATTCTTCAAATTGCAATGCATAGGGCCACTACTGTCCCACTAAGCCCTAGGAAAGATGGATAATGAAATGAAAATACTTAGACAAATAATGGCACGAAATAGTTTTGACGTGCGTTTAATTATTAACATTGTTGCAACCGTAGGCCACAGCAACCAAAAAGAGATAAATCCGCAGATATATACGGTCACACAATGTTGGGCAATTATCTCATATAAACTGGCTAGATTATTCAACAACAAAGGTGGTTACAATTGCGTTCAAAATTGCAAACAAACTGCAGCAGAGGCTAAAGCATAAGACAGGCACAGGTATGAAGTGGGTGGTTTTTTCGTCGTCGATCTTCTAACTGCACCACGAGTTCCTCTCCTGTGCCGACGTCCTCGTCTCAGAGTATCTCTGCAACCTACGTCATTTATTTGCTGGATGTATTCCAATCTCTGTCTTCCTCTACAATTTTTACCTTCTACAGCCCCCTGTAGTACCACGGAAGTCTTTCACTGGTTTCTTAACATATGTCTTAACATCCCAACCTTCTTTCTTGTCAGAATTTTCCACGTTTTAAGAATATAAATAATCAGTTGTCAGATGCACAAATTTTACCGAGCGAGGTGGCGCAGTGGTTAGACACTGGACTCGCATTCGGGAGGACGACGCTTCAATACCGCGTCCGGCCATCCTGATTTAGGTTTTCCGTGATTTCCCTAAATCGCTCCAGGTAAATGCCGGGATGGTTCCTTTCAAAGGGCACGGCCAACTTCCTTCCCCATCCTTCCCTAATCCGATGAGACCGATGACCTCGCTGTCTGGTCTCCTTCCCCACAACAACCAACCAACCAACCAACCGCAAATTTTTATTAAATTAACTTCTTGACTTGTTCCGGGAAATTTGCCATCCTCAGAAGATCATGCAAATACACTTTCATCGGTAAGCAATCGTCAAGCAAACTCTGGACGGTTGAGTCCCACGAAAATGGGTTTAGAATAATAATTTCGTGATTATCATGGTTGGACCACAATTAACAGCAGAGTAAAATAATAAGTGCACCGTAAAAACACATTATAAACGTACCTTCGTTGAAATTTTTACCTAATATTGGCAAGCAGTTAAAAAGTAACGTAAAATTGGTGGGATGTGGTGATCAAGAAAACTTCGGAACGTAAATAAAATACTAAAAATACCGGGACATATATGATGATTACCACCGACAGACTCATAGTGTGGCTGGTTCAAATGCGTCTGAGCACTATGCGACTTAACTTCTCAGGTCATCAGTCGCCTAGAACTTAGAACTAATTAAACCTAACTAACCTAAGGACATCACACACATCCATGCCCGAGGCAGGATTCGAACCTGCGACCTCAGCGGTCGCTCGGCTCCAGACTGCAGCGCCTAGAACCGCACGGCCACTCCGGCCGGCGACTCATAGTGTGACCATAAGAGAGTTCACTTATATAAGACCCATCGAGCGCATGTGTGCCTAAAAGCTTACGAAAAGTAAGCACAATGAGGGCGCTCGTGTTTGTAACTTAAGTGAAACGAAATATGACATCGGTCTCAAAGAAATGAAAAACCATCACCGGCGCACAAGTCGCCCAGTGTGGCGTCGAATGAAATAAGATTTGCACGTGGCGGCCGAACTTCCCCGAATAGGGGCCTCCCGGCCAACGATGCCATACGCTCATTTCCATTTTTTTATCATTGAGGCCTTATGTCATCAAAATCAAAAGTATAAATTTATACACAAAAAAACGTAGCTTGTAAAAAGGGCCAAGAATGGCTACAGTGATCAGGTTTATTTAATAATCAGCTGATGGTGGCACCATTGGTCAACAGAGAAGTGGCGATACATTGAACTTTCCAGTATCTTGACGTGGACTCTAGTAATCACTAAGTTCTTATTCTATACCCATTTTTGTAGGACTCCATCTTCCAGGGTTTGCTTGACGGTTGCTTTCGGATATAAGCGTAATAACAGCTGCTGATTGACAGACATGAATAAAATTTTGTTATCCATATATTCTTTTCCTCACCGATTCTGCGGAGATGCTCCTCATTACTTGCTTCATTAGTCCCCTTAATTTTCAACATCTTCTGCAGCACCTCGTCTCAAACACTTTTACTCTCTTCTGTTCCGGTTTTCCTCCAATGCATTTTTCACTGCCATATAGTGCTATTTTCAGAAATTTCTTCTTCTAATTAAGGCCTACGATCGGTATTAGTATACTTCTCTTGGCCAGGAATGCCTTTTCTGCCATTGTTAGTCTGCTTTTTATGACCTCTTCGCTCCATCTGTCTGGGATTATTTTTCTGCCTCGGTAGTAGAATTCCTTAACTTCATCAATTTCATGATCACAAATTATGAGGTTTCTCGCTGTTCTCACTTCTGCTACTTCTCATTACTTTCGTCTTTCTTCGATTTACTCTAAATCTGTATTTTGTGCTCATTAGACTGCTCATTGCATTCAGCAGGTCTTTCTTCTTCACTTTAACTAAAGATAGCAATGTCATCAGCAGGAGATAATGAAGCAATATGTCAAGATTGTGGAATGAAGTTTGTGGAGCAAGCGCGAAGGACACTTTAAAGTAAGGTTAAAGAGAATAATAACAAAGAGAACGGTTGATCAGAGCTGGCAAAGCACCTCAAGAATGAAAGGCATTCGTTGGGAAGCATCATGAATGTATTGCACTTTGAAGAAAAAGGGCGGTTGCTGTCAAATTTACAACAGAGAGAGATTTTTTGCGGGTTGAGACAGGAGCGCGTCAACGTGCTAGATGAAAAGACAGAAGTGACCAAGGGGCACCTGTGGGTCCACTTCAGCGATGGCCTCGTTGAGGGGGAGGCACCAGCATAGTCTACTTAGTGGTTGCTAAGACTCCTACTGGTTATTCTGTGTGGATACTAACACTATAACATAGGTGCAATATTGTTTTTCATAATTTGCTGGGACTTGACATACAAACGTTCAAGGATTTTACTGGAGAGCGCTGGGACATATTCGTTACAGAATAGTGCAATTACAAAACAGTACAATCTCTGGCAGGTGAAGGCAGTTGTCTTTAGCTTACAACCGAGCTTTTTAAGAGTGTTAGGCGCGGCAACACGAAATGTTTCCAGGAAAAGTCTTACATGTCTGACAATGCCGCTGGATTTCTATTTTTGACGGTGCCTAATGGCACAGTAACTTTTAGATACGCATGATTGTCAGCATGTGTAGTACTGCGATGTATTGGTGTGCGTTTCCTTGTTTTTTGACACTTGATAGTGGGATAATGTAGTCACGAAATATCTTGTGGTAAATATATCACACTTTTGCAGCAACTGGTGCGTAACATTATCAGTACCGTCAAAAATAACTAATCGAAACTAGGACATTTGCATTTTGTGTCATCCCACACACTCTTGTGGCCAAATATATTGAACCAAAATAATATCCACAGTAAGTAGTCACCTTTTGTGTAGTTGCAATATCTGTGCTGTATACACCACGATGTAGCTGTGTGGCTTCCTTAAGAAACTGACAAGCAAACCTACGCAAAGGATACTCTTCGATTTTGATCGTCTTTTGAATATGTCTTAGTGCAGAGAAAAGTAAGAAAGTAAGAGACACATTTTTTATACTTACCCATACGGCCGATAAGGGGATGAAACGCCCCAGAATGAATACCGTTGAAACGGTAGCAAGTATTTTTAAAACTCAAATAAAAGTTCTATAGTTTTTAATGTACGGTACAATAGCGCAACCAGATTTGTTGAAAAAACCATTTTTTTTCGAAATCTCTTCCCCGCATTATTTTGCTTTTCATTTCGACATTTGACGAATAGCAAAACGTATAACATAGTTAATACTAAATTCTGTCTTACACCATGAAACAGTATTCCAAATAAACGCAACTGTCAGAAATAAACTAGAAATAAAGTATCTACGTGTCGTAGTACGAACCCGATATGTGTCCGCTTTACATTTGCCATTTTTGTTCAAGTTGTAACATTTTGAGGTTTAATTATTTTATATTTGAAATTGTTTGTATGTTATTGTTGAATCATTATTGCAAATCTATACAATAATGAGAAAGTGCATAATTGTTCGGGTCAAAAAAGGCTGAATACGCTTTCATTTTGCGCACCAAAGACAGGGGATTTCGAAAAATAGACTATTTCGACAAATCTATGTGGATCGTTGTAACGTACATAAAAAAAGAACTTTTATTTGAAGTGTTTTGTGTATCTTTTACCGTTTCAGCGGGATTAATGCAAAAGTAAACTAAATGTTTTCAACGATGTCCCCTTAACTGTCGTATGGAAACGTATAAAAAATCTCTTGTTTTGCTCTGCCCTGCAACTTATTCAAAGCCGATGAAAATCGAAGTGTATCCCTTGGATGGGTTTACATGTGGTTTACGCAACAGGATACCGAATCTGAAAGGGGACGTAGCCAGGGTGACTGCTTATCATCTAAATTTCATTTCTCCATCACTGTTAATTATAGTCCGCCTCCGGTAGCTAGGTGGCGTCCGCCCCCGGTAGCTGAGTGTCAGCGTGACATGTCAATCCTAAGGCCCCGGGTTCGATTCCCGGCTGGGTCGGAAATTTTCTCTGCTCAGGGACTGGGTGTTATGTTGCCGGCACGGTAGCTCAGCGTGTTCGGTCAGAGAGCCGGTTGGTCTCTGTAATAAAAAACTGAGTAGAAGGATCAACAAACGAACTGAACGGATGTCATATGACGTCCACTACGATCAACAACGAACAAAATGGGAAAAAAGTGGTCAGCGTGACAGAATGTCAATCCTAAGGTCCCGGGTTCGATTCCCAGCTGAGTCGGAGATTTTCTCTGCTCAGGGACTGGGTGTTGTGTTGTCCTAATCATCATCATTTCATTCCCATCGACGCGCACGTCGACGAAGTGGCGTCAAATAAAAAGACTTGAACCCGGCAAACGGTCTACTCGACGGGAAGCCCTAGTCACACGACATTTACTGTTAATTATTTTTTACTACACAAATTATTTAACACTTGCAGAGGCACGAAAGTCATTTGTGAAACGTAGCCGAGAATTCTCGTACACGAAGATAAAATTACGTGACAAGAAATTTCATTTTTGTAATTTTAACTGAAGGCCGTTCTATCCTGTGAATGCATCATGTCTGTAGATGATACGTGATGCGTGTCATGCTGTTGGTTTGCCGGTCTTCCTGATCAAAGCTAAATTTAGCGGGAGATACCGTTGTAGCGTCAGTGCGTCATTTGTATGCAACACGTTAACCCTGAGTCGCTACCACGCCTGATTACGGTGCCGCGTAGAAAGATATTCCAGTATGTCTGAGTGCGACGCATAAATGAGAACTCGTTCGAAGAAGGTCGCCCGTGCCAGCTGGATTTGGTAAATGGCTTTACTCTTGACCGCATAAAGTTTCCGAAACATGCGTTATCACTCCGGCTGGCGAGTTAGTTTCGTAACCATTTCCACCGTCTGCTGGTGGGTGACTCCACCCAGGAATGCGGTAATAGCAGGCAGCGCTGAGTCCGGAAACGAGCCAGTAGGGGCATCCGGTCGTTTGGGCTGCCGTTACGTAAGACGCGCGCGTCATCAACCAACACACTCATGTCGCAGTCGTCTTCTGGTATACAAAAGGTCATCTCGTACATATGAGTCACAGAAACATAGATTACTTCAAATGCATCCTGAAACGTGGCTGGTGTCACACCAGTATAGTTACGACTGTGTATGTCATGCGTCTTACCACCGTACAACTTCGAAGAACTATTTTATTGCCCACCTCACGTCTCCTGTGCATAGTCTTTTTCAATGGGTGTCACGAATTACTTTGGTGACTAGTGAAAATGAATGTGCTTTCCGACTTAATCTGCCTTATAAGGGATCTTAAATTACCCCAGTCCCTTTTATAACCGTATAATTAATGCCCAGACTTACTTTCACTTATTGACTTCATGAATACCAACGAAACACAAATTACTCAGATGGCGAAACACTCAAAAGATAATTCGAAAGTCACGTCCTTCTACATACATTATGGGTTAATTTTAACGCAGACATGTAAATCGCTACTAAGGTACGAGTTACATACTAATCAAAACTGGATTTCATCCGTTGTCACTTTTCCCTCATTTTCGTAAAGCCACATCTGCATCACAAGAGACATCAGTCTGTACTGTCATTGGGTGGACTTTCTACATTTAAGACCAGCTGCTTGATTCGGGTTGCCTTGAGGAGCGGCATGTATTTATCTATTACACAATGTGCAGGCTTGTTACATAGCTTGTACATATTTTCATACCAAGACACGTAAGATACCAGACGAACAGACGGCACGACTTCCACACACGCAATTAGAAAAAAAGAGGAAAGAAAGCAGCAGTAAATTTTTGAATTAGTCGTTGGACCGCCAGCAAAATTTTAGCTCATGTATCGGAAACAGAACAAAGGCTAGTGGAAACAAGGAAACAATTTCAATATGAATAGACCAAAAATTTGGACAGGTCAGTGCGAGGATGATTTTAAATCAGCAGCGAGAAGAAAATTAACTAAATGAAAAGGAAATAGGCAAATTCGTTTATGAAAAAAAAACTATCGATAAAACTGTTTCATTTCAAATGAAACCATATGCCAGAGGTTGAAAATACCGCTTCAGTCGTAAATTTCTTTTATTATCACTACGGGTTTCGAGCTCTCATAAGCCCATCCTCAGGTGTCGCAACTGTGCTGTGGCCCCCGAGCCCCGCGGTGGACGTGTACTAGGCGCTATGTGTTACCTGTGAGCGCAGAACCGGTCGTGATAATAAAAGAAATTTACAACTGAAGCGGCATTTTCAACCTCTGGTATAATGCTCAGTTGCGGATGTGCTTCTAACAGGATTGTTTGTAGTGAAACCATATGGTTTCAGAGACCTTCTCAAGTCTCAAGCATCTATGATGTGTATACGCAGACTGAAGTGAGAAAAGAAAATTTGCACCAAGGCCGGAATTCGCCTGGGTCTCCTTCTCGCTAGGCTGATGCACTGACCACGACGTCACTCTGGCACAGTGGCCTTGGACAACTGCGCGAACTACCCTAGCACGTCTACCTGCTCAAGCCAAATTCCCATCGATTAAAGCACCTATGGCTTGGTTTCAGGCAGGATCCCTCATTTGGTTCGATGCTCAGGTGCTATCCCATTACAGTTCGAGAAACTCTGCAACAAAGTTAAAAAAAATCCAGAATGAGATTTTCACTCTGCAGCGGAGTGTGCGCTGATATGAAACTTCCTGGCAGATTAAAACTGTGTGCCCGACCGAGACTCGAACTCGGGACCTTGCCTTTCGCGGGCAAGTGCTCTACCAACTGAGCTACCGAAGCACGGCTCACGCCCGGTACTCACAGCTTTACTTCTGCCAGTACCTCGTCTCCTACCTTCCGAGTTCGAGTCTCGGTCGGGCACACAGTTTTAATCTGCCAGGAAGTTTCATATCAGCGCACACTCCGCTGCAGAGTGAAAATCTCATTCTGGAAACATCCCCCAGGCTGTGGCTAAGCCATGTCTCCGCAATATCCATTCTTTCAGGAGTGCTACTTCTGCAAGGTTCGCAGGAGAGCTTCTGTAAAGTTTGGAAGGTAGGAGACGAGGTACTGGCAGAAGTAAAGCTGTGAGTACCGGGCGTGAGTCGTGCTTCGGTAGCTCAGTTGGTAGAGCACTTGCCCGCGAAAGGCAAAGGTCCCGAGTTCGAGTCTCGGTCGGGCACACAGTTTTAATCTGCCAGGAAGTTTTAAAAAAAAATGGTTCAAATGGCTCTGAGCACTATGGGACTTAACTTCTGAGGTCACCAGTCCCCTAGAACTTAGAACTACTTAAACCTAACTAACCTAAGGACATCACACACACCCATGCCCGAGGCAGGACTCGAACCTGCGACCGTAGCGGTCGCGCGGTTCCAGACTGTAGCGCCTAGAACCGCTCGGCCACCACGGCCGGCTTCAACGCAGTTCAATTGTAGCGGGACTACCACGTGGGCTGAGGCACGAACTGAATTTTGATTGAGGAGGGAGGAATGCCAGAGTAGTATGTACAGTTCTGCTTCAGTCTGTGTGTATACGATTTTCATTTTACGTCAAAATCAAGACCTGAAGGTACGTTAAATGTACACAATAAGAGTTATAACATTTAACATTTCTACTGAAGATGATTTTCAAAGTGAAGGTGATAAAAATTAGAGTAACTGAATATTCTAAATATTTACACAAAGTTTTTGCTCATCTTTACGAAAATTGGTCCAATTTTGCACAAATAATGACTATAATTGTCGGACAATTAAAGGTGCTCAGTTTAGTAGGAGCCTATGAAATTTCAGAAAATCTGCTGAAATTTGATAACACGTGAGAGCTATAAAAGAACGGTTTGCAGTACGACAACACAGTCATATTTTCACTCCTCTGATGAAAGATCGGTCAAATGGCTGAGAACTCACTCAAGCAAAACTGATTTCCAATACCCACTGTACAAGCGCTGCCATTCCCAATGAATTTCAACTCATATTTTTGCTATCGGTCAATCATTGATTTTGTATAGCTGGAAGAGCCAAGCTTTGTAGCGCGGTATGGCACATATGGCTTGTATGCATATGGCTTATACGCAGTAGGTTGCTCGCAAGTGTGAGAACCCTGATGCCATCTGTTTATTGATTCGTAGCTGCATGGCCGTAGCTGTCAGGATTCTGGTCATGGCTTGTATAAAAAAGAAACTGAATGAAGTTCTCATCGATGTAATTTGAAAGATGTGATGTGATATCCGCACAGAACTACAGACGAAACACGATGAAGAAATAGGTCGAAAGAAGGAAGACATAAAAAAAGGATGATAAGTGAATTTGTCTCTGGATCACGAGGTCCCGTGTTTTATTCCAGAACGGTTTTGTTCGTTCGGAGACTGGGAGTTTGTTTCGTCTTAATTATTTCATCTTATCTCCATCGAATTTTAAGTAGCCGAAGTACCACCAGACAGACTTACACCAGGCAGCGGCCAATAATCGATCGTTTTACTTCTGTAGTTTGATCATACGAGGGAAGACTTTCGATCAGCGTTTGATAGATTGCCTTTATAAAATATATACAGTAACATATATATATATATATATATATATATATATATATATATATATATATATATATATATATATACAGTAACATTACAGCATACAGTGCTGCCAAACGCGTATAGATATTAAAAGAAATCTTAACAGAGCAGTGACTAACATTTACTGAGTAAGATAGAAAACGGCAAAAGTAAAACCCTTCCCATGTCTCAAGATCTTCTTGGCTTACACAATAAAATGCTCAACCTTTCGATAGCTGTTTCCACCATCGTCATCTGAAGTTTCAATCACTGAATGTGTTCTGCTTATGTAGTTACGAAGCCAGCGTCTGGAAGCCTCCAGAGACGGTCGAAGTGTCGCGAGATGGGCCCACCTGGGCCGTGTGACGTCACGTAGCACGAGGCGTCGGCGCCACGTTTGAAACTGCCGCACCCTCCACCGTACAAGCATCAAGCCTCCGTCTTTGCTTACGCTCGATGTACAGTACCCGTCCCCACGCCGTACTGAGTGTGTACTCCTGGCCTCTGTTAAAATTGTTTGTGTTTATTCTAATTCTGGATGCTTCTTTTATAATAGAATCCCAGTATGATGACGTTTGGCTCAAAACTTTCGTATTTTCTAATTGTATTTTATGCCAGTTTTCTAGGCAATCTTCTGCCACGGCCAACTTGTGTAATCCTCTTCGCTTAATATCTCGTGAATGCTCAGCATAACACTCAGCAACAGCATGAACGGTGTGTCCTACGTAAATGCTGCCACATTCACAGAGGAAACCATACGCGCCAGAAAGTCGAAGACTTACGCTGTCTTTAACAGAGCTTAACATCTCTCTTGTCTCAGTCCATGTCTTTGGTGAGGGAAAGCAAGCAAAGATGAAGTAAGTTAGCGACATACGAGTCGCCGAGATGGCGTCCAACAGAAAAAACTGGAAGTTTCCACTTTTTTTTTTTTTTTTTTTGAGTCTTCAGTCTTCTGACTGGTTTGATGCGACCCGCCACGAATTCCTGCCCTGTGCCAACCTCTTCATCTCACCAGCATTAGCAACCTACTTCCTCAATTATGGATGTATGGATGTAGTCATTTCCTGATAATAGCTATCGTATCATCCTGTCCCTTCTCCTTACCAATGTTTTCCACATATTCCTTTCCTCTCCGATGCTGCGTAGAAACTCCTCATACCTTACCTTATGAGTCCACCTAATTTTCAACATTCGTCTGTAGAACAACGTCTCAAATGTTCCGATCCGCTTCTGTTCTCGTTTTCCCACTGTCCATTTTTCGCTACCATACAATGCTGTGCTCCAAACGTACATTCTCAGAAGTTTCTTCCACATATTAAGGCCTATGTTTGATACTAATAGATTTCTCTTGGCCAAGAATGCCGTTTTTGCCATTGCCAGTCTGCTTCTGATGTTCTTCTTTCACCGTTCGTCATTTGTTATTTTGCTTCCAAGGTAGCAGAATTCCTTAACTTCATCTACTTCGTAGCCATGTTCTCATTTCTGCTACTTCTCATTACTTTCGTCTTTCTTCGATTTACTCTCAATCCATATTGTGTACTGATTACTGTTCATCCCATTCAGCAGATCATGTCTTCCCTTTCACTGAGGATAGCAATGTCATCAGCGAATCATGTCATTGATATCCTTTCACCTTGAATTTTAATTCCACTCTTGAAACTTTCTTTTATTTCCACCATTTCTTCTTCGATGTACTGTACATATTGTATATTACCCGTCTCTCACTACAGCATACCCCAATTTTTCTCAGAATTTCTAACATCTTTTCTAAAGCCAAACTGATCGTCATCCAACACATCCCCAATTTTCTTTTTCTTCTTCTGTATGTTATTCTTGCCAGCAACTTGGATGCATGAGCTGTTAAGCTGATTGTGCGATAATTCTCGCACTTGCCAGCTCTTGCAGTCTTCGGAATTGTGTGGATGACATTTTTCCTAAAGTCAGATGATATGTCGCCAGGATCATACATTCTACACAACAACGTTTTGTTGCCACTACCCCAATAATTTTAGAAATTCTGATGGAATATTATCGATCCCTGCTGCCTTATTTGATCTTAAGTCCTCCAAAACCCTCTTAAATTCTGATTCCAATAACGAATATCCTATCTCTTCTAATTCGAATCCTGTTTCTTCCATCACATCAGACAAATCTTCCCCCTCATAGAGGCCTTCAGTGTACTCTTTCCACCTATCCGCTCTCTTAATGTTACCACCCTTTTAGCGGCGGTTAGTTTGTTTTTCCTATATGCTGGGTCATTCCTTCCGACAATCAAATGTAGACATAACTACGTTTGTGTGGGACCCTCAGAGCACGCGTACTTCTCGCCTGGTTTCGGCCTTTTTATCTAGTTGTACTTTATCATTAATGTTCTATGTTTGTAACTGTTCTCCAATCTCTTCACTTCTAAATCGATGTCGTTTAGAACACATTTTTACAGACCTTAAAAATTTCATTTCTGCTGTTTGAACGCGATTTTTATCTCTCCCATCTCTCTCTCTCTCTGTTTATGCATGACTCCCTTTCATAAATCATGATAGAGCCATTAACCTATAGAATCTGAGAAGTGTGTCCTTTCGGGTTTTGTTGTTTAGTATTCTTCTTACCGTACCGTACATCATTTGGAGCTTAATTTTATCTATGTTTCTGTAGTCTAATGACAAGAGGAGGCTATTACCAGGAACTTCGCGCTGTGGTTACTAACTGGTGCTGTGGATCGGGAAGGTTCTGAGATATGTGCCGTTGCAGTATATGTGTAATGTTACAGCAATTAATTATTGTTCATTAGTGAGAGCACTTTTCACTTCTACATTCACTTTATCAATCTTTACCTCCATTTGCTATGGATATCGTTAGTTGAGGTCAATAACGTGTGCCTGTACAGACTCGACTGAGCAGCAGTACCCCATAGCAGTAGCAGTCAAAAATGGTTCAAATGGCTCTGAGCACTATGGGAGTTAACATCTATGGTCATCAGTCCCCTAGAACTTAGAACTACTTAAACCGAACTAACCTAAGGACATCACACAACACCCAGTCATCACGAGGCAGAGAATATCCCTGACCACGCCGGGAATCGAACCCGGGAACCCGGGTGCGGGAAGCGAGAACGCTACCGCACGACCACGAGCTGCGGACCAGTAGCAGTCAGCGCAGGCAAGGGCAGCACGCGATTTGCTGCAAGATTCCTGGTTATTCTTGATCTTTTAAGGTTCCTGTTAATACTGTTGCACCCCACAATAATATCACAATTCTATTCTGGATGGATATTAACAAACAATGTAAAAGTTCTTCCCCGGCAACGCCAGAGGTAGAGTTAAACGGCTCAAACGTCAACTAGAATGCCAACGATATAGAAATGCTGATTGAGCACCAACAAGCAAGGAAGCTATTGCATCATCCGGGATGGACTGAGCGCTCAAGTAGGAAAAAACACATTGGCGACATAGGGATATAAGCAGAATATTGATTGCGCAAAGTGTCACAGAAAAGCTCATATCTCACGGAAGGGTAACAGTTAACTTGCTGACTCAGCAGAAAAAAGTATCTGAAAGGTGCAGTTGTGACATACTGAAGCGAGCAAGTATGTTGACAAGCTGGGAAATTTAGGGCATATTCGGTCATCCCCACAGAAGGATAATGTCATTGGCATAGCGCAACAAGACTTATACCTTGACTTCCATAGCTTAGTTCTCATTTTCAGTTCAGTGTTTCAGCAACTAGTGCCGAGGTGGAACCTGCGACACTCATCTGCAGCCTGCTCACGTGATTATGAGGCCATCGCCACCTAGATCTGGCAGACCATGCTGCCAAGAGCTGCTGCTGCCACGTCATCCTCACTGTCGCTGATATCGATGGCGATGGTAGCAGCTGCTACTAGAACAGCCACCAACATGTCGACATAGAGAGGCGCACTCATATTAGCAAATACTGGTTCTTGATGCTCCACGGGCTCGGCTGGCTACAGGAAACCTTGGGAAGCGACACGTACTTTTTAATAAATGTGTAAACTGACAGTAATATTTCCTTAATGTCTTCGGGTGTCTGACAGATCCTCATTGGCACATTCTGCACAACACTAGCCTGACAACTGTAGGGGCCACTGTCTGGACTTCTATAATACATATCAATAAGTCGTATGTTGCGTTACACTAATTTCGGACCTGTCTATCGAGTGGGCACATAAACTTCCATTTTAAAAGTAATTTTGTTTTTAAAAGCAAACAAACGGACACCTGATGTAAATACTAGATGTCACATGAAAGAGGTGCTGAGCAATTTTTGTTTTGGCTGATTCCAGCTGCACATTGCGAAAACGAAATTGTAAATATTTGATGAAACACCAAAGATGCTGACGACTCCTAGGCATCCTGTGACCCCACCAGAAGAACAAATTGCATCTGAATCCAAGTCAGCATCCAGGCTGTGGAGCGTGCCACATCGCCGACGCCACAGCGTCACAAGGACCAACCCCGTACCCTGCTGTTGGAGAAATACAGCGTCTACCCCGCTTCAGGATCCACACACACTGTCTGGTCAAATGTATCCAGTCACCCGTACGTATCACGCAGTTGGTCGCTAGATGTCGTGAGAGACGACCAGTATAAAAGCAGGCAGGGAGTAACAGCAGAACTGGTCTGAGAGCGCAGAGACTTCGAACTTGGACTTGCCATTCTATAGTCACCTTAGTAATAAGTGTTATGTCAACCCCTTTAAAGCTATCCAAGTCCACTGTTGGTGATGTGATTGTGAAATGAAAATGTGAGGAAACAACCACGGCTAAGCCATGACCAGGCAGATCTAATGTACTGCAGGAAAGGGAACGTCGAGCATTGTGGAAGGTGATTGAAAAAAGCGCACGAAATCAGCGGAAGGAACAACTCATTAGCTCCGAAGTGGTACCAGCTCTTCAGCTAGCGCAACAACTGTGATTAGGGAGTTAAAAATTACGGAGTACAGTGGTCGAATAGCTCCTCATAAGCCATGCATTTATGTGGTCGGTGTTAAGTGGCGCATGGGGCCATTAGTAAGTGGATTACTGGTAACGAATCTTGAGTCATGCTATACTCTGTAGCAAACCGATGGAAAGGTTTTGGTTTGGTGGGATTCCTGGAGAAAGTTACTTACCATCATGTGTAGAGCGAGTAGTGCAGAGAAGGTGGTGTTATGGTACCTAGACGTTTTTCGTTATTAGGGAGTAGTCCCCCTACTGTACTTAAGACAACGCCAAATGCGGAAGGATGTGAACACCGTTTACAAAAATGGTTCAAATGGCTCTGAGCACTATAGGACTTAACTTCTGAGGTCATCAGTCCCCTAGAAGTTAGAACTACTTAAACATAACTAACCTAAGGACATTACACGCATCCATGCCGGAGGCAGGATTCGAACCTGCGACCGTAGCGGTCGCGCGGTTCAGGACTCTAGCGCCTAGAGCCACTCGGCCACTCCGGCCGGCACACCGTTTACAGTATTGTGTACAGCGTACTGTAGAGGAGCAGTTCCGAGACGATGGCTCTATCAGCATGGCAAAGCACTCTGTTATAAAGTAGAATCTGTGAGGTAATGGTTTGCAGACAATAAAGTTTCCTGAAACGTACTGGCCTGCACAGAGTTCCGAGCCCAATGGAACATATTTGCTATGAGTTAGAAGGTCAACTTCGCTCATGACCCCAGCTTCAACCATCACTAGCTTATCTGGTTTCGGAAGTTGAGGAATGGACTGCCACCTCCATACCTACTTCATTTACATAGCCGAATTATTAGTCACGCTGCCTTTGGTGCGTCGCGTTGCCTCCTCGTACTTCCTCAGATTTATTAGGAAGATATGGTATGGGCTCCACTTCGCCCTTGTGATGCCAAATGAGGAGCTGCTCGAATAAAGAATCAGTGGCGTCACTGCGACTCGTCTTCTGGCAATACTGGCTGGAGGAGTTGGCTACACGACGATCACATGTTCCACGATCATAGATCACTCCTTGTACTGCCTTGTAGGTAGCAGTAGGCCAGTCGGGACAAACCTAAGGTCTAGTCCGTGAGTGATGTTAACGTTGTACCGGTAGCTGGACGTATCGCTTTCGTGCTGTCAGAACGGCACTGAGAAAGAGTTTTCCGAGCAGGAAACCTCATACTACACTACTGGTCATTACAATTGCTACACCACGAAGATGACGTGCTACAGACGCGAAATTTAACCGGCAGGAAGAAGATGCTGTGATACGCAAATGATTAGCTTTCCAGAGCATTCACACAAGGTTGGCGCCGATGGCGACACCTACAACGTGCTGACACGAGGAAAGTTTCCAACCGATTTCTCATACGCAAATCGCAGTTGACCGGCGTTGCCTGGTGAAACGTTATTGTGATGCCTCGTGTTAGGATGAGAAACGCGTACCATCACGTTTCCGAAAAAGGTCGGATTGTAGCCAATCGCTATTGCGGTTTATCGTATCGCGACATTGCTGCTCGCGTTGTTCGAGAACCAATTACTGTTAGCAGAATATGGAATCGGTGGGTTCAGGAGGGTAATACGGAACGCCGTGCTTGATCCAAACGGCCTCGTATCACTAGCAGTCGAGATGACAGGCATCTTATCCGCATGGCTGTAACGGATCGTGCAGCCACGTCTCGATTCCTGAGTCAACAGATGGGGACGTTTGCAAGACAACAACCATCTGCACGAACAGTTCGACGACGTTTGCAGCACATGGACTATCAGCTCGGAGACCATAGCTGCGGTTACCCTTGACGCTGCATCACAGACAGGAGCGCCGGCCGAAGTGGCCTTGTGGTTCTAGGCACTGCAGTCTGGAACCGCGAGACCACTACGGTCGCAGGTTCGAATCCTGCATCGGGCATGGATGTGTGTGATGTCCTTAGGTTAGTTAGGTTTAACTAGTTCTAAGTTCTAGGGGAATAATGACCTCAGAAGTTGAGTCCCATAGTGCTCAGAACGATTTGAACCACAGACAGGAGCGCCTGCGATGGTGTACTCAACGACGAACCTGGCTGCTCGAATGGCAAAACGTCATTTTTTCGGATGAATCCATGTTCTGTTTACAGCATCATGATGGTCGCATCCGTGTTTGGCGACATCGCGGTGAACGCACGTTGGAAGCGTGTATTCGTCATCACATCACCCGGCATTATGGTATGGAATGCCATTGGTTCCACGTCTCGGTCACCTCTTGTTCGCAATGACGGCACTTTGAACAGTGGATGCTACATTTCAGATGTGTTACGACCCGTGGCTATACCCTTCATTCGATCCCTGCGAAACCCTACATGTCAGCAGGATAATGCACGACCGCATGTTGCAGGTCCTGTACGGGCCTTTCTGGATACAGAAAATGTTCGACTGCTGCCCTGGCCACCACATTCTCCTGATCTCTCACCAACTGAAAACGTCTGGTCAATGGTGGCCGGGCAACTGGCTCGTCACAATACGCCAGTCACTTCTCTTGATGAACTGTGGCATCGTGCTGAAGCTGCATGGGCAGCTGTACCTGTACACGCCATCCAAGCTCTGTTTGACTCAATGCCCAGGCGTATCAAGGCCGTTATTACGGCCAGAGGTGGTTGTTCTGGGTGCCGATTCATCAGGATCTATGCACCCAAACTGCGTGAAAATGTAATCACATGTCAGTTATAGTATAATATATTTGTCCAATGAATACCCGTTTGTAATGTGCATTTCTTCTTGGTTTAGCAATTTTAATGGCCAGTAGTGTATATGCTGTCATGCCCGTAGACAATACTTATTTTTTAGAAGCGTATATGACCAGCACTCGCAGGGTCAAGGATCTGCACGCACATGTCACTGAATAACAGTCCTAATAAGGTGAAGTATCGTTCAGGAATGTAGCCGTTATATGCTCTTTTTCTATAAGGGTTCTTTTGTTACATTCCTTTAGTTTAATACGATGTGAGGATTCTGTACATTGCTGATAATACGAGTAGCTCATCCCAGACGAAGAGTGTGACATTCATATTCACTTTCGGTGACCACTTCTTCATCACCATGCTTATTTTCAATTTGCAGTAAACAATTCCCTCATGCCTCATCAATAAACAAACTGAGTATCGGTGATAGTAATGAACAACCCTGGCGTGCACCTCTCCTGAATTTGACAAATAAAATGAGAAGAAATAGCACCTAATTCTATTTCCTGCTATAGCTATTTACCTTAAACAGGTTTTCTCAAAATGTTTGGACACACGCTGTAGATGGATAGAACTTGGAGGAACTGAATTGCAAGGAATAAATGAGACTACCTGTCACTGTTTCCACTACCATCAAATTAAACTGACCTCACATGATAAACTTCTGCACCATAGACTGTGGAGCTAGTGGATTTATTGTTTTCGTGCAAATGATTCAGTTTCCGAGATAAATAAATAAACTGGTTAAAGAACAGAGGGCGACTACAGACCAGTAACGGACAGTGGCAGTTAAATCTGATATATTCACCATGGACACTGAAATGCGAGGTACTCTCCTTACATAAAGTGGGAATATGCCAGCCCACAATTTTGGACTGCATGGCGATCTGTAGATTTGCTGTGGGCCTAGCCAAATTTTCATGAAAAGACACAGAAATGCATTAGAAATATAGTCCCTAGAGAAGTTACTAATCAGAAAATCACAGAAGGACGTGGAGAAGTTAGAATCCATAACGAAAGTAATGAGCCATGAATAATCACGAACTGGGAGCATACAGACTAGGGTAACATCACAAAGGTTACCACCATAAGAATTGTAGTTACTGTGAATATAATTACTCGCGGTGCAGATCGCGTCTTTGTAACTTAATCACGGACGAATATGCTACGACCGTTCTATCGCGAATGTCTTGACTAACGCTGAACGTAGCTATGTATGGTTGCTTCCAAGGCGGTGGAAACCAACACAAAATGGACGGCAACTACGGAGCTAGTGGCGATCATGAAGTGATGCCTACCAAGAACAGCAACGAACTGAGGCCGAGAGGTCATCTCTCAGCCATTTTGTTACCTCGTGAGCCGCGCAACTGGACGTTTCGCTCGGAAGCCAAATGTTCCTGTAGCCATCTTAACTGGGAGCGGGCTGCCGATCGTCTGCGGAGAGAGCATTTCGGCCGTTAAGTGATTGATGATCACGAAAATTGTTCTGCCACCACTATTCGATAGTCCTCTGCGTTCGAAAGCTATCGATAACTTATCGTAACTGCATAAGTGGTTCGAATCTGAGACAGGAAGCACGGTTATAATTTGTTTTACAGACTCTGTAACGAGACTGGACTGCAAAGCTGATGAAAATTCGTTGTGTCCTCCAAACATTGTCGAAAAGTCACTGCGGTGGAACTTAACGAGGTGCAGTTCCTGCACTATAATTAACATTACGAAATGATGGATGTCACAGCGCGGGGTTCCCCTCTATACCTGGCTGCGGCAGTTTTCCTCTTAGAGTATTCTGAGAAATAGGCACTTAACGCAGTATGATACTATCCACCACGTTTCTTTCGGCACGCAGATTACTATCGTGTAATGTGACATGTCACTGAAACAGTATAGTGGCAATCCGTAAATCGCATAGAGTGGTCCCTATCGTTAAATTGACGGTCTAAATTGGGAGGTTGTCGGAGTCTAGCAAAACGCAGACAGTGTAGTTGGCCATTCTGGGTGAAGAAAACGTATTGGAAACGGTAAATGAGTTAAAAACTTTCACTCATCTTGTCTACAAACCGCCTTAACTGCGCTTGCACGCCAGAGCTCAGGTGATTTCCGCACCTTCAGTCCGAACTCTGGCACGTGTGCAAGGGAAATAAGATGGTGAAGGACGCCACGTGTGGCTGTGGCATCAGCAGTGCCTAAATATGACTTATTTAATCACTTGTTGAGAGACATGTTTCCCTCCTCGTCGAAGAAATGGTTCATGTTATGCCCCGTTAAATACGGTGCACGTCTCGGAGGTTCCGATGTGTACATTATATTCTGCGACATGCCAGTAATTACGTTGAGAAAACTGTCAGGGCTGTAACTCAGTCACGAGTTGAACAAGAGCGTCAGACGAAATACAAGGGAAACAATAGATCGGGGCAGAAAAGGTAGCATTTTAATAGACGTAACATGTATTTTAATTAGGCGACAATTTTGGTCCGTACTTCATTTTAATGAGTTATTGTTGTATTCAGACCAAAGACTGTTTTGATGCAGCTATCCATGTTAGTCTTCCACCTGCTACTCTCTTCATCTCTGCGTAGCTATTGTAACCTACCGGTACTTAGTTTTTCTTACTGAAGTCCATCCTTGGTCTGCCCCTACCATTTTTACCTCTCATGCCTCCCTCAGTTACCAGGTTAAGTGTTCCTTGAAGCCTCAAGGTTTTTGCTACTAACCTTCCCCTTCTTTGTCATATTGTGCCACAGATTTCTTTTCCCCCCTTGATTAGTTGCAGTATTTACCCGTGTACCAATATAACCTTTAGCAAAATTCTGTAATACCACTTTTCAAAAACTGCACTTATTTTTTTATATTACTGTTTACCGTCTACATAAAGTTTCCTTGCAAACCTACACAATACACTAATATTTTGAGAAAAAAAAGTTCGTAACACTTCAACTTGTTTTAGATGTTAGCATATTTCTCTTTTTCAGAAAAGTTTTTCTTGTTATTGCAAATTGGTATCATGTATCTTCTTTACTTATTTCATCGTCACTTCTTGCTTCCAAAATAGTAGCTATTTGCTTCCAAATAGCAAAACTCATTTGTTGTTTACAGCATATCATTTCTTAACCTAAACCCCTAAGTATCAAATTCCTCCTTGTGCTCTACACAGCTTGCTCTAAGTACTTGTAAAACTGAATAAAATTTGGGATAGGCTACAACCCTGTTTCACTCCCTTGTCAACTATTCCTTTTGTTTCATCTCCATATTTTTGTATATTTCTTGATGTATGATATTTTATATCATATATTTTGTGACCTGTGAAAGGCATTTCACTGTGTAAATAATACTAAGTAAATCAGAGTATTTGGTATTGCAGAAAATGCTGCCAAATGCTTGAAATCCTATATCTCTCTCATTAGGAAAGAGACATATAAAGTTTTCAGGCATTATCCAACTTGGAACTAATTAAATATTGTCCCATAATTGTCTTTTTAGGGCCATTACTTTTTCTTGAATATAGCAATACCTTTTCATCTGTAACATTGTCAGATGCCAAGTTTGTTTTATTTGCAGGCGATATAAACATTGACATAAACAAGTTTGTTTGCGTGGCCATCCTCCGCAGCAAGCATATAAATACTTGGTTTGTAAATAAAACTGCCTTTTCCTGCTGCTACTTAATTTATTTATACCATATCGCCTTATCTTGTTCTAAGGCATCATCAGTGGGATCTATAAGGATACAGTTTTGTTAGTTATAGATTATGAAACAGTTCAGGTCACGATAAAAGTGGTAGTGCGACCTCGAGACCAGATGTGAGGATACGCAGATCGGCAAATCGTAAGTAATTACTTTTCCACAAAAAATTCGCGACGTGGACTGTTTCATAATCTAAAACTAACAAAACTGTATCCTTATAGATTCCACTGATGATGCCTTAGAACAAGATAAGGAGAAACGCGTATGGGATAAATAAGTAAAGTAGCAGCAGGAAAAGGCAGTTTTGTTTACAAAAAAAAGTGTTGACATAAACAGCACATAAAGTGTACTTTTAGAAAGATTAGTTAGGGAAATTTTCATGGGCATTAATAAATCGTTTCAGCTCTTTGTCACTAAACCGTGAAGATACAAATTGCATGCACTTTATAGTTTGGAAGAGGTTTCCCGCCAGCACATGCCAAAAACATGACGGCAAATCGATAGAAGACGTTAATAGTGTCAAAATCTTGGGATAGCAGATTGACGATATATTCAACTGAAAGGAGATACCACAGAACTGCTGAAGTGCCTTAACAGATCCCTATTTGCAATACAAATGCTGTCAGACATAGGTGTTACAAAAATAAAAAAGCTAGCTACTATGCTTCCTTTCATTAATTACTGTCATATGGGATTTTTTTGCAGTAATTCATCAAGCAAAGCTAAAGTTTTTCAGGTCCAAAAGCATCTAATAAGAATTACCCATGGTGTGTACTCAAGAACATCCTGCAGATGCCTGTTCGGGAACCAACGTTACTAACTACTGCTTCCCAAAATATTTGTTTCTTAATGAAATTTGTCATTAAAATATACATCTTTTTCAAAGCAACAGCTCAGTTCATGAAACCAGTACTAACAACAAGAGTAATCTTCACAAGGAAATAAAGTACCCTTCTTAGATCCAGATAGGAGTCCATTATTCAGAGACACTTATTTTCAAAACCTTTCAAGCAGGAATAAAAAATTTAACTACTAGTAAAGTTCAGTTTAAATGGAGCTCAAAAACATTTATCGGTGGCTAACGCCTTCATGTAATCAGTACTGACAATAATAATAGTCTCCACAAAGACGTAAATTCACTTTATTTGATCCAAAACGATGTCCATTATCCAGGGACAAATATTATAATAACTTGGCAGCAGGAATACAAAGTTTAACACTAATTAAGTTCACTTTAAGAGAAGCCTACGGGATTTATCGGTGGCCAACTCCTTTCACTCCATTGAGCAATTTCTTTGTATAATCGACACGTGTGTATATGTTGCTAATAATATCAAATATTGGGAGTGTTAGTATAATCTGACTTCAATGCAGTAATGCAATCACCTACAAAATAAAAATGTAAATGTTCGTTTGTTGAAAATCTTACATCTGTAAAAGCTCTTCACCGCTGCTATGAAATTTTGACACAATACTGCATTCAAATACATGCGTGTTTTTATGTACCTAGTGGAGCACCATTTTAATATATATGGTACATATGTGTAATATGTAAAGCGGGAACATTTTTAGCAAATATCTCTAAAGTTATTAACCATTTACACCAGATTTTTGCACGATGGTCTAATAAAAATTCGGACGAATAAAAGCTACACATTTTTTAATGTACAGAGTGTTAGAGATATAGGTACACATATTGTATAATTGGTTCCTCAATTTCTACCGACTTCAGTGTGTCAGATGTTTTTTCTCTGTGTCTAATAGTCGTCCCGCAAACATGTCATATATAGTTTACTACCTAATGTTTTCTGCAAGGTTGTAACTGAGTCACAAAGTGGGCTACGCCTATAAGTATAAGCTATACGTTTTGCGTCTGTGGATCCACACTTCCATACCTAACCTGCTGCCCAGGGGAAAATTAACATTAATGGCTAGCTTATGTGATGCGTACTTTGGAGGTACTAGCCAACACTACTCATACGAAGGCGGTTCAGAAAGTAACCTCCGATTGGTCACAGTGCGGGTTGTGGGGGGAGTAGCGACGCCATCTGTGCGTTCACGCATTCAACAGGTCAGTCGGCATCAAGCCGTGGTCGAGTGAACGTCGTACCTGCGCTAGTTTAGTTTTTGTGGCAGTTTCAAATGTGTGCTGCAATAGAAAACCCCGCCAAATGTGAAGTGCGTGCTGTCATAAGGTTTTTTACAGCCAAAGGATATTCTGCAGCAGCTATTCATCGTGAGCTTTGTGCCGTGTACGGACCAAGAGTTATGAGTGAAGGAGTTGTCCGTGAATGGGTACGTTTATTTAAAAGTGGACGAGAAAACGTTCATGATGAAGAGAGGAGTGGTAGACCATCATTGGTGACTGACGAACTCGTTCAGACAGTTGATGCAAAAGTTCGTGAAAATCGACGTTTCTCAATGTCGGAGTTGTCTACTGGTTTTCCACAGATTTCTAAGACTCTCTTGTACGAGATAGTGACAGCAAGATTGGGTTACCGTAAGTTCTGTGCACGATGGGTGCCCAAAATTCTTACCGACCACCACAAAACTCAAAGAATGGCCTCTGCATTAGACTTTCTGTCACGTTATGAGGAAGAAGGAGAACCATTGTTAAACAGAATCGTGACCGGTGACGAAACCTGGATTAAGTACGTGAACCCTGAGACAAAAGAACAATCAAAGATGTGGGCACATTCAAATTCGCCTACCAAACCAAGAAAAGCCTCGCAAGATTTTTCTGCCAGAAAACTGATGGCAACGGTGTTTTGGGATGCCAAAGGGGTGTTGTTGGTTGAATTCATGGAACGTGGTACGACCATTAATCAAGACGTGTACTGTGAAACAATAAAAAAGTTACGACGTGCTATACAGAACAAACGCCGTGGTATGCTGACTTCCGGTATCGTTTTTTTGCACGATAACGCCCGTCCTCACTCTGCTCGCAGAACAACGGCCCTTCTTGAGTCCTTCAAGTGGGACGTTATCAACCATCCACCTTACAGCCCAGACCTGGCGCCAAGTGATTATCACCTCTTCATGCATTTGAAGAAATGGCTCGGGTCACAGCGGTTTGATGACGACGAAGAGCTCAAAGATGCGGTCACAGGCTGGCTCCAGGCACAAGCGGGTGATTTTTATGCAGAAGGAATTTCAAAGCTTGTGAAGAGATACGATAAGTGCCTCAATCGCTATGGAGACTATGTAGAAAAATAGTGCAAAGATGTAGTTGTAAGATGTATATATTAAAATATTTTTATTTAACTTGGTGTATTTTTTAAATCAACCGGAGGTTACTTTCTGAACAGCCCTCGTATTACCTAAAGCAACAGTACACAGGTTTTCTGTTAAAACCGACTGCAAGAAAGAAAATACTATGCTGTGAAAATATGCAGTTTCGTATTCTTTCTCGTAGTCATTTTTAACTTCTATAGCAGGGGATTTAAATCGTTACACAAATTGTTTCTCCAGTATATATTCTTTCTCCTTTTATATGATTTTAAAAGATAATTGTATACACCACTATCTGTTGTTTTGTTTTCATCCTCATAATCGGTTTTCACAGAAAACAGGAAAGTTACATTTATGGCTTAATCTGCTGATAATCAGAACACTACTAAGGAATCAGAATAGACTGGAAGCTTTGTAATTCTACCCCCTCACAGATTAAAACTATGTGAAGTACTGCCAAGGAAGCTACAATCATCACGGATCCAGCAGAAGGAAGGGTCTCTCATACCCCGCACACCAACGATCCCAATTAATTTCTCCATTCATTTTAAGCTACTTCAATTCCCAGTCAAGGTTTAGTTGGCTATAACAAGGTTCAATCAAGGGCAGAGAGAGGAATAACAGGACGGAAGAGAGGGAAGAGAGGGGGAGAGAAGAAATAGATAGAGAGAAGGGAAAAGAGTTAGGGGAGAAGAATTTGGACACAAGGAGAGGAGGAGACGGACAAGATAGGGGGAGGCAGCCTGGACCAGTCATTACCAAAAACTGCATGCATTTACTAGCTGCCGCAAGTAAAACCAAGGCTTCTTAGCTGGTACATCCTATATGAGTAACAAAACGAGAACACAAAAGGAGACACATTAAAGGAAAAATACATCTGGTAGATTCAAATAAATGTAAGATGAAGATAAATTGGTTTCTACACGTCCTTGGTTGTCAAATTTTTCATCATTATACACAGTACAGTCAAATCAATGTGACCACTGTCTATGTTCCACGTCAACATGCAACAACCAGTCACAGACGACTCGTGGTAGCACGAGCAGTGGAGGATATATAAAGGGTGTCACGATGACACAGAAGACAGTGCAGTTGCTGTCGCAATGCGGAAATGGAGCGATTTATCTGACGTCCAAATGGGCACGATCATTGGCTTTCAGGCTAAGGGTGGAAGCATTACCACAACGGATAAGTTCCTAAACTGATCGTGCACCACCGTGGTTGAGGTATACCATGCGGGGCAAAATGGCACCATCCAAAATCGGCATCGATGCAACTGTGGTGCAACAAGTGTCATAGATGATAGGGGTGGGGATGTGGAGATGTGAACAGGCGAATAGTTTGTAAGGTGGTAGAATAAATGGAGATCAATTTCACACCTTATGTGGAGTTCATACATCGTAATGGAAAGGAGAATATGACACCTAACTTACTTTGGCGGTAATGAGCAGATTTGACTATAAGTATGTAATGCAAAAGGGATGACACTCAATCGAAGGTATTAACACACCACTCCTATATAATGCATGCCAATGAGCAGAAGGTGAAACAAGCAGCGAGAGGAAACGTTTTGTGTGGAAGCCAGCATGGGCAGATGCAGACCCCACACCCCAGGAGGCACTACAGAAAGATCTTAAGGTGGCACGTCCCACAGCAGGTCAGCGACCGGACAGGTGACGCATACTGCAGGGCGAGTAACGGACCGTCAGAAGTAGGACAGAAAGAAGCTTTAGAAAACTGCATTTCAGAATGCCAAAAGGATACGACAAAACCGGTGATGCATTCGATCATGTGAATGGCAAGTGGTACATATGGGATAGATACATGTAACATTTTAGGCGTCTGGAGCAGGCACAAAACGTCCGATTGGCGGAAACGCACCGGGAAGGAGTAAAGTGCCGAGATTTCGACGCAGTTTTATGGTAGGATCCTTGCGATTGGTAGAGAGAGTTTCCACAAAATAAGGTTCCTATCGGTTGAAAAAGGCAGTGACGTGGAGAACTAAAGAACCCAGGTGGGGAGAGAGTTTGGCTACGAGAAAGACGAGAGCGGAATTTTCGTGGACTCTTCTCTGAAGTGGCGTCAAGTGCAGAATGGAGCACATAACGCTCTGTACGACGCACAGGAGAAATTTGTGTGAACACTGCGTTCACAGCGGCTGAGCTCTAGCTAGAAATTAGCTGTAGCGTCGTTGAGCTTCAACTGTGGAGAAACGAACCAGCCAGGTAGTTATTTGTTCTTGTAAGAACTGAGAGGGCATTATGATACACATGCTGCTCCAGCAATGGGCGTGTATATCGCCATAGTCTGAGACTAGGGATGAGTTCATGTTTTGTCGCATATCGAGAAACATATGGAGAGTTTCTGCTGGAAAATTCAGCAAAGGTTTAATTAGTTTTGTAGGAATTTCAGAGGGCGAGAACAGCCAGACAGACGACAGTTCAACGCAGCTTAGGTAAATACCACGTGCAGAGGCATAAACTTGTTGGTTCACCAGCTTGTGTCCACTGTAAACTCGGGCGATCTTGGATAATCTTTTGCCGACTTGTCACAAAACTAACCATCCTCCATAGATCATTCTAAAAGTTCTACCGAACTTTGAACCAGAATCAAATGATTTATCACAGTACTGGCCAACATCATCACGTAATCGTAAGAATAATTTTGTAAAGAACCCTCTAGTTAAATTTTAATATTGTTGTGTTTAGGATCAGTTCACTTTCAGAGGCCGAGATGCGTCATTTTGACAACTGTCTTAACACTGTCACATTGTAAACTGTGTAAAAGCATGTATTTCCGTGACAAAATTACAATATTAAACAATGTCATTACACTTCCTGGCAGATTAAAACTGTGTGCCGGACCGAGACTCGAACTCGGGACCTATGGCTTTCGCGGGCAAGTGCTCTACCAACTGAGCTACCCAAGCACGACTCACGCCCCGTCCTCACACCATTAATTCCGCCAGTACCTCGTCTCCTACCTTCCAAACTTCATAGAAGCTCTCCTGCGAACCTTGCAGAACTATCTCTCCTGGAAGAAAGGATATTGCGGAGACATGGCTTAGCCACAGCCTGGGGGATGTTTCTAGAATGAAATTTTCACTCTACAGCGAAGTTTGCGCTGATATGAAACTTCCTGGCAGATTAAAACTGTGTGCCGGACCGAGACTCAAACTCGGGACTCAGCGCACACTCCGCTGTAGAGTGACTCGAGTTCGAGTCTCGGTCCGGCACAAAGTTTAATCTGCCAGGAAGTTTCCTATCAGCGCACACTCCGCTGTAGAGTGAAAATTTCATTCTAGGAATGTCATTACAGCTTACACAGTTGTGTTCAGTCATAGAATATGAAACCACCTAACCATAACCTTATAAGTTGAGCAGAACTGCCCAAATGAACCAAGGGGATACCAACAGCGTCACTTCAATGACCGTTCAGCGAACGTTGCTGCATATTGGTGTACACAGGAGGCACCTTGTTCATGCACCCATGCAAACTGCTGTCCATCTGTGAAGAAGACTGGATTTGCAAGCCAGTATTGTAAATCGGCGTCCAGTGAGTGGCGACAGGTGGCATTTTCAAATGAATCACGCTTTATGCTGTATCAGACAGATGGTCATTATTATGTATGGCATGAAGCTTCTGAAAGCAAACACTCTGCAACAATCGTCGGAATGATCGAAGACGGATGAGGGAGTGTTATGGTCTGGGGAATATTTCCGTGGCATTACCCGGGTGATCTCTTCATTCTGGAGGGCATAATAGATCAACACAAGTATGCATCTATCCTTGGGGAACTTGTCCACCCCTACATACAGAGTTGGAACGTAAATAGTGGCAACTATTTATTCACAACCGATACAAAAGAGTTATATGTTTGCACCTGTTACTGTCTTTCAAAGTAGTCACCAGCGTTTTGAAGAACCCGCTGCCAGCGATGTGGAAGGCGTAGTATACCGTTTGCAGAGCCTGTTCTGTTGATGGTGCGAATGGGGCGGTCTAAAGTTATGGTTATTCTTGTGTACGGCTCTGGCTCTGAGCACTATGGGACTTAACATCTATGGTCATCAGTCCCCTAGAACTTAGAACTACTTAAACCTAACTAACCTAAGGACATCACACAACACCCAGCCATCACGAGGCAGAGAAAATCCCTGACCCCGCCGGGAATCGAACCCGGGAACCCGGGTCTTGTGTACGACTGTGATGGTGTTATCCTAACGCATTACGTTCCTCCACGGTACCCCGTCAATGCATAGTGTTACTGTTCGTTTTTGGAGCATCATCTGCGACCAGCTTTGCGAAAGAAGCGGCGACACTTTCTGTGCAACCCACACACTATTTTGCACGACAATGCGCGGGCGTATACAGCACAAGCTGTGGCTGCTCTGTTCGGTCGATGGGACTGGGAAGTACTGTACCACCTACCATACTCCCCGGTCTTAAGTCCTTGTGACTTTGATTCCGAAGATGAAGGAACCACTTCGTGGCATTCGCTTCAGAACTGTTCCAGAGATTCGACAGGCAGTAGACCGCTCCATTCGCACCATCAATAGAACAGTCTCTGCTGACGGTATACTACTCCTTCCACATCGCTGGCAATGTGTTCTACACAATGCTGGTGACTACTTCGAAGGACAGTAACAGATGCCAACATGTAACTCTTTTGTATCGGTTGTGAATAAATAGTTGTCGCTATTTAAGTTTCAACCCTCGTACAGTGTGCATTGCCTGGAAACAATGGCATCTACCAGCAGGTCAATGCGACGTGCCACACAGCTCGCAGTGGAAGAGTGTGGTTCGAAGAGCACCAGGCTGAATTTGCCGTAAATCCCTGGCCGCCAGACTCTCCGGATTTAAAACTAAGAGAATCTGTGGAACTACGTCGATCAGGCTGTTCGTGCCACGCATTCTCAACCAAAAAACCTAGCTCAGCTAGCTACGATACGGCACTGGAGTAAGGCACTACATCCCCATCGGTACATCCAGAACCTCACTGACACTTATTCAGACTTCTCGTGATCAGGTTAATATGACTGGGAGGTGTAGTAGCGCACCTTTATCAAGGTAACATACCAATTCTTGGGACATGTGGGGTATTTCAAAGTTCATGTTTATCTGAAAAATTTTCTCCTAAGTAATAGAATGGTGAAATGAGGAGCGGGAAGCGGGGGGGGGGGGGGGGGGGCGGTGATAAGAAGGTGGAGATAGTGTTTAGAACTGTAATTATTCTGGGTAGATACTAACTTTTTATTTGTGTAGCTCTGTGAAACCACAGCACACAGCACAATGGAAATTTTATTCCTGGGAGAACGCAGGGTTACCAACATGTTAGGTTCGCTGTTCAACTACCATGCGAATTGTTGGGTTAGTACGACAAAGCACTCCTATTTCAGAGAGACTAACGATAAGTTCAAATTCTTTCTGACAATTCTAATTGGATTTTTTTGGTTGCCAAAGTAACTTCAAAGTCAATTCCTTCCCTTACAGTGGTCGAATTACACAAGTGCTCTATCGCCGCTTGTCTCCGTGTCGAAGTGACGTAATAAACAATCTTCTTTCGCACAGCAGCGTCGGTCGGAGGCAGGAGGGCACAGAAGAGCAGCAAACCGAGGAAGTTCCAGTGATATCAGAAGCGCTACGACCACTCTGGAGGCAACCGCTGGGAGTGGGTCAGCGGACAGCTCCCACGCTGGTGACGCTGGGACTCACCCGGCGGTGGGGCAACCTGTGTCAACAACACCGCTAGGTGGCTCGGGATCGTGAGTCCAGCGTGGCAATTTTTTTTTCTATTATTCAGCTGTTCTGACACGTTCAACAATGTTCGACACTCGAGATGCGGGAATTAGACATTGCCTACAGCTAGAGAAGTGACGCACTGTCTTAGACACTCGAGAAGCCACTTTCAGGCCTCGATATAAATGTATCTGCATTTATCCTCCTGAAACCACTGTACATTAAGTCGCGGAGGATGCTTCGCACCAATATAACGCTTTCCTGTCCAATTCTACTCCTGTGTAAATTGAGCGAATTTACCTTGTCCTCAGGCAAAATACGATAAACAGCTTATTTTGTGCTCAGTAAGATGCGGATCCAAGGGGGAGCGAGGGTAATGGAGGTCATGAATCCCTCCCCCCCCCCCCCCACCGTCCGCCCCACGCCCCGTAAATAAATAAATTTTGTTTGTATGGCCATCCTCCGCAGCAAGCATATAAATACTTGTTTTGCAAATCAAACTGCCTTTTCCTGCTGCTAGTTATTTTATTTATCCCATACGCGTTTCGCCTTCTCTTGTTCTAAGGCATCATCAGTGGGATCTATAGCGATACAGTTTTGTTAGTTTTAGATTATCAAACAGTCCACTTCGAGATTTTTTGTAAAAAAAGTAATTACTTACGATTTGCTGATCTGCGTTTCCTCACATCTGGTCTGGACGTCGCACTACCACTTTTATCACTGCCATATATTCACAGCTTTGCGTTCTCGCCATCCACACACTGTTCACCATGTTTCTCACTCTTTTTTGTGATGGACTATCGTTCTTTTGTCACTCGATACAACTCTTTCGTCGTACACTTCTTTTCACAGCGTAAATATTGCGGCTCCATTCCGTGTTTCATCTTCTTTGGTATGTTTACCTATTTGTTACCAACCTAACGAAGTATATGTTGGTTACTAACTTCTATTTATGATGTTTATACCGTGTGTGTGTGTGTATGAGTGAGAGAGAGGGGGGATAGAGCCGAATATTTTTTTTTGGGGGGGGGGTGGAGGGATGGCGGATGTACTAGCTGTTAGCGAGTGGCTGAAAACTTTGGTGACAGCTGTTTTGACTCTATCCCCCCCCCCTCTCTCTCACTCATACACACACACACACACACGGTATAAACATCATAAATAGAAGTTAGTAACCAACATATACTTCGTTAGGTTGGCAACAAATAGGTAAACATACCAAAGAAGATGAAACACGGAATGGAGTCGCAATATTTACGCTGTGAAAAGAAATGTACAACGAAAGAACGATGGTCCACCACAAAAAAGAGTGAGAAACATGGTGCACAGTGTGTGGATGGCGAGAACACAAAGATGTGAACATATGGCAGTGATAAAAGTGGTAATGTGACCTCCAGACCAGATGTGAGGAAACGCAGATCAGCAAATCGTAAGTAATTACTTTTTTACAAAAAATCTCCAAGTGAACTGTTTGATAATCTATAACTAACAAAACTGTATCGTTATAGATCCCACTGATGATGCCTTAGAACAGGAGAAGGCGAAACGCGTATGGGATAAATAAAGTAACTAACAGCAGGAAAAGGCAGTTTGATTTGCAAAACAAGTAAATAAATTTTCGTGGAGGTGTTTATATTTTCACAGCAAGCCTTCGGACAATGAAGCAGAATGAAAACTAATAGCCCCGAAGCGGCTAGGAATTCTAGAACTTGCAAGCTACATATGACGCAGGACACTTTTGAGTTGCTTGCGTCGACTCATGTGTATCTGGGTTGAGTGACACCACCCCAGTCGGGTAAAGACGCACTTTCACAGGCTAACTGTAGCTATTTGTTAACAACAAATTCGACCCGTTTCGTGAGTCCGTAATGGGCAAGAGAAGGTTCAAATGGCTCTGAGCACTATGGGACTCAACTGCTGAGGTCATTAGTCCCCTAGAACTTAGAACTAGTTAAACCTAACTAACCTAAGGACATCACACACACCCATGCCCGAGGCAGGATTCGAACCTGCGACCGTAGCGGTCTCGCGGTTCCAGACTGCAGCGCCAGAACCGCGCGGCCACTTCGGCCGGCGGCAAGAGAAGACAAAGATAATGAGCCGTCACTCACATTAAATCATGCTATCGCAGATCCATAGTCTGCAGATTTACATGGAGACAACTATTGAACTATAAGAAATCAAATCGGGGTAACTTCTGAACTGTTTGCGTTAAGACGTTTAAACTGCACGGCTGGGCGCGAGACGTGATGGGGATTAGTACGCGCACGCTCTTTGTTTTAGTCACGAAACCCACTTTCATTTTGATGGATTCGTCAATAACGCAAAATTGGCGAATTCTTAAATCCGCATTTCACAATCGAGAAGTTTCTTCATCTTCAAAGGGGTACTGTGGGGTCTGCAATGTCCAGTCGCAGAATAGTCAGCGCTATTCCTTGATGGCACTGTGACTACCGAAAGGTACGTGAAGGTTTTGAAATGTGATTTTATCCCAGTTACCCAAAGTGACCATGGTTTCGGAAAGATGTGGTTCATGCAAGATGGAGCTCGGGCCTAATCGAATCAAATGAGTGTTTGATGTACTGGACCCCCACATGCATCCAGATAAGATATGACCTACTCGTTTGGCAATGATTCTACATAAGCTTTCTGCAACACGTCGCAGGAAGTAAGGGAAGCTATTATTCGATGTCCCGCTGATAACGATGTGATTGGAGGTAGAAAAGTAGCTAAGTTCGATAATGACGGGAGATCACCAGCCACCGTTTGGAAGGGACCATTTCAGCAATCGATGAAAGTGCCCTAGGGGCTCTGTAGGAAACTTGAAGCGTCTAGGTCAGACGGGGATTTAGAAATGGACTTTCCCAAATTTGAATCTTTCATCTTCAGCTATTGAGCCAACACTGACCACGTAATATCGATTTTGATATGGTTTTGTACAGAGGGCTTACACCAGTGTATTACGGTAGAGGTACTAGACAGTATATTCGTTTGACTATGATGCCAAAGTTAATCAAAAATGTATCTTATAACGTGTGCTAGCTCGCCAGAGCTGTTTTTTCTCTTTTGTTTATAAGCTAGTTTTAAGAATCAAGTTTACCTGAAAACATGGGTTCGTTCAAATAGTATTACTATCATAAATGTAGACATGTAGATACTTTTGAGACGGTGTTTGCCGGCCGGAGTGGCCGAGCGGTTCTAGGCGCTACAGTCTGGGACCGCGCGACCGCTACGGTCGCATGTTCGAATCCTGCCTCGAGCATGGATGTGTGTGATGTCCTTAGGTTAGTTAGGTTTAAGTAGATCTAAGTTCTAAGGGACTGATGACCTCAGAAGTTAAGTCCCATAGTGCTCAGAGCCATTAGAACCATTAGACTGTGTTTAGTAAACCAGCTACGCTTTTCATTTTTTTACATATTTACCGTTTAAATAAGTTTCCGCTTCAGTCACCGGTTCTCACGAGCTCTGCGAATGATTTCGTGTCAAATATTTTGACACAGGTTGGATGCATTTCATTACTGTTCTAACGAACTATCTATGAAATTGGCTGTCGTTCTTATCACCAGTTTTCATGGTCAAATGCGTCACGTTGTAATACTAAAAATATTTTTCACGTTTCAGTTTTCTATATTCAAGTGTAGACGTCTCTAGTCACGTGCACAGTAAAAGAAAAGAATGCTTATTTAATGAACATTGCTGTTTATTTTTTCTGGATTTGTAGATCACGCCGCAACAGCATCAATATTATTAACGAAAACTCGAAATTGAAATTAGCACATTCAAATTTACTGGCAGATGTTTGCATTTTAAGGAATTTTGTTCATACACAATTTCTTAAAATTTCTGCATTTTGCACGTTCTCTTCTGAAGTGGTTCTTGCTTGTAAACATGTTTCCAGTATTTGTCGCTGGCTGTACTACGCAAATGCTTTCTAAGAAAGGTGATACCACCAACAAGTTTCAAAGCTAATAGACTCTCGAAGGACTATAGTTGCTAATAAGTCTGCCGTCAGCGACTAACCACAAAACTGACACGTACGTCCTCTGGCAGCAAGCACCCACACCTCTAGAAATAACTTTGCGGATGCAGCAATGGACTCGTGTAGGAGCGAGACAAAGATTCTCGTTCAGCCATCCAAATTTAGGCTTCCTGTGCTTTCTCTAAAATTAATTCAGGTGAATGCCATGCCTCCCCGTCTGTTCTTTTTCATCTGAGCTGTTCCTTCATCCGCTAACGACCGAACTGACGTGAATTTAAAGTCCCAAATTTCTTTCGTGGCAATGACGTGTAAATTATGCTGTAATTTCAGCCATACAGGACAGAGCACTGTTTCTAGACATCTAAATCACACAGAGAGAACATAATTTCAAACAAGGAGTGCTGCTATATTCAGTTGTCGAATGCAGATATTGTGTGTAAGGGAATGAAAAGTAAAACAAAAAATGCGTCTTTTTTAATGATGGTCATTCTTGCATGTTTTGCCCGGGACGCTAATATCACTTATCTCACAAAATTCTTTGGAGCTCTCAGTCCAGATGTGTGTGAAATCTTATGGGACTTATCTGCTAAGGTCATCAGTCCCTAAGCTTACACACTAATTAACCTAAACTATGCTAAGGACAAGCACACACACCCATGCCCGAGGGAGAACTCGAACCTCCGCCGTGACCAGCTGCATAGTTCATGACTACAGCGCCTTAGACCGTTCGGCTAATCCCGCGCGGCTGAGCTCTCAGTCGCGCGTCAAGTAGTTAAATATCCTTATTTATCCTTGACACGGCTGGTAATTCGGGAAAATTTTATTAGTTTACATCGCCGTAAGACTATGCATTGCTATATTGTTTAGCTCGTTCTTGGGTTGCTGCTCACACCCAAAACTTTCAGATGTCAGACATTCAGATCGGTACCAAACGATGTATGTCGATGGAGTATCAACCAAAACACCGATGTAGTTCGTGTTGTGTGGTGTTGCCTGGTAGAACATACGTACACGGTAATTAAAAGTAACACGAGAACTACGGATCACAGAAACGCATATCTGTGAGCAGTTGTTTTAAAGTTCTCATGTGTGTGAGTTGGTAGAGCGTGAGATCGTCGTTCCAATGGTCTTGCGTCCAAACAGAACTAAACACAATTTTTTTTTAACTGTTAACGCGTGAAACATTGACATGGAAGAGCATTTTCATGACATGTAAAAGGACTTCGGAGTTTATAGCAATGTTCTTTTAGCAGTCTGCTTTCACTTCGTTAGTTGAAAGTAGCAAATCTATAGAGCATGTTTGTATGGATAGGCGTGGTGCTATGTTGGACATGTGGGACGGAACACCACACCTACCTATGCAAATATACTCTATAGGTTTGCTGCTTTCAACTAACGAAGCGAAAGCCAAAAGCCAAAGTGCCAAAAGAACATTGCTAAAAACTCCGAAAACTACTTTTACATGTCAGGAAAATGCTCTTCCGTGCAACTGTTTCATACGTAAACAATTTAAAAAAATTATCTTCCGTGGCGTTTGAATGCAGGACACAGGAGCAACGACTTCTCGCTCTACCAATTACCCACGTGAGATCTACAAAACAATTACAGATACGCGCTTTTCCTGAGCTCCGTACTTCTGCTGTTACATTTAATTACCGTTTATGCGTGTTCTACTGGACAACAGCACATTGCACGAACGAAACCGGTGTTTTAGTTGATACTGTATCGACGAACAACGTTTGGCACCGATCTGATTGTCTGAGATCTGGAGGTTTGGGTGTCAGATTGTTTTGCCAAATACGATGCACATTAAGATGTATCTAACTACGATACTGCAGTGCCTGTGTTATTCCGCATTAAGATGCAATATTCCTCCAGACGTGCGTGCATGTCCCAAGGAACAGACTCTGCGGCGACTACAGCCGTTACGAAAAACATGAAAAGGATTCGGAGTTGCGAATGTGGACAACCATCAGCTGTATAATGAATGACGACAATGAAAAGTTTTGCCGGATCGGGACTCGAACCCGGGCACGACATATGAAAGTTTGGGTGCAGCCATGAGTCGTGATCGGATAGCCAAATTGTAAGAAGCAAGGCAGTTAATGGAAGAGGCCTTACCCACACCATTTGATACAATTGAAATTTCACCCACGTCTCCTTCTGAAATTAAGAAGATAATAAACACTCTCAGATGTTAAGTCCCATAGTGCTCAGTTGTAATGCGTGTTGGATCCACCTCCGAACAATATCCTGGAGCTCTACCCTCACCCCATCCCAAACCTACCCCGCGCCAGGGGCCCCCCACCTGAAACTACCATCATCTTTGTGAAGGGTAACGAGAAGATCGCACAGATGTGTCAAATCTTTAAGTTAGCTGCTATTCAAGATCTGTAATTCTATGGGTGTCTTGCTCTCCATCGACTCAAGAAGAAGATGTGTGAAAATAGTGTCGCTGTGTCTGCCCATGAAAAAGTAAAATTATATTAAGTTGGATGACAAATGAATGAATTTTCACTTCATAATATATGTGTACGTTTTTACTGTTTTCACCCTGTTCCCCCATTTGCTATTATAACGATTTTGCCCTGATACTATGTCTGTGGTTTCTTCAAGCACAGGTGATATAATTTTAGTCATGTTTGCTATACGTCTTTGGAAGTGGACATGGTCATGCGCCTTCTGGTTCCATAAGCCAATTCATGGTGCATGATAGGCGTAATCCCACGCAACCATTATATATATTTTGTTATCTTCCATCTTAAACTTCGCCTCCTTAATAGCACTCATCTTGAGAAAAGCTAATGTCGTTTGTATCACGTACATCCGTATTTGCTGTGGTAGGTATTTGTGAAATAACAACAAAGACGTATCGTGACTTTTTTTTCATTTATTCAATTCACACAGATACAATTTGATTTTTGAGATACAGCTTAGTTCTTGAAGCACAAATTTGTTCTTGAGGTACAGTTCAGTTCTTGAGATACAATTTGACTCTGTTATTTCAATTCAGAAATAACTTTAACTTACATGCTGTTATCAATAACTAGGAAAAAAAGAACCTCCGAGCAGTGAGATTGGCTGAGATTATTTTTACGTTTTCCTGTAGCACTGGTTGAGAGTATTTTTACAATTTTTTTCCAGTAGACCTGGTTGAGAATATTTTTCCATCGTTGTTTCAGTAGCACTGGATGAGAATATTTACAATTTTTTAAATAAATCTGCGTTAAAAATTAATGCAGAGATAATATTATACTACAGCTAAATTCCACAGTCCCAGTAGGTTGAACAATAATTCTGATGGACTGTGAGCTATATACATTAATAACTAATCAGTCTTGAACAGTTAGCGGCAGGCGACACTTAAAAACTATGCACATGTGTAGAAACATTTACATGTGTGTACCGAGTACACATGTGCTGTGTATGAATAAATAAACATTTATTTGACGTATGTCTGTTTATGTTTTTTTACATTTTTTAAACTTTTTTACTTTTAATACTTCTTTCACAGCACACACACACACACACACACACACACACACACACACCTTCTGTCGGAACAAGTGGATAGTGTGAGTACGGGAGAGTTTCAATCCCATCATCACAATTGACACTTGGCATGAGGCTTTTCCCGAAGGCCGAGGTGTGTACATGACTGAAGGGGCGGAGACCAACAGGATAGCACCTAAAATGGACGAAATGGAGGGTGAGTATTGTATATTTTAACGAAACTATGTTACAGACCATCCAAACATGATAAAGATAAACTAAGTACACAAAAAAGACATAATAATCTTGTGGTGTTGCAGATCTTCAGACAGATTATAAAATTGATATCAAATTAAACCAGTGGAGCAATGTGATCATATGATGTGTCATAAGAAAGTAAACACCAGAACAGGCTACTTTTAAATCGCGCTTGTGTATAAAGAATTACAGACGAGTTTATTAAAATGTGATATATAAATATGCTAACAATGTAACTCCTCCACAGTTACATGTGGTATGAAGGCAATAAGAGTTTCTCAGAACCTTGTATGATTTTCCGAGTGGATGAGTGGTCACATTTACTATTTGATATGTATTTATAATGTAAATATTTTGTCACACCATACAACCCTCAACATAAACAAATGTAGCGTGTTGCGCATACACAGACAGAAAAACCCATCATTATACGATTACACGATTGAAGAACAATCACTGGAAGCAGTTACATCCATAAAATACCTAGAAGTATGTGTACGGAGCGATTTAAAATATAACGACCATACAAAACTAACTGCAGGAAAGGACGATGTTAGAATGAGATTTAGAACGAAAATTTCACTCTGCAGTGGAGTGTGCACTGATATGAAACTTCCTGGGATATTAAAACTGTGTGCCGGACCGCGACTCGAAATCGGGACCTTTGCCTTTCTCGGGCAAGTGCTCTACCACCTGAGCTAACCAAGCGCGACTCACCCGAATCTCGATCCAGCACTCAGTTTTAATATGCCAGGAAGTTTCAGACTTTCATTGTAAGAATCCTCAGGAAATGTAGTCTGTCAACAAAGGAGGTAACTCACAAAACCCTCGGTCAGTCAGTATTGAATATTGCTCGTCAGTTGGGATCTGTACCAGGTAGGATTGATAGATGAAATACAGAAGATTCAAAAAAGAACAGCTTGTCTCGTTGCAGGTTCGGTTAGTAAGCACGAAAGCATCTCAGAGATGATCAACCAACTACAGTGGCATACGCTGCAGGGGAGGCATTCTCCATCAATGTGTTCCTCATTGTTAAAGTTCCTAAAACGTACATTTCTAGAAGAGTCAATAAACATATTTTCTTCGCGTATATCTCACGGAAAGAACATTAAGATAAAAATCAGAGATTCGAGCCATATCCAGGTTTACCGGCAATCGTTCTTCCCGCAAAGAATTCGCGACTGGAACAGGAAAGGGAGTAGTGACAGTGGTACTCAAAGTGCCCTCCACCACTCACTGCAAAGTGGTCATTATTCAAGTGTATAACTGGGATTTCATTGTGTGTCACGTCACAGAGTGGTCTTTTGTTGGCGGACTTCCGTCAGCAGTCAGTGTTGCTGAGAGTGCTTTTATTGAGTGACTGAACAGTCAAGATAAATACTTTTTCATTCAACTTCGAATAATTTAGTGAACAATAGTTACTGTCTTCAACATTTCACTGGACTTAAGATTATTGGTCAGTTTTTGGTGATTCATTTTGCTTGACTACACAAACTTCAAATTTGTTTATGGGACTTGGGACAACTATGAACCGTAATTATTTGCTGCGGTTTCTCACAGTGGTTATTCAAGATAACGAACTCTTTTGTTTTACGTCTCTATTGATGGTGAAAAATTGCTATTTTGGTCTCTGAATGTTTGCTGTTGATTTTCGTGAATTACTGTACATTTAAATAAACTTCACTCACACACTTACCTGTATCCAATGTTCTACAAGCACAACAAACATTAATTACTGTTTCATTGTTTTTATTTTAAATTCGTAATTCATTTGAGGCCACCATTCATATCTGTGTGAAGAGTATTTAATAAATATTTATATGGTTTACATTATCTGCTTTTTTCAACATTGTTAATTCTATGGGATTTATTTAATCATTTCACGTATTTTGTATTATGTGCTAACCAATCCATCCACTTACTAAACTGGGTTTAATGGTTAATTTTTTATCAGATGATTTTAAACTGATGATGCATGACTGACCCCTCTGATAAGAATAAGTCAAGCCAACAAAATAAGTAATGCAGTCCCCACAATGACAGCGGCCTACAAATAAGCTGTCATGATCGCAAGGTAACCATGAGAAAAAGGGTGTGTGTGTGTGTGTGTGTGTGTGTGTGTGTGTGTGTGTGTGCGTTTTAAGGATACAGATGTGATTTAGTAATTCCTGCCCAGCAGCTTTCACATTTTACAATAATAGGAATTCTTCTACAGAATAGAAGGAGTTTTCAGTTTGTTTTAAAATTTAACGTAACTGTAAGTCAGAAATTTTATATCACTGGTTGAGTGATCAAAATTTTAGATGCAGCGTTGTGCTCCACTTTTTGTGGTAGAAACGTTAATATGAAGTAATGAATGTCATTTTCATTGTGGTGTTATAACTATGTACATCATTGTTCCTTTTAAGCAGCAGTGGGTTATTTACAACACGCTTCATGAGGAAATAAATATGCTGTGAAGCAGTAGTAAGAATGCCTAACTCCTTAAACAGACGTCTACAAGAAGATCATGGGTGAGCAACACATTATTCTTACATTACATTTTTGAGCAATGAATATTTTCTTTCTTAAAAGATGACTTACTCCTGAATATTACACCATATGACACTAATGAATGAAAATTTCTCGATTTAGTGATTTGTCTCTCCTCAAGATTTGCAATGATTCTAACTGCAAATATAGCTGAACTTAGTAGTTGTAGGACTTCCAAAAGTACTTTTTCTGGGTTAAATTGTCATTAATATGTACACACAATAATTTTGAAGTTTCCACTATGTTTATTATTTCCTCACCACTGGTCATACTTATCACTGCATTAATTATTCTAAATGTGCGGAATTGAATGTGTTGTGTTTTTTAAACAATTCGAGAAAAACAAGTCAATGATACTTTTAAGAATAAGGTTTGCCATTTCTTCTGCAGCTTTATGTATGCTTGGACTCATTACAATACTAGTGCCACCGACAAAAAGAACTTATTTGCATGTTGTGTATTATATGGCAGATTATCTACAAAGATGACAAACAATGGTGGACATAAGATTGAGCCCTGGGAACACCTTACAGGATTTCTCTCCAATCAGTAGAATCTTCCTGATTTCATTAGTCGAATGACTAAGTACAGATTTCTGTGTTTCTTGGTTACACATGCTTCTAAACTCTGTCCAAACAAGCCTTGGGAGACCCAATGGTACTGATCACAGGTTGTGTCATCCTCAGCCTAATAGTGTTACTGGATACGGATATGGGGGAGCATGTGGTCAGCACACCACTCTCCCACCTGTTGTCAGTTCTCGTGACCAGAGCCGCTACTTCTCAGTCAAATAGCACCTCAACTGGACTCACAGGGGCTGTGTGCACCCCACTTGCCGAAAGCACTTGGTAGACCAGACGGTCACCCATCCAAGTGCTAGCCAACTCCAACAGCACTTAACTCAGGTGATCTGACGGAAACTGGTGTTATCACCAGGGCAAGGTTGGTTATATATGACATTATCTACTGGTCGTCTGTATGAATCCCACAAAACTTCCGTTTACCTACAAGAATTTTGCGGTCTACATAGTCTAACGCCTTAGATAGGTTGCAGAAATAACCAGCTGCTGTTAATTTGTTATTTAATGCTTCTAAAATTTTTCCAGTGAACATTAAATAACATTCTCAGTAGAAGAATCCTCCTGAAATCCAAACTATGATTTATTGAGGATATTATCATTACTCAAGTGGGATAAGTTTGAAGAATACTTGACCTTCTCGATAATTCTGGAAAATGTCAGTAGCGAAACAGGTGGTAGTTATTGCCAAATCGCCTATTATATTTCTTTTGGATGGGTTCAAGATAGCATATTTCAATTCTTCTGGAAAAATACCTTTAGTTAGTGTTGCATTACATATTTCATGTAAGTTGATTATATAGCAAAACTTTTTAGTACTCTGTTGGAAGCACCATCAAATCCATAATGAGTTTTTAATTTTGAGAGTACTACATTTCCTAATTTCAGAAGGAGAAGATGGTCATATATCATGTGACAACAATTTACTTTTTCATCCTATTCGTGCGTTTTTTTTTTGAACTGTTCGTCCCAATATTTTCTACTACATTTAAGAAACAATTATTAAACATATCAGCCATCTGTATATCATCACTCATAGAAATTTCATTTAATAGTGATGTTATTCTGTTGTGTGGCCAGTTGTCTTGTCTCTCGTTTCACTGCACTCCATTTATTCCTCAGTCTGTTGCCACGATTACTGATTTATGACATAATGTGCATGTTCGTTGATTTTTAATTCGTTTTCATAGTGATATTGAATAGTTTATATAGTGCACAACTATTGCAGGATGTATTGTCAACTGATACCATACATTCCATTTTCCTTTCACAAGATACTTTCTAAGCTCTCCAGTGATCCATGGTTTTTACATGGTTGTTTAACATCGTTTCTGATTACCTCATGCGGAAAGCTATTTTCAAATAATGATATGAATTTATCATGGAATATATTAATTTTTGTCAGCATTTTGTTAGTTATAAATTTCATCCTAGGCCAAGTGTTGTAAAGTATTATTTTAACATTTGTTCTGGAGTACTTTTTATTTATTTATTTTTTGAGTCATCAGTCTTCTGACTGGTTTGATGCGGCCTGCCACGAATTATTCTCCTGGGCTAAACTCTTCAACTCAGAGTAGCAAGTGCAACCTACGTCCTCAGTTATTTTCTGGGTGTGTTCCATCCTCTGTCTTCCTCTACAGTTTTTACCTTCCACAGCTCCCTCCAGTACCATGAAAGTTATCAGATGCCGTAACAGATGTCCTACCACCCTCTTCTTCATTTTGGTGTTTTCTGTATAATTCTTTCCTCGCTAATTCTCCAGAGAACCTTCTCATTCCTTACCTTATCAGTCCATCTACTTTTCATCATTCTCCTGTAACACCCTTCTCAAATGCTTCGATTCTCTTTTCTAGTTTTTCCATAGTCCAAATTTCAATCTACACATCGAAGAAGCAATGATAGAAACAAAGGAAATAATCAGGAATAGGATTTAAATTCTGAGGGAAATGATATCAATGACGAGAACCGTTGATGACATTGCTTCCTCAGTGTAACTTAAGAAGAATTACAGAACTTGTTGAATGGAATGAACAGTCTAAAAAGTAAAGAATGTTGGTTGACGGTGAACCTAAGAAAGGCGAAAGTGATGAAGAGTAACAGAAATGAGATTAGCGATAAACCTAACGTAAAAATTGCTGATCACCAAATAGATGACTTTAAGGTATTCTGGCACATTGGAAACGAAGTAACACATGACAGACGGAGCAAGAAGGATATAAAAAGCTGTCTAACACACCGTCTAACACATGCTAAGTGGACATTCTTGGTCAGAGCAGTATCAAAGACAGGCTTTCATTTGAGGAAGAAATTTCTGCGCATGTACGTCTGGAGGACAGCATTGTATGGTAGTGAAACAGGGACTGTTGGAAAACGGGAAAAAAGAGAAGGAAAGTGTTTGAAATGTAGTGCTATAGGAGAATGTTGATAATGAAGTGACTAATTAAATAATAAATCAGGAAATTCTCCGTAAAATTGACGAGTAAAGCAAGACTGACAAGAAGGAGGGCCAGGATGATAGGACACATGTTACGACACAAGGGAATAACTTCCATGGTAGTAGAGGGAGCTGCAGAGGATGAAACACATCCAACAAATAATTAGGGATGTTACGCGCGAATGCTACGCTGGGGTGAAAATTTCATGACGTGAGAGGAAATCGTGACATACTACATCAAAGTATTCAAAAAGACTGAGGACACAAAAAATATGGTCACTGAGCAACGGTTGTTGTACCACCGTGGGTGTTCAGCATCCCTCAAAACCTTTCTCACACTTATTGGTGTAAGACGTACTCCAGTCAAATGAAAAAGAGACAAATGGAAAAAAGTAAATAATTTCAAACGTTAATAGATTTATCCAACAGTGCGACAAGACGGTAATTGTCTTCATGGAAAAATGTTTGATGTTGCCTGTGGAACTAGGACTGCACCTCTTCGTTCGAAGCAAGTCGACTTCAATGACTGACATTTTTCAGGGGTCCAAACATATGGAAATCCCATGGGGAGAAACTTCTGCAACGTACTCGAAACAACCTAGATAACATGTGGGTGGACCCATAACAGTATCATTCCATCTATTGTGCAAGACGTATGAGACAGGCGAAATATCCTCATATTTAAAGAATAATGTAATAATTTCAGTTTCAAAGAACACAGATGATGACAAGTGTGAATATTACCGAACTATGAGTTTAGTAAGTATTGGTTGCCAAATAAGAACACGAATTGTTTACCGAAAAATGGAGAAACTTGTAGAAGCCGACCTCGGGGAAGGTCAGTTTGCATTCTGGGGAAATGTAGGAACAAGCGAGACCGCACAGATGCTTTTGAAATGTAGTGATAGAAAAGAATGATGAATATTAGATGATTAGATCATGCAACCAATGGGGAGGTAGTGAACAGAACTGGGTTGAAAAGAAATTTGTGGTGTAACTCGATTAAAAGGAGGGATCGGTTGATAGGGAACATTCTAAGATATGAAGACATCACCAACTTAGTGTTGGTGAGAAGTGTGTGGGCTAAAAATTGAAGGAGACCAAGAGGTGAATACAGTAATCAGATTCAGAATGTTGTAGTAGCGGTAGTTATTTGGAAATTAAGGCTTGTACAAGATAGAGAAGCATGGAGAGCTGCATCAAACTAGACTTCGGTCTGAAGACCACCACCACCACAACAACAACAACAACAACAACGACAACATCAACAACAACAATGGTGTCAAATTTACAAAAATAGTCCCCCAAAAATTTTGTGGGCACAGTTCGGGTGTGCGCCGTAGGTTTTTCGTGAAAAGATCGAAATAAAATCATACCAAGTGCTGCATAGTAGGATGTTATTGTATATCACTGTAATTAGACGAAGCACAATTTTATCGTATGTAGCAATAGTGGTATCAGTCTAACAGTGATGGTGTCCAACATTGGCAGATTAGTTGGTCTCAGTGGGTACAAGAAGCCTTACCACATGTTTAGGATGGGCAACCGCTCTCCATCGTAACCCCCTATTCACAACTGCTGCATGCTGGGAATTCCTGCATAGTACAGTGGAGTGCGTCTTCCAGTACTGTACGATGTCTTGCCGTAACCTTGTTCGAATCGAGCTCAAACCATAAATGATTGCACACATGGCACGCAAAGTCGAAGTCGTTTGCGCTGAAGGCCTTGGTGAAGTGTGTATGCACCGCTCTCCAACAATTATCCATCTGTGATAGGTTGCTGAATAACATCACAATCTACCATGTCACCCTCCACTGACGTACGCGCATTGAACCCCGACGTCTCAGCGTCGGTTGACAACAAGACTATATTTAGTGGTTGCGATACGTGCTCGTGTGACGCTATCACGTTGCTATCTATGACTATGTCATCAGTGTCTTCTGTATTGCCTTCCAACGACGCCTGCACATGATCCATAGACGTTGGGACTATCGCTGGCCGCAGTACGATCGATGGGCCACCTACGTAATTGCTTTGCGCCTTTTTCTTATTTTGTTCCCCTGTGCTGACGTAGCTTTCACATTTGTTCAACACTAGACATTTTAGGCTTTTTGGATTCCTTTCTAAGCGAGCGTTTATCTGAAAAAATGGCTCTGAGCACTATGGGACTCAACTGCTGTGGTTATCAGTCCCCTAGAACTTAGAACTACTTAAACCTAACTAACCTAAGGACATCACACACATCCATGCCTGAGGCAGGATTCGAACCTGCGACCGCAGCAGACGCACGGTTCCGGACTGCGCGCCTAGAACCGCGAGGTTTATCTGAAGACTTTTCTATTTTTCCGATCATATTCTACGAGTCATATGAGAGTAAATCTTCCATTATTTAGTATTTTTCAGTTTAATACATATTGTCACTATGTTTCGGCCAATATTTTCTTTGTCTCACTTTGGTTCCTAGAACTGCTCTGTAAACTCTTCCAAATGAAGCCCGAATCGAAGTGCAAGCTAACAAGAGGACCGTAGTAACTTGCCCTCACAGATTCGATTCATATTGACAGGGTGTGTGGGACACAACTAGAACTTCAACATATGTAAAAATGAAGACGCAACCGTTTCGGAGAACATGGAGTTTGAAAATTTTAGGTGCGCTTGTATACTTTGTATGGTAGCCAGTATTCAAGCAGTCCTCAGCCAAGCGAGTAGGCGTGTAGCTTCATAAGCGCGAGGTCTCCGGTTCAAATCTTGCTGCTGATATTTCTTTCTCATACCCACATAATTGTAACAGATTTATGACTGTGCAAATTGTCAAATTTAATGATTCATTTATTCTTTACTTATCGCAGAAACACTGAAAACAATAAATATTACGACGTACAACATGTGTGATGAATGCTGAATTTTTGCATGTGCATAGTTTTCAAACGTGTCTATTGCAAAACGAATTTGGTTTACATTTATAAACGGCTATCGGTCGTCGCGCCATTTAGCGGCGTACCACGCATATCGAAGCGTACCACCGAATTTTGGCATAGGTGACTAATGATGAACGATTCATTGAATTTTTATGCAATCTTCTCTAGAAGCTATCTCTCTGTTCTGTTCGATAATGAACGAGCAATTTTGTAGTTGTTTTACGAGGTCTTCGTCTATATTAGAAATAAATGTCGAAAGACTGCACCAGTAGAGTATGTCTGGACGGGATTACACCGCGTTTTCTGAATAACATGAGAATGGGAAAAAAGTACCGGTAGCCAGATTCAATCGAAGGACCTCGCACTTGTGAAACTTACCGCTTACTCCTTCAGCTTCTAAGTCCTTCAATGGTATCGACCACACACACTATACACGTGGGCCTAAAATTTTCAAACTCGATTTTCTAGCAAACGGCTGAGAGCAACGTCTTCCTGTTTACGTACGTATGTTGAACTCTAAGTCGTGCCTTACACACTCTGTCAGTATCAATGAAGTCGGTCAGGGGAAGTTTTTATGGTCATCTTGCAAACGTGTTTCCGCGCCACACCATACTATTACTTCACACAAAACTTAATTCTTAATTATCAACCGCATGTGCCTACATTGGTACTATGACACCACAGACAAAACAAATACTACGTGACAAATACGTACAGACATGATACTGTATATCCGTCGTGGACTCACCCTTTGCTAACAAAATATTAGCTTCGTAGATTATAGCAGTTCAAATTTGACGGTATTTTGTCTCACAAGAAAGTTCGACGGACGAGCGAATAGTGGTTTCCGCTTCAAAATACGCTGCTGCGTAACAGATACATAATTTAAAGGCCTTAGTAATTTACGATAGTCAGCCACGTACCTCGTACCTGCTCGGCAGACAACATAAAAGCTGGCAGCCCGATCTTGAAAACAACACAAAAGCAGGTAAGTCCTTCCGCCACGAATGTTGAAGAAAACACCCAGCCCACTTACGCGCAATAGCTTTCGGAAGAACAGTAGTGTGCTTCAGGCGAGACAACTGGCGACCGCTCGAGAAGAGCTGCCCTTAAACGTAAACGTGCCTGGCAACAAACAGAAACAACATAGCGGTCTAGGCTCACCGGACCGTGAAACAAGCATACACAGGCGCACGTCCCTAACCTTGCAAGACATCCAACCTCGTGACGGTCACAAGCAAGTCTCTACTCTACCATAATGATATTGCTGCACTTGGCCCTCGGTGGCCGTTATCGGAAACACGCGGTGACGTTCAGTAAACAAGTACAGCAGCAAGTGAGGAAAACGCTTCGCACTGTGAATGATTTTGAGGCAGCAGTGCACATTCTATCAAGTGATTCTGTATGTCCTCGTGGAAAATCATGACGAAAACGCACGATAAGCGGTCAGAAGCGACCTCATTCCCAGGTACAGTAATATTGTGATCAATTAATAGAGGACTGAGTCCATAGACAAGCATCCAAGAACCAGGAACCAGCACAGGAGCGGAATGAAATACAACCGCCATGTCCGCCCGTCTCCGCGGAGTGTCGGAACACCCACGTAACTGAGACCAATATTAGAGGGGTAAGCGACGAGCTTAGGTTCGAGAAACATCACTCTCAGTATTGTATTGTTATTTTATACAAGGGCGCCCATACGATAGTTTGTATGAAAGGGGGGGGGGGGGAGACTTGAGGGTATGGAGTATTTTTAATATTTTGGAAGACGCATGGCGACTTGTAAATAGCAATAAAGAAGTGCTAGTTACGGCCCTATTAAAACCAATATAATACCGACTTTCAAATCATTTTCTTGAAAAGAAAACACTCGACAACGCTATATTTTTTCCTTTGGCTAAGAGCTAGGGGGAGGGGTGGCCGCGCTTGCCGCCAGGTATGGACGCCTTTTATTTGACTCACTCTATATTGCCCCGAAAATAAGTTAGGGTAAAACACACCAGATTCATGAAAGTGTTTCATACCCTACAGGCAATGCAAATTCTGATGTTTAAATGGTTTTGAGGCATTCAACCTGCAGACTAGTTTTATGCAGCTGTCCTCAAAAATGGTTCAAATGGCTCTGAGCACTATGGGACTTAACTTCTAAGATCATCAGTCCCCCAGAACTTAGAGCTACTTAAACTCAACTACATCGGTGCCCGAAGCAGGATTCGAACCTGCAACCGTAGCGTTCCAGACTGTAGGGCCTAGAACCGCTCGGCCACCCAGGCCGGCAAGCTGTCCTCAGTAGCCAATATCTGCAGAACTACTGCCCTACATCCTCTTAGGCATAGATACAGTGTGCGGTTCTGGGGAGGGGGTTTTGTTACTGTTCTCACCTCCCCTTCCTGCGAATATTACTTGCAGTCACCTACACGTTTAACAGGTCGCAGGTGCCTACAATTTTAGTAACAGTAACAGTAAAACATTCAAAACCTTTTAATATACACTCCTGGAAATTGAAATAAGAACACCGTGAATTCATTGTCCCAGGAAGGGGAAACTTTATTGACACATTCCTGGGGTCAGATACATCACATGATCACACTGACAGAACCACAGGCACATAGACACAGGCAACAGAGCATGCACAATGTCGGCACTAGTACAGTGTATATCCACCTTTCGCAGCAATGCAGGCTGCTATTCTCCCATGGAGACGATCGTAGAGATGCTGGATGTAGTCCTGTGGAACGGCTTGCCATGCCATTTCCACCTGGCGCCTCAGTTGGACCAGCGTTCGTGCTGGACGTGCAGACCGCGTGAGACGACGCTTCATCCAGTCCCAAACATGCTCAATGGGGGACAGATCCGGAGATCTTGCTGGCCAGGGTAGTTGACTTACACCTTCTAGAGCACGTTGGGTGGCACGGGATACATGCGGACGTGCATTGTCCTGTTGGAACAGCAAGTTCCCTTGCCGGTCTAGGAATGGTAGAACGATGGGTTCGATGACGGTTTGGATGTACCGTGCACTATTCAGTGTCCCCTCGACGATCACCAGTGGTGTACGGCCAGTGTAGGAGATCGCTCCCCACACCATGATGCCGGGTGTTGGCCCTGTGTGCCTCGGTCGTATGCAGTCCTGATTGTGGCGCTCACCTGCACGGCGCCAAACACGCATACGACCATCATTGGCACCAAGGCAGAAGCGACTCTCATCGCTGAAGACGACACGTCTCCATTCGTTCCTCCATTCACGCCTGTCGCGACACCACTGGAGGCGGGCTGCACGATGTTGGGGCGTGAGCGGAAGACGGCCTAACGGTGTGCGGGACCGTAGCCCAGCTTCATGGAGACGGTTGCGAATGGTCCTCGCCGATACCCCAGGAGCAACAGTGTCCCTAATTTGCTGGGAAGTGGCGGTGCGGTCCCCTACGGCACTGCGTAGGATCCTACGGTCTTGGCGTGCATCCGTGCGTCGCTGCGGTCCGGTCCCAGGTCGACGGGCACGTGCACCTTCCGCCGACCACTGGCGACAACATCGATGTACTGTGGAGACCTCACGCCCCACGTGTTGAGCAATTCGGCGGTACGTCCACCCGGCCTCCCGCATGCCCACTATACGCCCTCGCTCAAAGTCCGTCAACTGCACATACGGTTCACGTCCACGCTGTCGCGGCATGCTACCAGTGTTAAAGACTGCGATGGAGCTCCGTATGCCACGGCAAACTGGCTGACACTGACGGCGGCGGTGCACAAATGCTGCGCAGCTAGCGCCATTCGACGGCCAACACCGCGGTTCCTGGTGTGTCCGCTGTGCCGTGCGTGTGATCACTGCTTGTACAGCCCTCTCGCAGTGTCCGGAGCAAGTATGGTGGGTCTGACACACCGGTGTCAATGTGTTCTTTTTTCCATTTCCAGGAGTGTAATAATAACATATTTACGTCGGTACTCAGCACATTACTTTATAGAAAAATATGGGAAAAAGACGCGTCACGCATTTTTTTATGAGCTTTAATAGTAACATCCCATTTTGGAATGTTGATCTACCTGTGGACTTACGAGATGTGTCGGATTTATTGTCGGTAGCAGGTACGGTCGACCTGGGAATATGTGCATCCACCTGACTAGTGTGTTAGCAGTCAGGTGGTAAAGCCATCTGCGTGGGCAGGCCCTCAAACAAGCTGCTGGAAAGGAAGGAAGGAGGATAATGGTTTAACCATCCGTCGACAACGAGGTCATCAGAAACGAAGCTCTGTCTTGGAATGATGCAAGGATGGGGCAGGTCACAGATACTGGAATACACGGTAGGGATCACAAGGAGTGTCCGCAATACCAAACCTCACGGCTGATGTCACGGTAAACCCAACCAGCGCTCTGAAGTCCGAATTTGCCATAACGTATTGTGTTGTAATTGGACAGGGTGAATTTTTATTAGGGACTGACAATTGAGCACAGAGTTACGCCGTAGTTACCAGTTTATTGATGGATTTTTAAAGTAACAATTGAAGTGAAATATAATGGTTTGCTGTGCGATCGCCAGTTGTACTAAACAAAGAAGAAAATTAAGTAAGTAATTTAGAAATAAAGTTTCATATGTTTACTAAAAACAATGAGATGAAACGAAAATGGAAAAATGCTTGTAAACGTGCAAATTCGTTTTCAATTGAAAGTGCTCGTGTCCATTCAATACATTGTACTGATTCAGATTATGGAAGGGATCTGAGAAGTGAACTGTTAAACATTACTTCGAAATGCGAGTTGAAGACTGATGCTCTTCAAACTAAATGTACCATCCTCCGGCGCTCATTTAGGGCTTAGTAATGTGCTAATAATGAGACAAATATTCAGGCATGAAAACGAAGCAGCCGCAAAGAAGACGATATTCTACAGGTAAATATTTACCAACTGAATGAAGAAACTACTAGTAGACAAAACGTTAAACGTGAAAAAACACTGCTGTGAATATGGGAATACCTGTTGACCCCAACAACTAGAAATTACGGAAAGAGAGATAAAAAAACTTAGGCAAAATAATGCAGATTTACAGGATCATCTCTCGATGTTAGTAGTGAGTTGCTGAAATTAAAACATGTACAAAAAGTTATTTGGGGCTCTTTTTCTGAATGTCAGCAACAAACGGTTATGAAAGGACTGTGTACTAACTGGTCTTCTGAAGATGTTTCTGAGGCTGCGACTTCATGTTGCCTATCTATGACTTAAGTCTTTGATTTAGAGTCGTAATGCGTGCGAAATCCCGTCAGGTAGTACGTGTAAGGAACGAGATAGAGGCTTCGTCCCCGCCATAGGCTGCAGTGGTACACAACCCCACAATAGGCTACAGCAGTCCACGTACCCTACCGCCACCCCACACTGAACCCAGGGTTATTGTGCGTTTCGGCCTTCGGCCCCCAGTGGTCTAAGTCTGTGTGGGCCTCCCCCCGCCCCCCGCCCCCCCCCCCCACACACACACAAAAAAAACAGTGCCCTCTGAGATGGTGAAAAAGGCTGACGTCCTTCGGAAACTTTACACTAGCAATTCACCGGTTATAGGAAAATGTAGTCTAAATCAAGGTTTCTCTAACTGTGCTCCTCAGGACACTCGTTTCCGTGATTAATGAATAAGTGCTATGCGAAAAACCATTAATAACAAGGCGGTTTGCTACTTCGACATACTAACGATACTAATTATTTTCTTTAAATTCATTGTTTTCTGGGTTATTGATTATGATTTAAAATTGAAGTAAGTGATGAATAAAACAAGTATTTTTAATTTTGTTAACGTTCAAAATAAACAAGGTATTCCATCAAAGTACAAAGATTGTCAAAGTGTTCTGTCGGAGGAAAATTTTGAGAACTCCTGATCTAACTAATGTAAACCATAGTAATAATAACAGCAATAATACACTAAAATATGGGATATATCGATTGCGTTCATGCCTGCGTATGAGTTACGTGTGCGCCGTGTGCCTATAAGCTTCGATGCACTGCAACTTGGCAAGAAGGGTCGCAGTGATGCCACAACTCGCAGTTCGCCCCTGCATATGACTCCTCTGTGTATTCAATTCTAGTAGGGAAGAAAATCTGCCGTGCTCTTGCAAACGAACCATCTTGCCATTTGCCTAGAGCAATTTACGGAAATCACGGAAAACCCAAATCTGGACGGCCAAACGCGCATTTGAACAGTCGTCCTCCTCAGTACGAGTCCAGTGTGCGAACCCCGGCACCACATAGCTTGGTATTACTTATAAATTTTCTCATTCCTTTTCTGCGTAAAAGTCACTGTTGCAAATTAGTGTCATTATGACGTAGTCGTCTAGCAGTATTAACTACTATTTCATTACACATGCAGTTCACATGAAAAGGGGCAACATTAAGTTCGAAGATGAATGATAACTTGAGTAAAAATGATGCTCACCATTGCTGCAATCCCAAAACTAAGGCTCGTCGTATTCTCTCTAGAGGTCCAGGTTGTTATAAATTCAAGTGAAAACGCATCTTCACACTCTCACTGCACAAGATGTATTTTACATACTGATTTATCACGGTAGTAAAAACCACATTAGTCGTCTTTTTCATAGTCACCAAACAAAGAGTGGCTGCGCACTATATTAGCAGTCAGAAAAAGATATCACAAGAAGTGTGTGCACTTAAGTAAGCAAGTGAAGTGTCTATCTGAAGTGCTCGCGTTCGGTACGAATCTCATCTATACGTATAAGAATATGAGCTTTTGGTATTTTGCAGAAGCGGTAAATGTTCAAATAAATAATGACATTAACTGCCTGTTATTCAGTAAGTGAACAGATGAAACGAAACTGCAACTTTTGATGTTCACAAACAATATAAAGAAAAAAGTAACATAGATTGTTTAAAATAGTTATGAAATATACTACATGTATAAGACAATATATATTTACCTTTTTTTACCAAATGTAGAGGTATTTATGAAAAAGTTAGTGTGTTTCTATTTACTGATCACTACATTTACACGGAACGTTAAATAAATTACGTGTGGAAAATACTCGATCCACGTGGTATTTGTTATGATTTATATAACAAAAAATAAAAAGCAGAGTACATCTTGCATAGGTATACATTCTATTTTGAATCTACGTCTATACACAGTAAAACTTGTAGGATAACGAATGTTCAAAGAACATCATAATTTAAGGAAACATGTAAGAAAATTATTATTACGTTATGGACACATTTGGAAAGATACAGAATTTCGTAACTGCACCAGTGTATTGCGTAATTGTGTGAGAAATATGAATCTCACAGTTTGCAGCGGGAAATCGAAATAATCCCTACGGAAAAGAAGGCGGTATCGCAAATGTCTGTTAACCCAGTAAGTTGCCGTAAATCTCGGATACTGTGTACTGTATACTGAAAAGTATTCTGTGTTAAATACAGATTCTAATTATTAGACTTTCTTGCCATTTCCAAGACATTTAGTTTTCGTGCTACTTTCGCCTCCGAAAGTTAGCTGTAAAATTTGGAAATTATCCTGCAGTGAACCACTTGAACCTGCTTACCGGTACTGTAGCCAGACCTTTGTCTTCCATTGCAACATTCAACACCACCACCCCCTCCCCCACCCCCCGCATACACACACACACACACACACACACACATATATATATATATATATATATATATATATATATATATATGTGTGTGTGTGTGTGTGTGTATGTGTGTGTGTATGTGGGGGGTGGGGGAGGGGGTGGTGGTGTTGAATGTTGCAATGGAAGACAAAGGTCTGGCTATATATATATATATACTTCCCTCCATTACAAAATTGACTTTTCCTCGACGCTTCAGGAAGTCCTAAGTCCTACAGTGCGATCCCACGTGTGTTTAAAGGCAGTGCATATACAGTAATTTTAAATGTTAATTTCTTGCCCAAAGTCTTTACCTCCCACTGCTAAACTTTTTGTAATTTCATTGTGAGCAGAACAAAAATTTTCTCCTAAGCAACGTTAATATTAATAATAGTAATAATAATAATAATAGTAGTAGTAGTAGTAGTAGTACTAGTATTAATTGTAGTAGTAGTAATGGTAATAGTAATACCAATTAATAACAGAATAGATTCTCATTCGCCTTAGTAATCATGTGAAACAGACTAGACCTTGTTGCTTGCTCAGAATTGCTTAAAATCTCTTCCCAATTCCAGCACATTTGCCTCACTCAGTTTCAGTTTTGTACACAGACCTTTGTTTGCAGTCCTGTAAGTTATTTACTCATTCTTCCCCTGCTGAACTGAAGACAACAGAAATTTGCCTCTATGATGATAAACCGCCAGAGTCCATTACAAAGCATTGTGGGATTAAAGGGACCAGACTGCTACGGTCATCGGTCCCCAAAGCAGCGAGTTTAATAGCTGAAGCAGGAATACGTATTTGAAGTGGAAATGTAGCTTTTCAAGAGGTCTGATTCTACGCCTTTCCCGTAAATAGCAGTTTAGCCCAAACTCGTCCCACATCGCCTGTCTGCACTGCTTCTCTTGAGTATTTACGCCCATCGTTGCGCAACGCCACAGCGCAGCGCAACGACCGCAGCGCGACAGACTGCTCGCTCTGCCTGCCACACCGCACGTACGCTGACCTCGGCACTCGTCTGCCGTCGCAGCTGATTTACTCGCCTGTTACAGCTCGAAAGTGGAATACGAGAGAAACTATCTAGCAGTATGTTACGTATAGGTGTCAGGATGGCCGAGCGGTCTAAGGCGCTGCGTTCAGGTCGCAGTCCACTTCTGTGGGCGTGGGTTCGAATCCCACTTCTGACAATCATTTTTATCTGACTCCCGTGACTTTGCTCTAGGGGACACGGATAAAACTGTAATCATAAAAGCAGAGATGGCGTAACTTTGTTGTCAGGTTTCATTTGAAAGTTCGTAGCAGTTTACGTTAATGTTTCCCTGCGTTAAGAGAACTTGTGATCTAGGAACAGTAACGATGATCCAGTACTGAAAGTTCGTAGCAGTTTACGTTAATGTTTCCCTGCGTTAAGAGAACTTGTGATCTAGAAACAGTAACGATGATCCAGTACTAATCTGAAATCACTCTGGAATTTAAAATAGTTTTTAAAAATAAGAAAAATAACTGAAAAGTTTTTACTCGCAATCCTCATCGACTATATTTATATTATTGCATTGGGTTTTTATTCGCAATCCTCATCGACTATATTTATATTATTGTATTGGTTTTGATTTTTACACTCATAGATCCATCTGAAGAACATAAAACTGTGGTGACTAACACAATCGCACTTCAAGTCAGAAGTGTCACTAAGTTCACAAATCGGAATGGCAACTCTCCCAAGTCCTACTTGAATAACATTGGCTAGGTTCCCGGTATGTCGTACAAACATGCTAACACATACAAATTACGAAAACATACGAGATCATATACATAAACAGTAACTCAATGAAGTTCCTTTAAGGTCTCGTCTCTTCATCTCTTTGCTATGGAAGAGCTAGGCTCTGTCAGAATTCCTCTCAAGATAATTAGACAAAATTAACATTTTGATCTCCGTTGTCGAAACGGTCGTTTTCAAGCTGAATGGTCTGTTGTGTCCTATGTTATTCAGGGTGCCCGCCACTTCTTTCCCTGTGCAAAACATACATGGGACCTCTTCTAGAACACTGCTGAAATGAATGAGTCTCATACCAAATAGGACTAACATGAGATATTGAATGAATACAAACATGAGCAGCACGAGTGGTCAGATTGGTGTGGCCTATATGAGAGTGTTAAGGAGATGCTGAAAACTCTCAACTGACAAACGCTGCAAGAAAGACGCGAAACGAATCTCGTAACTAGAAATACGTACTAAATTTTATTTATCGTCTATGTTGTGATGAAATGATCATTCTGTATGAGAAGTATGTAATGTTACAGATTGCGTATAGTGAAAATGTTGTTAATTTTTAAAAAAGAAATGTAGGAAATCGAGGTGTTCTTTTGATGTTCACTTTTTCTTGTGCTTCATTAGTGAAAAGAGATGTGAGTAATTTATTATTATTATTGAATAATAAGTTAATTTTCTTGTAAATGGTCTAGAGTCATCTGCAGAATGCTTTAGGGTTACACACGCTAATCTAGTTTATGAGTTTTAATATGTCAGGTCTGTGTTACAGGATTGTGTACACATTATTTGGAACCAAAACGGCAGGTAGGTTATACTGTAAGGTCATTTCACTATTATACACATACAAAGCCGAAAATTTGCAGTACTTTTCTATGAAGTTCGATTTCATACTTTCTGTCAGCCTGTGCATGGAAGTCGATGCAATATTTCTTCACGGTCAATGCTTTCAAATAATAAGGATGTACAATAATCACCAGCGCTTCATACTGTGGTGTCACCGCCAGACACCACACTTGCTAGGTGGTAGCTTAAATCGGCCGCGGTCCATTAGTACATGTCGGACCCGCGTGTCGCCACTGTCAGTGATCAGACCGAGCGCCACCACACGGCAGGTCTAGAGAGACGTACGAGCACTCGCCCCAGTTGTACGGACGACATTGCTAGCGACTACACGTACGAAGCCTTTCTCTCAATTGCCGAGAGACAGTTAGAATAGCCTTCAGCTAAGTCCATGGCTACGACCTAGCAAGGCGCATTAACCATATCTGGAGAGAGTCTCACTTGTATTATCAAGAGAAATGTACCACAATGAATTAAAGTTAAGTATACGAGAAGCTCCGTTCTTTTCTTTATAGCTTTCATCACGTATCCTGTTTCAGACTTAACGCCAGTCGGCGTGTGTGTACGAGTGCCTTTCGGTTACCCGTCACTGTGGACTGGCTGCCTTGTCAGTCCACTACACATACATCGAGTGGACTTAGAGAAAGCGTTGGAAAAAGTAAAATACTAAAGCTGAAGAACGTTAACCAAATAATACTAAATTTTGTGATCTGCGTTTAAGTACAACGGTAACTGCATCGTGCATGCACTGCATATTTTGGTAACAACTAAATAATTTTCCGAAATTTTATTCTCCCAGTGAGGAAACTATCCCGCAAAGGCCCACTTACAAAGTTTCATGAATCAGTATTAAAGAGTATGGGGACACTACAACCGCCTACGTAAAGCTCCCGCAGTAACTGCGAAGAAATTTTGGAAATTTTTAGTAAGGTCTTATGGGACCAAACTGCTGAGGTCATCGGTCCCTAACTTACGCACTACTTAATCTAACTTAAACTAACTTACGCTAAGGACAACATACACACCCATGCCCGAGGGAGGACTCGTTACCTCCGACAGGGGGAGCCTCTCCGACAGTGACAAGATGCCTTGGACCGCGCGGCTACCCCATGCGGCGACCGCGAAGACATGATTACGCTAAACACAGCACGCGTAAAGGAATTTAAGCAATCATTCACCCCGCGTTGCAAACACAAATGTAATGGCTAGAAACACTTAAATGCGGTACTTCACAATAATTCCCAGAGTAAGTCTACAGATATTAACATCGATGCCATTGTGTCCCTACTACACTCTTTCAGATAATATTTCGCTGAAATAATGCGTAATTGTACGTGTTCATTCCGCCATCACTCTCCTCCGTTAGTGAACAACACTGTACTGTGCTGCTCGTTAAAGCAGCCCATCAAGAATATTTTTATAACTCGTCGCTACGAAATGTTACTCTCAGTTGGGAGGAGCGTCGATCGAGGTAGGGCACTGACTTAGATATTGAACATATACGAGTATAAAGGGAGTATAGGGTTCTAATCGCCTTCCCATGAGTTCCTAAATTCTTTGAGGTCTATTGCAGTGTTGTTGCATCACATCCTGGCTTATAGCTTGCGGACATCTTTCCTGATAGATGTAAAAATAAAAATTGTGTAAATAAGACCAGGAAAAGTGAAAAGATGAAGCCTGGGCGTGGAAGAATTCCACGAGTAACAGATCTGCAACAAGAAGAGATGGCGAATAGTTGTGCTCTGGATTCGAGAAATTGGAGTTGATGATAATGGTGTTGATGATAATGAAGGTGTTAATTTTTAAGATAGTGATGGAGGTGCTGGTGGTGGTGTTACCGATGATGGTGATGATGATGATGACGACGACGACGACAATGACCATGATTGTGTAAACGGGGCCGACTCCAGGATTTTAGGGACACAGGTAAGCTTCCTTGGGCTCCTGACCCAGTTTTTTCAAAATTTAAAGTTCGTTATTTTGGATAAGGTCAGAAAATGTTAATAAAAAAATCAAATAACATCTTTTTCTAGAAACATTTTTTATGCTCATAGTTTACATAAATTCTACATTTTACAACATTATACTTTCTTTCTAGATTGGTTTTAGATGCAAACTCTTTTGTAACCCCTTGATAACCTAATGAGTGAACTAACACTCTATAGCGATCAGAGATAAACCAATAAGCCGCTGTTGCCTTATTATAGTTCTCAAAAAATTCTTAACGCCTGCAAGAAAGCTGAACGTCCGCTCTACTTGGGCAACAGTAACAGGCGAATGCAGAAAATCGGTAAAGCTACCACTATATTTGAAAATAAACTATATTGTTAAAATTGCATTTATGGAGAGCATGGAGAAGGAGCAGAGAGGGAAGTGTTCAGACCCTAAAGTAGCTGCATACATGCATCTTTTTAACTGCAAAACTTCTTCTTTCAAGTCCCACTTATTAACTTGTACGCTGTAAAAAGATGCCATGTTTTCTATGCACTCTGATAATGTAGAAACGTCTAGGCTTATATAGTTCCATAAGAAACCAAATGGTCCCATCATGTTGTCTACGGTTGCATTCCCTATACTTAAGTTTCCGATAACATTGAAAATATTTAGTTTAAAACTTTTCTCTGACTTCAGCTTTAAATCATCGTCTGCTGTTTCATCTACAAAGCATTTTGTTTTATCTTTCTGTTTCCTCGTGCCGCGGATAGTAACATTCAAATCAGGTGATATTCCAGTACTGTCCCATAAGCTTTCTACGTAAATAGTATCCCGTCACTTTCTTAATTTATTCAATCCTTCCATTCGACTCTCAATATTGGCATTCTGAAGATTACTGCGGATTTCGTTGTATGAAACACAACGCTACGTATGTTTATTACAACTAATACATTGCACCACTTGAAGCCATCAAGGCGAATTGACATGACTTCAAAGAATTCTGAATGACCTTTAGTTCAGTATGTGCCTTCGCAGTCAAGTTAAAACAGAAAGCCTCGTTCAGTCGCCTTTTGTAATCCTCTCAATTGCTTAGCAAAAGAACGCACAGCACCTGTCTGTGCAGAACATTTTGTTACCCATAGACCGTGAAGCAACGATTCGATATTTTCTTTTAAGACTTTCCATCTGTGGAGACTAAACTGACAGTTATTGTTGCATTAAAATCTGGTATCAATATGGGAATCAAAATACGTTCATAAATATTACAACACTTTCACATATGTAATGACATATGTAATAACAATACTTTTTGCTTTAGAGTGTTTGCAGTAATTTAAGCACTAGTTATACATTTATATGCTTTAGATGCAGATTTTAAAACCTGGTTTTGATTTCTATTTAGTAAGGTACCGGGTCGGCTTGCCCCTGCAGGGATTTCGGTCTGGGATACTTTTACCCCACTTACACCCCCACCCCAGTACGCTACCCCCCCCCCCCCCCCGCCCTTGTCATTAACACCAGCCACGGGTGTAAATGATAGTGTTTGTGTTGTTGATGGCGACTACGATGAAGATGGCGTAAGTGCTGACAATGATAATGATGATGGTAGTGATTGTGATGGCGGTGGTGGTGGTGGTGAGGTCGTGATTATGGTGTTGAAGTTGATGGTGATGGTGATGGTGATGGTGATGGTGATGGTGATAGTGATGGTGATGACTTCAAGCCTGTGGGTATGTAGTCTCTTGAAAAAGACTCTGACCTTATATACTTAAGCCAATATTTCAGCTGTATTGCAAATAACATTCACAATATATTAAAATGTAACCTTCCTTGTTTCCTTAAGGAATTCATCCATTGCTTGTCTGAACCTAATACCATCGGTGGTCCACAGCACCTTAAGAGAATCCAATTAGCCCTGTGTGATAACCGTGGTCGCGTGTTTGCCGACTTAATAATTCATGTTGCTACACCTATTCCTCTCAGGGGAAGCAGTTTCTTTGTGAGTCGGTAGAGCAGACGGATGTAGTAACACTACTCCAACAGCATCCATCATAGTGTTTACAAAGAGCTACCACTCAGAAGATAGGAAAGGTGCTGTTCTTGACCCAGTTTCCTTACAAGATTGTTGGGTCTTAGTCGGAATCCGGTTTCTGCTGAAGGAAGTCCGTCTTGTGCGATGCACGCATGTAGGACACGCTACTAAAAAACAACTCGAGAGTAAAGTGGACAAGTAACGAGGAAAACTGACAGTAGTCTTGTATTGCGCATAAAAGATGTGCCGTGATGCAGAGAGCCATGTTTCCAGGTATAACTCCGTCCTTCGTAATACCACATTCAACTCATACTTCAGACACAAAGACGTGGCATTACACATTGCAAGATTACAGTTGTGTGAGCCATGTGTTCTCGGCACTTTTATGGCGACTAAGACATTGTGCATAGGCGATGCAGTCAACATGAACAGCAGTGTCACAACGGTGAGCCATCTCTGCACCTCCCGAAGCGCCGGTAGCGGCAGCTGTATACAAATTTCCGAATATTCGTACTAGAATGTCCATGTCAGGTGCCAGTTTCGGGTATATTGCTGTCATTCTCCAGCGACGAAGCATTTCTCATAATTGTATTGAATCTTCTGAGCCCACTTGTCGCGTGAATTCTCTACAGTATAAAAGGAATATTATGACTGACTCATCGCCAGGCCAAACCGCTATGGACAGAAACATGAAATTTGGCGAGGCTGTTTATCTTATAAAGTAGGCATCGTTTAAGAATGGAATTTTCGAAATCCTATCTCTAAGAGGGGTAAAATAGGGGAGGAACAGTTTTTTGAAAATATTTCGCTAGTAAGGCGATTTTGAAGATGTTGTTGTGGTCTTCAGTCCTGAGACTGGTTTGATGCAGCTCTCCATGCTACTCTATCCTGTGCAAGCTTCTTCATCTCCCAGTACCTACTGCAACCTACATCCTTCTGAATCTGCTTAGTGTATTCGTCTCTTCGTCTCCCTCTACCATATTTACCCTCCACAATGCCCTCCAATACTAAACTGGTGATCCCTTGATGCCTCAGAACATGTCCTACCAATCGATCCCTTCTTCTAGTCAAGCTGTGCCACAAACGTCTCTTCTCCCCAATCCTATTCAATGCCCCCTCATTAGTTATCTAACATTTCGAAAGATTCTATTCTCTTCTTGTCCAAACTATTTATCGTCCATGTTTCACTTCCATACATGGCTACACTCCATACAAATACTTTCAGAAACGACTTCCTGACACTTAAATCTATACTCGATGTTAACAAATTTCTTTTCTTCAGAAATGCTTTCCTTGCCATTGCCAGTCTACATTTCATATCCTCTCTACTTCGACCATTATCAGTTATTTTGCTCCCCAAATAGCAAAACTCCTTTACTACTTCAAGTGTCTCATTTCCTAATCTAATTCCCTCAGCATCACCTGACTTAATTCGACTACATTCCATTATCCTCGTTTTGCTTTTGTTGATGTTCATCATATATCGTCCTTTCAAGACACTATCCATTCCGTTCAGCTGTTCTTCAAAGTCCTTTGCTGTCTCTGACAGAATTAGAATGTCATCGGCGAACCTCAAAGTTTTTGTTTCTTCTCCATGGATTTTAATACCTACTCCGAATTTTTCTTTTGTTTCCTTTACTGCTTGCTCAATATACAGATTGAATAACATCGGGGAGAGGATATAACCCTGTCTCACTCCCTTCCCAACCACAGCTTCCCTTTCATGTCCCTCGACTCTTATAACTGCCATCTGGTTTCTGTACAAATTGTAAATAGCTTTTCGCTCCCTGTATTTTACCTCTGCCACCTTCAGAATTTGAAATAGAGTATTCAACTCAATATTGTCAAAAGCTTTCTCTAAGTCTACAAATGCTAGAAACGTAGGTTTGCCTTTCCTTAATCTAGCTTCTAAGATAAGTCGTAGGGTCAGTATTGCCTCACGTGTTCCGATATTTCTACGGAATCCAAACTGATCTTCCCCGAGGTCGGCTTTTACTAGTTCCTCCATTCGTCTGTAAAGAATTCGCGTTAGTATTTTGCAGCCGTGACTTATTAAACTGATAGTTCGGTAATTTTCACATCTGTCAACACCTGCTTTCTTTGGGATTGGAATTATTATATTCTTGAAGTCTGAGGGTATTTCGCCTGTCTCATATATCTTGCTCACCAGATGGTAGAGTTTTGTCAGGACTGGTTCTCCCAAGGCTGTCAGTAGTTCTAATGGAATGTTGTCTACCCCCGGGGCCTTGTTTCGACTTAGATGTTTCAGTGCTCTGTCATATTCTTCACGCAGTATCGTATCTCCCATTTCATTTTCATCTACATCCTCTTCCATTTGCATAATATTGTCCTCAACTACATCGCCCTTGTATAGACCCTCTATATACTCCTTCCACCTTTCTGCTTTCCCTTCTTTGCTTAGAACTGGGTTTCCATCTGAGTTCTTGATATTTATACAAATGGTTTTCTTTTCTCCAAAGGTCTCACTAATTTTCCTGTAGGCAGTATCTATCTTACCCCTAGTGAGATAAGCCTCTACATCCTTACACTTGTCCTCTAGCCATCCCTGCTTAGCCATTTTGCATTTCCTGTCGATCTCATTTTTGAGACGTTTGTATTCCTTTTTGCCTGCTTCATTTACTGCATTTTCATATTGTCTCCTTTCATCAATTAAATTCAATATTTCTTATGTTATCCAAGGATTTCTACTAGCCCTCGTCTTTTTTCCTACTTGATCCTCTGCTGCCTTCACTACTTCATCCCTCAGAGCTGCCCATTCTTCTTCTACTGTATTTCTTTCCCCCATTCCTGTCAATTGTTCCCTTATGCTCTCCCTGAAACTCTGTACAACCTCTGGTTCTTTCAGTTTATCCAGGTCCCATCTCCTTAAATTCCCACCTTTTTGCAGTTTCTTCAGTTTCAATCTACAGTTCATAACTAATAGATTGTGGTCAGAGTCCACATCTGCCCCTGGAAATGTCTTACAATTTAAAACCTGTTTACCATTATATAATCTATCTGAAACCTGTCAGTATCTCCAGGCTTCTTCCATATATACAGTCTTCTTTTATGATTCTTGAACCAAGTGTTAGCTATGATTAAGTTGTGCTCTGCGCAAAATTCTACCAGGCGGCTTCCTCTTTCGTTTCTTACCCCCAGTCCATATTCTCCTACTACGTTTCTTACTCTCCCTTTTCCTACTGACGAATTCCAGTCACCCATGACTATTAAATTTTCATATCCCTTCACTATCTGAATAATTTCTTTTATTTCATCATACATTTCTTCAATTTCTTCGTCATCTGCAAAGCTAGTTGGCATATAAAATTGTACTACCGTGGTAGGCGTGGGCTTCGTATCTATCTTGGCCACAATAATGCGTTCACTATGCTGTTTGTAGTAGCTTAATCGCATTCCTATTTTCCTATTCATTATTAAACCTACTCCTGCATTACCCCTATTTGATTTTGTGTTTATAACCCTGTAGTCACCTGACCAAAAGTCTTGTTCCTCCTGCCATCGAACTTCACTAATTCCCACTATATCTAACTTTAACCTATCCATTTCCCTTTTTAAATTTTCTAACCTACCTGCCCGATTAAGGGATCTGACATTCCACGCTCCGATCCGTAGAACGCCCTTTTCTTTCTCCTGATAACGACATCCTCTTGAGTAGTCCCCGCCCGGAGATCCGAATGTGGGACTATTTTACCTCCGGAATATTTTACCCAAGAGGACGCCATCATCATTTAACCATACAGTAAAGCTGCATGCCCTCGGGAAAAATTGCGGCTGTAGTTTCCCCTTGCTTTCAGCCGTTCGCAGTACCACAACAGCAAGGCCGTTTTGGTCATCCAGACTGTTGCTCCTGCAACTACTGAAAAGGCTGCTGCCCCTCTTCAGGAACCACACGTTTGTCTGGCCTCTCAACAGATACCCCTCCGTTGAGGTTGCACCTACGGTACGGCTATCTGTATCGCTGAGGCACGCGAGCCTCCCCACCAACGGCAAGGTCCATGGTTCATGGGGGGATTTTGAAGATAGAAATACTAAAAGGAGTTTTTGGTTTTTTGTCAGAAACAAAAAAAAAAGATATGTGTTTCAGCATCTGTGGAAATTCGTCTCCTAAGGGCGTGAAACAGTGGGCGAAAGCTGGTACGTTAAAAAAAAAAAAAAAAAAGTGTTTCGGTATCTATTGGAATTCAACCCTAATGGGGTGAAGAAGGAGACGAAAATTTTTATAAAAGTTATCGTTATAATAAAAAATTTTAAAGCTAAATCTATGAAAATTGGTTGAGGGAAATGTGTCACGGGATTAAAGTCTGTATGGAAATATCGTCACAAGAACGGCAGGTAACAAAAACCTCCAACTCCAGCAACTGGATTGGTTTTTTGGTCAGCAGCACATTCAGATATGACGATGCTTCTATAGCGCTAATTTGCGTGAAAAGTTTAAAAGGTGTTGTAACTTGTGTACTAAATCAAGAATAGCTGTTTAACAGTCACCACCAGAAATTGGCTTTGCAAGAATTGCGTATAAAAAGAAATTGCTCTTTAATACATTAATTTTTTAGTACTCGACCTAATATGTGTTTACAAAATTGTTTTTGATGTAATTGCTATGGAAATGCGAGCGAAGCAGCGGACGCTAAGCAAATTCTCTGTAAAAGTCCGTGCTTTCGCCAATTTACTTATACATCATATCATATATACACCATCGTTTGTGAGAACAGTAAATGTCATACAAATAACAAATTCCACGAATCAATATTATTACCTAAAAATGAGAATCAGATGATCAGTACAAGTATCGGGATGTTTCAGCAATAGAGTCCTACAGAATGGCCGAGAACCTCCTTAACAAGACCATCCCGCACCATCACATGGATGTTCTCCGTTGAGTAGGGTTTCTGAATATGATTGCACGACGGTGAACAGCCGCGTGCTTGCAGCTCTTTGACTTCCATAGAAACCTGTTGCAGTAAAATAGCAGCTCAAGGACATGATGGATAACACCACCATACTTCCACGGACGAATAGTAACCAATACACAGTGCGGTTACCGTGATGACCCGAAACATTATGACTATCTACACTCCTGGAAATTGAAATAAGAACACCGTGAATTCATTGTCCCAGGAAGGGGAAACTTTATTGGCACATTCCTGGGGTCAGATACATCACATGATCACACTGACAGAACCACAGGCACATAGACACAGGCAACAGAGCATGCACAATGTCGGCACTAGTACAGTGTATATCCACCTTTCGCAGCAATGCAGGCTGCTATTCTCCCATGGAGACGATCGTAGAGATGCTGGATGTAGTCCTGTGGAACGGCTTGCCATGCCATTTCCACCTGGCGCCTCAGTTGGACCAGCGTTCGTGCTGGACGTGCAGGCCGCGTGAGACGACGCTTCATCCAGTCCCAAACATGCTCAATGGGGGACAGATCCGGAGATCTTGCTGGCCAGGGTAGTTGACTTACACCTTCTAGAGCACGTTGGGTGGCACGGGATACATGCGGACGTGCATTGTCCTGTTGGAACAGCAAGTTCCCTTGCCGGTCTAGGAATGGTAGAACGATGGGTTCGATGACGGTTTGGATGTACCGTGCACTATTCAGTGTCCCCTCGACGATCACCAGTGGTGTACGGCCAGTGTAGGAGATCGCTCCCCACACCATGATGCCGGGTGTTGGCCCTGTGTGCCTCGGTCGTATGCAGTCCTGCACGGCGCCAAACACGCATACGACCATCATTGGCACCAAGGCAGAAGCGACTCTCATCGCTGAAGACGACACGTCTCCATTCGTCCCTCCATTCACGCCTGTCGCGACACCACTGGAGGCGGGCTGCACGATGTTGGGGCGTGAGCGGAAGACGGCCTAACGGTGTGCGGGACCGTAGCCCAGCTTCATGGAGACGGTTGCGAATGGTCCTCGCCGATACCCCAGGAGCAACAGTGTTCCTAATTTGCTGGTAAGTGGCGGTGCGGTCCCCTACGGCACTGCGTAGGATCCTACGGTCTTGGCGTGCATCCGTGCGTCGCTGCGGTCCGGTCCCAGGTCGACGGGCACGTGCACCTTCCGCCGACCACTGGCGACAACATCGATGTACTGTGGAGACCTCACGCCCCACGTGTTGAGCAATTCGGCGGTACGTCCACCCGGCCTCCCGCATGCCCACTATACGCCCTCGCTCAAAGTCCGTCAACTGCACATACGGTTCACGTCCACGCTGTCGCGGCATGCTACCAGTGTTAAAGACTGCGATGGAGCTCCGTATGCCACGGCAAACTGGCTGACACTCACGGCGGCGGTGCACAAATGCTGCGCAGCTAGCGCCATTCGACGGTCAACACCGCGGTTCCTGGTGTGTCCGCTGTGCCGTGCGTGTGATCATTGCTTGTACAGCCCTCTCGCAGTGTCCGGAGCAAGTATGGTGGGTCTGACACACCTGTGTCAATGTGTTATTTTTTCCATTTCCAGGAGTGTATTTAATAGCTTGTTTGCCCGTCTTTGGAACGAAATACATCACTTATTCTGCGTATCAGGGATCCGATAGTTTGTTGGTAGGTTTGTGAAGACATGTGGCATCAGATATCTACACAAAGGTCATGTAATTCGCCAAAATAAAGAGCCGCTGATTTCCATGCGCGGTGATGGCGCCCGATAGCGACCCATATGGGTTCCACAGCATTTAAATCAGGCAACTTTGGTCGCCGAGACATCAATGTGAGTTCACCATAATGCCCCTCAAGCCACCGTAGCACGGTTCTGGCTCCCAGACACGGACAATTATATTGCTTAAAGATGGCATCGCTGTCGCGAAAGACATCGAGCATGTAGGTGGTTCGCAGCTGTCAGCATGTCTTCGATAACTACCACAGGTCCCACGCAAGCGCAAGAGAATGTCTCCCACAGCATAATACTGCTCCCACCAGCCTGCGTCATTGGCGCGCTGCGCGTTTCGAACCGCCGTTCACGTCGATGACGGCGTTTGTGGAGACGACCATCGACTTAGAGTAGAAAAAATGTGATTCACCCGAAGAGCCGACAAGTTCCGATTGATCGATGGTCGAATACCGATCATCCCGTGCACACTGCACTCTTAGTTGACGATGTCGTTGGGTAACATGTGAACACGTAGGGGTGGTATGCTGCGGAGCTGCATTTTGAACAATGTACGATCAACGATGTGCTCCGAAACACTTGGACCTGCACCAGCGTTGTTCACTTTCAGCAGATATGCAACAGATCACCATCTATCCCACTTTACCGAGCATACAAGCGTCTGAATCCCACAAATTCTGTGAAGAGTCGTTGACGTCCAACCAGTTAGTGCCCAATGGTAGTCTCACTGTCCTTCTGTCTCTTTCCGCAATGCTCGCGGTACTAGCACGTGAACATTCGACCAGCTTCGCTGTTTTCGAGATACTCGTTGACAGACTTTGCGTAATAATAAACTGCCCTTTGTCAAAGTCGCTTATCTCAATGGATCTCCCCATTTGCAGCCCGTATCTTCGCTCGGGTGATCCCCCGTCTGTGTCTACTCCGCTTACATACTTCTGTTACCGCGTCACGGGCCCACCGTGTCACCCGGCAGCATCCAACGTCGTGGTGGGCAGTGCTCATAGTGTTTTGGTTTATCAGTGTGTAGGACGATCACTGTCAGAAATGTTCCCAAAAATGGCGCACGTAAGCATAATACTTGCGCTTAACTATGAGAACGGTTCGAATACTGACACTTCACAATCTTCGAAATCTTCAAGGGTTTTTGTATATTCTTCCCGCAGCACTCAAAGGGAGTAGATCTTTTGCGGCATTCAAATATATCCTGCTATCTCGCACACACTATTTACAGTACCTCACAATTACTACGTTGACTAACGCCACTTTCTACCTAGTCTCGTTGCAGTGAAAGCGTTGAAGGGTGGGAAGGAAAGTTGAAATCTAAAGACTCATCGACACTGACGTCATTAGAGACGAAGCGAGATCTTAGTTAAATAAGGACAATGAAATAAGGAAACATCCTGGTATCCGTCTTAGGTGGTTTAGGAAATAAGTAAAAATTACATATGAATCCCTCGACAGGGTTTTGACCCTAACTCCTTCCGAACACGAGTCCAGTGGATTAAACACTGGTTCACATCGGGCGGGCACTCTATCAGACCGGAAGACAGTTCTTTCCTGGGATGTGGTCGACTCCCAACAATTTTTAGAATCTCCTCATACAGAACATCCAACATTGCTATCAAGCGTGTGGCAGCTATGAGTTTCTATTAATAAACATATGTTATTTTTAATTGTGAATTTTACGCAATTATGTGTTATTTGCTTTGCAAGGCTAGGAGCTTTCCGTTATTATTGTTTACACGTTTTATGCGGTTTTTAAGTATGGATTTTATTCCCATATGTTGGATATCACTTTCTTTTTATTTTCAGACTCTCATTTGCCGTATGAAATAGTTTTAATTAATGACTAGACATATTACATTGAATTTACTATATTGTTTATTCATGTCCCCTAGCATTAGCGCACTCTACTGGTCTCAGTTATTTGTACAGATACAGGACGCACACAGGCACCACCGGCAATGTGTACCTACCTGTAGGAAAGGTGATTCAGCTTCCCTATCGCCGTCGCTTTATGCAACCCGAAGTGTTACATCTGATCAACATAAATAACGAGCAAGATCTTCATTCTCTCGCGCGCTACGCGCAAAACATTAGTCCTACAGAAAAAATGAACAGGACCTTTTTGTACGACATTTACTGTAGTTAAATTTTATACTGAGATAAGTTTTTGCTAGAGGCAGTAGTTCTCGAGATATTCAAAGAGAATGTACAAAAGAGACAGTCAAGTGCACCCCCACTGCCACAGGATTTCTAGTATGTTGTACATTGCATTCCCACCTACCACTGTACCAATATTTGGAACTGCATGAATTATTTCTCACATTCGACTTATTTTTGTCTTCATTGACTGGCCTTATTACGCGACCGGCTTAGTCGAACATTTACAATTGTAAAACTGACATTTGCGTAAATTTTACTTAACAGTTTTGTGAATTTTAACAGCATAAAATAAATAATCACATCGTTGTATTCGTCAGCGCTTCTGGCTACAAAACTACTGTGCTTGTAAGCGTTAGTTAAATTTGGATCGAAATGTCAACGTAGTTAGTATTAGTGTAACGTTTACTAAAGGCGTTTTCTTTCATTGCCCTCAAGGGCACGTTTAGATTAATATTGTTAACTAAGTAGTCAACTATGCTGGAGTCGTAATAGGCCAATCAATAGCGACACAAAAAAGATGGAATATCGAGAATAGTTCGTGTAGTGGGAAATTTTTACGCAGTGGTAGGAGGTTGTGCCAAGCACAACGTACTAGAAATCCTGACTGCTGAGGGCTGAGTGTGGGGTGTACGTGTGTTTGAAGGTGACTTCTGTACGTTATTATTGAATAATTCGAAAACTATGGACTCCAGTGAAAACATATTCGAGTACAAAATTTAACTACAAGAAGGCCCTGCTCATTTTTTTTTTTTTTTTTTTTTTTTTGCCTTTCGCGGGCAAGTGCTCTACCATCTGAGCTACCCAAGCACGGCTTACGCACCGTCCTCACAGCTTTACTTCTGCCAGTACCTCGTCTCCTACCTTCCAAACTTCACAGAACGTCTCCTGCGCAGGTTGGAGACGAGATACTGGCAGAAGTAAAGCTGTGAGGACGGGGCGTGAGTCGTGCTTGGGTGGCTCAGATGGTAGAGCCCTTGCCCGCGAAAGGCAAAGGTCCCGAGTTTGAGTCTCGGTGCGGCACACAGTTTTAATCTGCCAGGAAGTTTCATATCGGTGCACACCTCGCTGCAGAGTGAAAATCTCATTCTGAAGACTGCTTCTTGTTTGTTCATAATAATAACAGATCGCTGTTTTTCCTATATAAGACTATGTTATTTAAAAACTAAATTTTCAGTCTGTCGAAAAGATTTACAGTGAGGTGGGAAAAGTCACGGGATACCGATATGCACATATATAGATGACGGTAGTATCGCATACACAAGGTATAAAAGGCCAATGCAATGGCGGAGCTGTCATTTGTACTCAGGTGATTCATATGGAAGGATTTCCGACCTATTTATGGCGACACGACGGGAATTAACAGACTTCGAATGCGGAATGGTAGTTGTAGCTAGATGTATGGGACATTCGATTCGGAAACTATTAGGGAATTCAGTATTCCGAGATCCACGTGTCAAGAGTGTGCCGAGAATACAAAATTTAAGGCGTTACCTCTCACCACGGACAACGCAGTGGCCGACGGCCTTCACGTAACGACCGAGAGCAGCGGCGTTTGCATAGAGTTGTTACTGATAACAGACAAGCAATCGTAGAAATCAGTGTGGGACGTAAGACGAACGTATCCGTTAATGGGCTAACAGTACGCCATCGCCTGCAGCGCCTATCCTGGGCTCGTTACCACATAGTATGGACCGTAGACGACTGGAAAACCGTGGCCTAGTCAGATAAGTCGCGATTTAGGTTGGTAAGTGCGGATGGTAGGTTTTGAGTGTGGCGCAGACCACACGAAGCAATTGACCCAAAAAACAAGGCACTGTAAAAGCTGCTAATCGCTCCATAATAGTGTGGGCTGTTTTTACATGGAATGGACTGCGACCTCTGGTCCAACTGAGAGTATCATTAACTTGACGTAGTGCTGCGGTGGTGAAATGGTCAGTATTCCTGCCTGATAAGGAAGGAGACCCGGTTCAAGTCCCGGCCGTGGCACAAATTTTAATTCATTTACTCAGCTTTCATCATTTTCGTAGATAAAAATGAGACATAATTGTCTCGAGGAAAATTTAATTGTAAGATCTGGAAGTGATTATGTTTGGCTACTTGGAGACAGCGTTCGGACCTGTTTTGTGTACCATGGGGGGATCAGTTCCAAGGAGGTGTGATAAGGCCTTTTATAATGTACATAAATGGTCTTATTAGAAAGCGTCGGAAGCTCCTTAAGATTGTTCGGAGATGATGGTGTTGTCTATAAGAAAGTAGCAACGCCAGAAGGCAGTATCGATTTGCAGAATCACCTACAGAGGAATGATGAATGGTGCAGGCTCCGACAGTTGACCCTGAACGTAAATAAATGTAACATGATGCGCATGCGTAAGAAAATAAATCCACTACTTGCACAACTACACTAATCATGGCAAGTTGCTGGAAACATTATCTACCACAAAAATCTAGGAGTCTATCCAGAGCGACCTTAGGTAGAAAACCACGTAAAACACGCGCCATTCGCGAACGGAACAGGGAAAGGGGATCAGCTGGTAATACGGTAAGTATTCGCCACACAGCGTTAGGTGGCTTGCACGCTATGATGTAGATGTAGATGTGTGATAGTAAGGAAACGCAGAACGACTTGGACAATATTCATGCTTGTTATAATGAATGCTATCTCTCTTTAACTGTGGAAAAATATAACCTAGGGTTCGTGACAAAGAGGAGAAACCGGTAGTATCCGATAACATAATTAGTGGCGCATATTTGGAGCACTTCAGGTCGTTTACATAATTCGGACTCATACGAAGAACCAGTACAATGAACACGTCAAATCAGCACTATAGAAGGCGAAGAGAAGATATCTTCTTTTTCTTCTTCCGTCATGCATTAGGCTTTCCCTCAGCCTGTGGCAGCTACATCTGGTCCTTCCATCGTTTTGCAGGTCTTCCAATGCATCTTTCACCTTGCTGAGTATATCACCAAAAATGTAGTGGTAATCTTGATTTGCCCATTCGTAAGAGATGGGACATCCATTTTTGTTGGTATTCGTCAACCTTACTGTCTTTATCGAAAATATTTAATTCCTTCCTGATATCTGTATTTCTTTTAGTCTATCTTGGTGTATCCTGCTATGTATCTGAGGAATTTCGTTTCTTGGCTTGTAATCATATTTTATCTTTTTTTTCATTACCCAAGATTCACTCCCAAATAGTAATGTTGGTACTGACATGACTTCATAAAATTTTAGATATGTTCTGTTCTGACTTCAAGTTGAAGGGCTCTTCTGATAGTGCCATTTAATTAGTTACAGTTCTCAATTTTGTCTTTTTGATGTATGTCTCCCCTGTACGACAACATGGTTCCTAGAAATTTGAATCTATCTACTTGCTCTATAATATTGTTGTCTATAATTATTTTTGTTCTTACTGGATTTTTTCCACAGAATGCCATGGCTTTTGTTTTTGTATTGATATTGGCATATTATATGTCTGGCATGTTTGGTATAGCTCGTAGGCAGCTCTCTGCGGTCCATCTCCATTATTCGAAATTAACACTTGGTCATCTGCGAATAACAAAGTCATAATGTAATCTTTTTGGTTGAAGTTATATGTATAGTTCTTCAGTTTCATTCTCCATTGCCGTATAATGTCGTCAATGTATATACACTCCTGGAAATTGAAATAAGAACACCGTGAATTCATTGTCCCAGGAAGGGGAAACTTTATTGACACATTCCTGGGGTCAGATACATCACATGATCACACTGACAGAACCACAGGCACATAGACACAGGCAACAGAGCATGCACAATGTTGGCACTAGTACAGTGGATATCCACCTTTCGCAGCAATGCAGGCTGCTATTCTCCCATGGAGACGATCGTAGAGATGCTGGATGTAGTCCTGTGGAACGGCTTGCCATGCCATTTCCACCTGGCGCCTCAGTTGGACCAGCGTTCGTGCTGGACGTGCAGACCGCGTGAGACGACGCTTCATCCAGTCCCAAACATGCTCAATGGGGGACAGATCCGGAGATCTTGCTGGCCAGGGTAGTTGACTTACACCTTCTAGAGCACGTTGGGTGGCACGGGATACATGCGGACGTGCATTGTCCTGTTGGAACAGCAAGTTCCCTTGCCGGTCTAGGAATGGTAGAACGATGGGTTCGATGACGGTTTGGATGTACCGTGCACTATTCAGTGTCCCCTCGACGATCACCAGTGGTGTACGGCCAGTGTAGGAGATCGCTCCCCACACCATGATGCCGGGTGTTGGCCCTGTGTGCCTCGGTCGTATGCAGTCCTGATTGTGGCGCTCAACTGCACGGCGCCAAACACGCATACGACCAGCATTGGCACCAAGGCAGAAGCGACTCTCATCGCTGAAGACGACACGTCTCCATTCGTCCCTCCATTCACGCCTGTCGCGACACCACTGGAGGCGGGCTGCACGATGTTGGGGCGTGAGCGGAAGACGGCCTAACGGTGTGCGGGACCGTAGCCCAGCTTAATGGAGACGGTTGCGAATGGTCCTCGCCGATACCCCAGGAGCAACAGTGTCCTTAATTTGCTGGGAAGTGGCGGTGCGGTCCCCTACGGCACTGCGTAGGATCCTACGGTCTTGGCGTGCATCCGTGCGTCGCTGCGGTCCGGTCCCAGGTCGACGGGCACGTGCACCTTCCGCCGACCACTGGCGACAACATCGATGTACTGTGGAGACCTCACGCCCCACGTGTTGAGCAATTCGGCGGTACGTCCACCCGGCCTCCCGCATGCCCACTATACGCCCTCGCTCAAAGTCCGTCAACTGCACATACGGTTCACGTCCACGCTGTCGCGGCATGCTACCAGTGTTAAAGACTGCGATGGAGCTCCGTATGCCACGGCAAACTGGCTGACACTGACGGCGGCGGTGCACAAATGCTGCGCAGCTAGCGCCATTCGACGGCCAACACCGCGGTTCCTGGTGTGTCCGCTGTGCCGTGCGTGTGATCATTGCTTGTACAGCCCTCTCGCAGTGTCCGGAGCAAGTATGGTGGGTCTGACACACCGGTGTCAATGTGTTCTTTTTTCCATTTCCAGGAGTGTATTAAAAAACAGTGGGGAGAGGCTGCATCCTTGTCGAACTCCTAAATTAATAACCTTTGTTGTGTCTTCATTATCCCCAATTATTTGGATTCTTGTATTAGCATAGATCTTTTGAATTACCTGTACAATGTGCATTGGTATACCTCTCCTTAGCAGAATTTCCCACAATAGCTATGCCGACGGTAGCGTAGCTACAAGCAGGGCCTGCCAAGTTGGAGAGGCCTTAGCAAAGGAGCCAGACGGGGAAGGGTGGAGAAGAGAAGCCAGCTTTCACAGGGGAGTAAACCATTACAAGAAAATCAGGCACGTTGGAAGGCCTTGAAGTGGCAGCCCCACTATCCAACTATACATGCGCAGCTACCTTAAGGTACGGCGGCCAGGCGAAATAAAAGGTTATTGGGAAGCTACATAGGGAAAGCCGGACGGAAAACCATACGACGAACCGAAAAAGGAAGATATTTTTGTTGTAATGATCCTGGGAGAGTGCTGCGCATCTGTAAGGAAAATCACTTGCGAGACTCTAAGGCAACAAACTGAGGAGTATTACTCCAGTCTTTGGAGTACTGATTAAGCAAGCAGAACAATCACCCAAACGAATTCAGAGATGCGCTTTACGATCGTAACATGGTGGTGTAGCCCAAACAAAATGTGAAAGAGAAACACGGCGAATTTAAATGGGAATCTTAGAAGGAAAGGCGACGTTCTCGTAAAATACTTTTCCCTAAATTTGCAGAAACGGTTATAGATGACTGTCTGACAATTGCACCGTCACCATCATATATCTGGCATGCGGATGAAAGGAATAATATAAAGGAGATTAGGACACATACAAAGGCATGCACAGAAACTTTCACTTTTTTGTCGCTCAATACACATGTCGATAGGACAGAAAGACGATAATATTGCTAGAAATTAACTTTCACATTTTATTTTTGTCGCTGCCCATCAGCTGCATCGAAAGAAGAACTAATATGTCCATTATTGCGCAACTCGTTGTCTAGGCGGCTTTTATCTCCTAGCAACCAAAAAATTCTTCAGTTCGTTGACCATATTGTCAGAAGAGACGGATAAAATCTAGAGAAAATAATCATGGAAGAAAATATCAAGGACACGAGACAGATGGAGAGAGCAGCGAGCAGGTAGGCACATCAAATTAAGATGGTCTCCGGTCTACCTCTTCAGCCGACTCTCGGAGAATCTAGTAACTATCCGAGATGGAGACGCTTTGCTTCGTTTACTGGGTCACAACACACAGCACTGAGTACAACGACTTGTGATGGAGATGACGTCTCATGATTCGAGCGTCAGTGTGAACGTGCAATTGCGCGAACTTCCGAAAACAGATCACGAATTCATATATCGTATGGAATATTCTCAGCAAGAACAGTGTTCACACGCTACCTACAATAATGTGAACTAACTCGTAGGAATAGTATTAATCGTATATTAAGCCAACTAACCTGGTGAAAATCAAGTGTGGTTAGCTTCAACACCTCGTTGACTAGGTATTGTTTTATGTATTCGCAGGGAACTCTCTAAATTAGATACTCCAAATTAGATAATACAAATGTTGACTGTGTAATGGAATTAGTCAGTGGACCACGTACACCACATACTGAACAACTCAGTACACTCCATAAGTTTACTGTATGATACAGACATGTTCAAAATTGTAATCTCGCATTTCGTCTAGTGTTAATGATATATAAAAATAGTTTTCTGCACTCAAATAAAGAAAATATTTTCAAACAAGAATCTAGCATAAACAATTTCAGTTTTATGACTTTCCAAATAAAATAATTTTTTCTTACTTTAGATTTATTTCAAAATTTGATTATCCAATTCTAATTACACTTTAATTCACTGACATTAAAATTGTTAATTGTAAACTTTCGAGTTAGCTTCAGAAAAGATTTTCGATAAGTAACTCATTAGTTACGTAAAAGAATTTTTTAATGTATGTATTATCTTTGATTTTCTTGGTAAGTTAGAAATTGTATGAAGTGTGCGGGAAGCTGCTGTACTGTTTGTTATGTTGTTTTCTGAGGTTCAAACATGTCTTAATATGGAAACTGTACTGTATCCAAAAAATGAGAGTTAAATTATCCGTATGAAAGATAAAAAGTCTGCAACAAATTATTCTATACACGTTTTTTAAACTATGCCCTCCTGTAAATAGAAATGTACTTCTAGTTACAGAGCCAACACAGATCGAATGATGGTAACAAGGTAGGTAAAAAATTACTAAATTCTTGTAATAATCACTATTTTATGACTAATCCTAACTGCACTTGTATTTCTTATCAGTGGCATATGGCAGAACACACTACGCAAACATATGAAAAGAAGTGATTTGCAGAGTTTGTTATAATATTATATTTTGACATTGTAGTAGATATGAGCGTTAAGGTATGAACTGGTCGTCGGCCGTATTTCTGAACTGATTACGTAGCTACTCGTGACTATCTCACTTATTTATCCGCCTGTGGAGTATTCATATCGAACCATCTTAGAGAGACTAGAATTCGTCAGTCTTTAAGTAAATTACGGATTATTAACTGACTAAAGTGATGCACTAAGTTGTAACCACCCCACAAAAATATTTTTATAAATAAAAATGAACCAGATGTAACCTCCCCTCGGAAATTTTATTTATAAAAATGTACCAGATGTAACCTCCCCTCGGAAATAATAATTAAATGAATTTTTAAATATTGTTGCCTCTGAACAAAATTGGCTCCCATTTATAATCTGTGTGCAGAAATGCATTCTCATTTAATGTTCACAAAATTCTTTTCTCATTTAAAGTTAAGTTCGAAACAGAAAAATTCGTAAACACCAAAATAATAAAAAAAATTCAGTAACCTGGTAAATTTTATGACGACAGCAGCGCTGCGCCTCGGCCCTGTATTCTGAATAAAAAAAGCAAAAATTCTTACCTCAATAAAAACTGCGAATATATCTGCTCTTACCTAAAACATTTTCGGCACAGCTCCGTGCAATGCTGGCCTATGCTTTGTGACTCGTGAAAGGAATTAATTATTCATTGGATAAAATCTTTGAATTGAAATGAATGCTTTTTTTAAAAAAATTACTTTATATTATAAAAATTATTATTGGGGCATTTTTTTAAAGAAATTAAATGACAGTTAACATACATTATTAGATACGCGCAAGGCTGCTTCTTTACCTTCTACAATAATACTCATCCTCCAGAGTCCCGACCAGAGCAGACTGCCGACACGCGCCGACTACCGCCGACTCACGCAGACTACTGAAGACTACAGAAGACTACTGCAGACTGATGCCGACTAGCGACAAGAAACAACTAACTACATACTGCTCTCTGGTCAGAGACTCTCCTAAGTCTTGCCTGTTGCAGGCAGCGCATACATCGCATACCTCTTACAAAGTGTTGACTCACAGCTCACTAGCATCCATCTTCCCAGTCTGATGGATTTCGACGATGTAGCACTCTCGGAGACGGGGAGCATTAAATGCTGCGTCCAGCAGAGTAAGAATTTTGTGCTGTTTCGATGAATTTAGCCCCTGCTTTTGTTAGCAGAATAAGAAATCTCACTTGAGAAACATTGTCACACCGGAGATTTCACTATAAGCTTGCATTTTATGACGTATAGCTGCCTGAAAGCGATTGTTGATTACAGTGACAATGTAATTACTCATATTCTTGAATGTGTGTGCACTGATTTATTCACTTGCGCTCTCCAAGAAATTGCAAAATGAATTCAACTTTTAAACGCTGAGGAGAGAGTGGATAAGTGGAAAGAATACATTGACGGTCTCTGCAATGGGAGGAATTCGCTGACGTGATAGAACACGAAATGGCTGTCCATCTGGAGGTCATAGGGGATAGGAATCCAGTATTAGAGGCAGTGTTTATCACAGTTTTTCAAGACTTGTGAGCAAACAAGGCTAAAATTGTAGTCAAAATTCCTTCCTAAATTCATTGGGGGAAGTGTCAAACAAATGATTATTGAAGTTAGTGATGCAGATTCAATACGAATGAGGTCATACTACCGCACTTTCAGAGAATTAATCAATTTTGAGCCGTACCTATCACCGACTAGACTGATAACTGCTGCAATCCACGTAGCCTATGGAAATCAAGATCGAGGGTAAGTCGACGGCCGAAAACACAGAAAATTGTGGCTGCATATATCGCGAGATCAATTCAGTACCGACTCCCAAGCCAGAATCATATAGGTCTGGGTATCAGTTGTATTCGGATATCGACATAGTGTAGGCCTCAGTGGCGAAATGCAGTGGTCCACATGCAATAGCCAAATGGTATTTTTACCGCGAGCTCTGGAGTCGCGACCACCACAAGTGGAAATACCTGATACACAGCCACTATTGCTGCCATAAATTTGGATAGTTACCATGTCGCTAGAGTGACGGGATATTAGATCCACACAGTCCCGAAAACCGTAAAGGCAGATAGATTAGAGCTTAACACCACACGCTTCCAAGTGCTAAAAGATATAAAAGTAGTTGGGAACAAAACTGAACGCCCAAGCGACGTTGTAACCAACTTCTTTGTCGAAAGTGAGAGTTTGAGCATCGTGGTAACTGATGTCCTGCACCTGCTGGTTAAATCATTTGCGACGTGTGATATTTATGGTACCATTACCGAACCACAAAATTTTTTGTTGCGGTGAACGACGTCGTGAGTGAAGGCACCATGCATGACCTACGGAATGTTGTAACGAGCAGAGCACAAAACTGCTTGAATAAAGGAAGGAAACGTAAACTTAAAATTTTTGAGAGGAAAGACAATAAGAGAGAGGAGATATTCCTATATATCGAGGAGAAATAGTAATGTTTCTGGAAATTTGCTACTTCATGAGTTGAAAGGAAGAACGTTGTAACTACTACACTCCTGGAAATTGAAATAAGAACACCGTGAATTCATTGTCCCAGGAAGGGGAAACTTTATTGACACATTCCTGGGGTCAGATACATCACATGATCACACTGACAGAACCACAGGCACATAGACACAGGCAACAGAGCATGCACAATGTCGGCACTAGTACAGTGTATATCCACCTTTCGCAGCAATGCAGGCTGCTATTCTCCCATGGAGACGATCGTAGAGATGCTGGATGTAGTCCTGTGGAACGGCTTGCCATGCCATTTCCACCTGGCGCCTCAGTTGGACCAGCGTTCGTGCTGGACGTACAGACCGCGTGAGACGACGCTTCATCCACTCCCAAACATGCTCAATGGGGGACAGATCCGGAGATCTTGCTGGCCAGGGTAGTTGACTTACACCTTCTAGAGCACGTTGGGTGGCACGGGATACATGCGGACGTGCATTGTCCTGTTGGAACAGCAAGTTCCCTTGCCGGTCTAGGAATGGTAGAACGATGGGTTCGATGACGGTTTGGATGTACCGTGCACTATTCAGTGTCCCCTCGACGATCACCAGTGGTGTACGGCCAGTGTAGGAGATCGCTCCCCACACCATGATGCCGGGTGTTGGCCCTGTGTGCCTCGGTCGTATGCAGTCCTGATTGTGGCGCTCACCTGCACGGCGCCAAACACGCATACGACCATCATTGGCACCAAGGCAGAAGCGACTCTCATCGCTGAAGACGACACGTCTCCATTCGTTCCTCCATTCACGCCTGTCGCGACACCACTGGAGGCGGGCTGCACGATGTTGGGGCGTGAGCGGAAGACGGCCTAACGGTGTGCGAGACCGTAGCCCAGCTTCATGGAGACGGTTGCGAATGGTCCTCGCCGATACCCCAGGAGCAACAGTGTCCCTAATTTGCTGGGAAGTGGCGGTGCGGTCCCCTACGGCACTGCGTAGGATCCTACGGTCTTGGCGTGCATCCGTGCGTCGCTGCGGTCCGGTCCCAGGTCGACGGGCACGTGCACCTTCTGCCGACCACTGGCGACAACATCGATGTACTGTGGCGACCTCACGCCCCACGTGTTGAGCAATTCGGCGGTACGTCCACCCGGCCTCCCGCATGCCCACTATACGCCCTCGCTGAAAGTCCGTCAACCGCACACACGGTTCACGTCCACGCTGTCGCGGCATGCTACCAGTGTTAAAGACTGCGATGGAGCTCCGTATGCCACGGCAAACTGGCTGACACTGACGGCGGCGGTGCACAAATGCTGCGCAGTTAGCGCCATTCGACGGCCAACACCGCGGTTCCTGGTGTGTCCGCTGTGCCGTGCGTGTGATCATTGCTTGTACAGCCCTCTCGCAGTGTCCGGAGCAAGTATGGTGGGTCTGACACACCGGTGTCAATGTGTTCTTTTTTCCATTTCCAGGAGTGTATTTATAAGGGAACAAAGTTCCTCATAATACGCGTAGCTCCTGTTTCTTGAAATTCACTATTTGATGAGTTGAGTGAAACAACGTTGTAATTACTATTCATAACGGAACAAAGTTCCATATAATTCGCATAGACGAAAAAATTGTTTGCGTTAAATACTTGCAGAGTTCTAATACAGTGGTGTAACCTTAGCCGAAACTGTAATACAGTTTAACAAATATTTCACTGCCGTAGATCAGAAATTCCTTGTTATATTGCACACTTCCCTACCATGTGACAGGCATTTCCCTTACAGAGAGTAACAAGAGTTCCTTTCAGTTATACCAAGAAGACAATTTGATTCCACTTATTGTCAACTCCAAAGAAAACAGATTCCTTGTCTAAATTGTGGAGTCAGAGGAATAAAGAAGTCTTAGCGCACTAGACCAAAAGTTGCATAGAGGCTAGTTCAAAATAAACTACTATATCTGGCTACAAATTTCATAAGATGGCCCTGCTGAACTAAAGTGAAAAAAAGTCATAACGTTCTCAGCAAAGGGTTTGTCAAGACACTGAAAAAGCTGAGAGGTACTGGGAAAAGAAATCTGCCGCCAGCTAACGTTTTAGTTTTCCATATATTGTATGATAAAACTTTACCACTCAAAAGCACATAGAAGGGACATTTAACTGACAAGTGTCGGTATAATCAAGCTGAAAAACCGAATTTTCATCAGCAGCTACCAAGAGAATAGTAGATTTGCACATCGGTCTGGCAGAACCTGTTGATTGAGGGTTGAAAACGTAATTTCAACAAGAATGGTGTTAAATATGCCAGTATCTTCTTATGATGCTTCTGTATATTTGTATTTCAATAAACATTATACGTTTTCAGATTTTTTGTTGTATTTTCTCGAAGGAAGCTTACTGTTTATGCTATGAGTAAATAAATACCAGAGTGTTTCAGTAGTATAACGTTGTAAATACACAGGAACAATTTTGTTCGACCAGGAAAATTAAAAGAGTGCATTTTCTCCACTGCTGTGGCCAGGTGCACTACGTTTCTCGGTTGAAGATCAATGGTACGAACGACCCGATGAAGGTGGTCCGACAGACTCTCGATTGGGCTTAAAGCTGGTGAGTTTGCTTGCCGGGGGAATATGGTAAACTCATCCTGGTGCTCTCCAAACTACGCACGTACTCTGTGAGTTGTGTGACACGTTGCATTGTCCTGCTGGTTGATGACACCGTCCCGGGTTCGATTCCCGGCGGGGTCTGGGATTTCCTCTGCCTCGTGATGACTGGGTGTTGTGTGATGTCCTTAGGTTAATTAGGTTTAAGTAGTTCTAAGTTCTAGGGGACTGATGACCATAGATGTTAAGTCCCAAAGTGCCCAGAGCCATTTGAACCATTTTTTGATGACACCGTGCCGAAGAAAAACGCACTGCATGTCGGGCGTGTAGGGCTGGAGATCGTCCCCAAGGATAGATGCATACTTGTGTTGACGCATTGTCCATTCAGAATCAGATCAACCAGGGAATCCCACGAAAACATTCCTCATACCTCAACACTCTCTCCTCCTGCTTGGACCCTTCAGACGATTGTTGCAGGGCCGTACACGCCAACGACCATCTGTTCGATGGGGCATAAATCGTGATTGATCTGGAAAGACCTCCTGTCGTCACTCAGTAAATGTCCAGCTGCGGTATTGGCGCGCAAATCCCAGTCTTCGTCGTCGGTGAACAGCAGTCAGGAAGGTTGCGTAAACCAGACGCCTGCTGCCGAGGCCCACACGCAGAGAGGTTCCCTGAACGGTCGTTGAGGAGATACGGTTGGGAGCCCCTCGATTCATTTGGGCGGTCAGTTGCTCAACAGTTGCAAGTCTGTTCGCCCGTACACATCTCAGCAACCGTTGTTCACTCTGTCATTTATGGCCCATGGTTCACCACGGCTGCATCTGCACCGATGTTGAATAGCACCATTTTGCCATACACGATATACTTTAATCACATCGGCACACGAACGGCTTACAAACTTAGTTGCCGCGCGGGATTAGCCGAGCGGTCTTGGGCGCTGCAGTCATGGACTGTGCGGCTGGTCCCGGCAGAGGTTCGAGACCTCCCTCGGGCATGGGTGTGTGTGTTTGTCCTTAGGATAATTTAGGTTAAGTAGTGTGTAAGCTTAGGGACTGATGACCGTAGCAGTTAAGTCCCATAAGATTTCACACACACACACACACACGCGCGCAAACTTAGTTATTTCGAAAGTACTTCCACCCTCGACCCGAAAGCCAATAATCGTGCACCTTTTGAACGTCAGATAAATCGCTACGTTTCCACATTACGACAAAAACGGCACTGTTTTCACGACTCCACGCCCCCGGACTACTAGTGCTGCCACCTGCGGTCTGTGAGTGGTTATTGCACGTTGACGTCTAACATAGGCAGCGGCCGCATTAATGTGACTGGAGCATGTAGTAGATGAACTGAACGAATTCTACCACACCAGTGGAAAAATTGCAGGCGACGGATGAAGCAATGTGTAGATTATCACACACAAGGAGGGCATTTCTCGCCAAAAGTATTCTAGTATCAAAAACAGGTTTTAATGTCAATAAAAAAACTGTGGGATGAACGTCTGGAGGACAGCGTTGCATGGAAATTCGGAGTGGACTAGGGAAAACAGGAGAAGAAAAGAATCGATGCGTTGAGATGTGCTGCTACAAAACTATACCGAAAATTAAGTGGACGGTAAAGGTAATAAATGCGAGTATTATTTACAGAATCAGCAAGGAAACTCCAAACCAGTTTACTCTCAATTTTTTTTCATTCAGTAATCAACTAACAATAATATAAGATCTGTTATCACAATACAGTGAAAATAAATAGATCCAGATACAACCGAGCAGAATATATGACATGTGATCGGTCGTGACCTGCTGAAGAAACTATCTTGGTATTTACCTGAAATTATTTGAGGAACCCATAGAAAACCTAAATCAGGTTAGCCAGACAGACAAAATCCGTCCTCCGGAATACGAAGTCAGCTTCTTAAATAATTGCACTGCCTCATTCGGTTGTCTCTTGATCACTCACAAATTGCGCCAAATATCTATAATGTATGTAACAAATGTAAGTTCATCATTAAAGAAAGGAACACAGTGACAAATGATGCGCACCTCCAAACATTTTGTAGAGGTTTTAGTACTTCTCGCCAGACTCCAGACTTCAAAATTCTTGTGAGAGGCCTCACAGGGCCTGACAGACTTGAAAGGTCATGAGGGCAGAATAATGCGGAAAAGCAGGGCGATTAGTCCGCACAAGGCAGACTCGAGGCTAAATCACTGTTCTCCTGCCTTTGACCGTTTAAAGTAAATAAGGATTGCCGATTGTTTGGTTAGTCACACCAAAGACTTCCGTGACCTGTGTTTCCGAGCCGTTCAAGCATCTCATGCTAGCGAAACAGATCATTTGACACGGTCAAATCAGATGTCAAAGACGTGAAAACGACATTCGGTACACATAGCAGACTAAGAACATTTAATTTTCGCGCTAGTCCATCCGACAGTCCACGGTAAGACAAAAATTTAGAACATTTTCTCGTTGTGCACCAGAAACGTAAATTTAACTAAATTGGTTGCTTGTGAGGTGAAATTAGTAAATTTGGTTATTCAGCGACGGACCTCCACGAACGACAGCATGATCTTTACGTGGTTGCTTCATTTCATTTGCATATCTTTTGAAAGACAGATCTCGCTTCTGCGGAGAATGATTAAAGTAAATTCATAATGGTATCCACCATCTACACGTCTATACAACGAAAATGTCTGCCCTGCATCCGAAATTTCTATCTGAAAGGTATGTCGCCGTTCTTCATCACGAAAGTATCGAAGTGAAAATAAAACAGTATAGTTGGAATCTCTTTCCATGTACTTCTTCCCCTCCTCCTCCTCCATCATCATCATCATCATCATCATCATCATCATCTTTTGCCTTTTTGTAATTTTTCTTGCTTACAGGTGAACTGTGGCCGTAAATGTGCACCTTATCTTTTGCTCGGGGAATAACACCCTTACGTGGAATATCGTTACTGGTTTTCAGAATATGGATGTAATTCTAGGACATGTACACTCAGGTTCATAAAATAAGGATACTGCTGATACATGGAGAAACAACGCTCTGGTGCGCGGTTTGCGGGTTTGAATCACCTCGGGGTATGACCATGCGGTGCCTGTTCCAACTGTTCCAGTACCTGCGGTAAGGTCCCGAGCAAGGCTACCTGCAGTACTCCGTGGCCGTCTGCAGGCACTGATGGTGAGACATTGATCTTCTTGTGGTGTTTTACACTTTGGACGTCCCGTACTGTAGCGCCTGGACACGTTTCCTGTCTGCTGGAATCGTTTCCATAATTGTGAGATCACACTTTGTGGCACAAGGAGGGCCCATGCTACGACCTGCTGTGTTCGACCAGCACGGTATGTGTGCACCAGTATGTCCGCCTTTTCAGGGTTGCAGTGGGTCCCACTTTCCTCCTGATGGATGATAACGCACGGCCCCACAGAGCTGCCATCGTGGAGGAGTACCTTGAAACAGAAGATATCAGCACGGTGGCGCTGGCAGCAGTCCACATACGCAGAGGTGTGTTGTTGCATGTCAGAGTACGGTACAGCGAGTAAGTGTGCAGACGTTTTCAGACGTGCTAATGGTGACTGTGTGTTGAAAATGGCTCAAAGAACACATATTGATGACGTTATTAGGGGTAGAATACTAGGGCGACTGGAGGCTGGTCGAACACAGCAGGTCGTAGCATGGGCCCTCCTTGTGCCACAAAGTGTGATCTCACAATTATGGAAACGATTCCAGCAGACAGGAAACGTGTCCAGGCGCTACAGTACGGGACGTCCAAAGTGTAAAACACCACAAGAAGATCAATGTCTCACCATCAGTGCCTGCAGACGGCCACGGAGTACTGCAGGTAGCCTTGCTCGGGACCTTACCGCAGGTACTGGAACAGTTGGAACAGTTGTCTCCAGACACACAGTCTACAGAAGACTGAACAGTCATGGTTTATTCACCCGGAAACCTACAAGGTGCATTCCACTGACCCCTGATCACAGGAGAGCTTTTAAAGTCCGGTGTCAAGAACATAGTACATGGTCATTGGAACAGTAGTCCCAGGTTATGTTGACGGACGAGTCCAGGTATAGTCTGAACAGTGATTCTCGCCGAGTTTTCATCTGTCCTGAACCTGGAACCAGATACCAACCCTTTAATGTCCTTGAAAGGGACCTATATGGAGGTCGGGGTTTGATGGTGTGGGGTGGGATGATGACTGGTGCACGTACACCCCTGCATGTCTTTGACAGAGGGTCTGTAACAGATCAGGTGTATCGGGACGTCATTTTGCACCAGTATGTCCGCCTTTTCAGGGTTGCAGTGGGTCCCACTTTCCTCCTGATGGATGATAACGCACGGCCCCACAGAGCTGCCATCGTGGAGGAGTACCTTGAAACAGAAGATATCAGGCGAATGGCGTGACCTGCCTGTTCTCCAGACTTAAACCCCATCGAGCACGTCTGGGATGCTCTCGGTCGGCGTATCGCTGCACATGTTCAGGAGCTCCGACAGGCACTGGAGCAAGAATGGGAGGCTATACCCCAGCAGCAGCTCGACCACCTGATCCAGAGTATGCCGACCGGTTGTGCGGCCTGTGTACGCGTGCATGGTGATCATATCCCATATTGATGTCGGGGTACAGGCGCTCGAAACAGTGGCGTTTTGTAGCACATGTGTTTCGGGACGGTTTCCGCAATTTATCACCAATACCGTGGACTTACAGATCTGTGTCTTGTGTGTTCCCTATGTGCCTATGCTATTAGCGCCAGTATTGCGTAGTGACACGTTACGTGGCACCACATTTTGCAGTTATCCTTCATTTGTGAGCATGAGTGTAGTTGGTGAATATATAAGGTGCGATCAGAAAGTTTCCGTGTATGCAACGAACGCGACTCCAATGAGGTTTGCAAGCACCGACACGCAGGCAAGCGACTAATGTAGCGTTCGTGTATTTCCGAAGTGCGTACGGTAAATGCGAAAACGTGAAATATGGCGATTTTACCACCAAATGCGTGCAAACAGAACCATTGTGATGTCATTCTGTCTTGGCTGCCGAAGAGATCCATGTGTAAGGATGAATTCTCGTTTCAGAAACGACGAACACCGGTAGAGATCCATCGGAGAGTGAAGAACGTGCAAGGGGCAGCATGTCTGTCGAAAACCACAGCTGTGCGACAAGGGGTGCTGCTTGATGATAACGCAGGTCCTCATGCCGCAAATGTCGCAACGCAGAAGTTGCGCAAACTCAAGTGGGAGACACTCGAGCACGCGCCCCATAATGCTAATCTTCCCTTCATGCAGCTACCACGCCTTCGGTCTCTTAAGAACGACTTGGATGAGTTGACAATTTCTGTCGAACGAAGACGTGCAGCAGGCTGGGGCGTTTGCGAGATGATTTCCTCAATGCTCACATCGGTTTTATCTGACCGCCATACCGATTCCGGACTGTATTGCTTCAGGACGGAAACTTTTCTATCGCCCCTTGTAATTGTAACAGAAAGGGTCAAGTGGTTTCCCTATAGAGTATGATTATGGGCGCTACAGCATGTTTGAGCGAGTCGTAATCTTTGTCGCTCACACGTGTCAGTTTCTGCAACAATTATAGAGCAAAGAAACATGGACTATTTAGTTTAATCGAAACTGTGAAAACAACATTCAGTTTCCTGGCTGTTGAAATGATACGACCAAAATTAATAATAGTCGTGGAAGCCCAAAATTGCTGCAGTCGCACCCAAATACTTAAATCAATTACTAGAAGTGTCCAGTTGATTTAATACACTATACGCTCTGCTTTGTATCAACACTGTAAGTAGGCTGTTTAGGTTTTTTTATTGGTAACGCCACCTCAGTATGAAAATCACTGGCTGTGCCGTGTGCAGTCTGTGGCTGCTTTGCATTGTTGTAATACTCGCCATTGTAGTGTTAGGCAGCTGGCTGCGAACAGCGCGTAGCGTTGCGCAGTTGGAGGTGAGCCGCCGGCAGTGGTGGATGTGGGGAGAGAGATGGCGGAGTTTTGTAATTTGTCATGAACTGCTATATATATGATGATATCAAGGTAAATACATTCTTTGTTCTCTATTAATATCTTTCACTTGCTAACTATCCCTATCAGTAGTTAGTGCCTTCCATAGTTTGAATCTTTTATTTAGCTGGCAGTAGTGGCGCTCGCTGTATTGCAGTAGCTTGAGCAGCGAAGATTTTTGTGAGGTAAGTGATTTGTGAAAGGTATAGTTTAATGTTAGTCAGGGCCATTCTTTTGTAGGGAATTTTGAAAGTCAGATTGCGTTGCGCTAACAAAATATTGTGTGTCAGTATAAGCACAGTCCTGTAAAATTATTAAAAGGGGACGTTTCATATGTCGACCCTTAGCCTAGGATACCTCACTGGAATCTTCTGATTTTTTCTTGTAGTTTGTGTAATTAGTGTAGATTTTGTTTATTGCTAGCGCGTAATTGTAGAGAGAATCTCCTTTGTAGTTGCAGTCTTTCATTGTTGTACAGTAAAACAGGTGTGGCACGCATGTAGATTTGCACCAAGTATTTCGCAGCTGCAATTAACTAGATATTATTTTCAGTGTTATGTTAATGTGTTTTCTTATTTTTGCTCTTCAAATTGTGCTTTTCTGTGTTGTCGTGTGAAATACTGTGACAATAATGGCGTGTGAAAAACGTAATACTAGGCTCCAAACTAAATTGAGAAATGACAGTGAAGACGAAAGCAGTGTGTTAGCGCCGCAGAGTAATGAATTAACTAATGTTCAAAGTAGTAATTTGGTAATTGCGCATAGGGAAATGGAGCGGGCGGCAAACAATGGTGTAGACAGTGAAACAATTAGAGAACAGGGAAGCATTATCGATCGATCGGTCGGCAACAGCTCGCCTCAGGAATCTGAAATGACAGGAAACAATCTCGCAAATATTGTAGACTCAGGTTTTGGGTCCTCACCGTTTTCTCAAATGAGTCAAGACACATTTTCTGCTGGTCAAAATGTGAATGTTGTCGGTGCAACTTCACTGCCGAATAGCACTGAGGAACATGTTTCAGACACCAGTGCACTGTTATTACAATTAATGCAACAAATGGGACAAAAGCTTCAAAAGTTAGACATAATGGAACAAAATCTTCAAAAGTTAGACACAGTGGAACAAAATCTTAAAAAGTTAGACACAACACTTGAACAAAATCAGAAACAAATAGGACAAAATCTTCAAAAGTTAGACGCAATGGAACAAAATCTTCAAAAGTTAGACTCATTGGAACAAACTCTTGAACAAACACGTGAAGATTTAACTACTGAGTTACATAACATTGAATCGAAATGTCAGAAAGGCTGTAATGACGTAAAAACACAAATTTGTGAGCATTTTCAACCTATTTTTTCGCGGCATGAAAATGCATTACAGAATCACGAAGCAGCCATAAAAGAACTGCAAATTATTGTTCATGAAAATCATGAGAACTTGCAAGCTAAATTTGACTCAGTTGCATCTACCGATTCGGTTACGCAACTTGCAAAAACTCAGGAAAACTTGAAGGACACAGTAGATTCGATTTCAACACAAATGGACACTCTGAAACTTGGTTCAGAAAAACACACTGAGGAAGTGTTCACTATCGGAGAAAGTAGCCGAACTTTCGGATCAGGTCACTAACTTATCTACAAAGGTAGATGATGATCTGAATGACACAACACCTGTAGCCTTCACTGACACTGAAGAGTATGAAGAAATTAGAAAATTCAAACAAAATCAAAATCAAATCAATACACAGTACAAAAGAGAAATCCGGGAAGTGCAAGATCAGTTGGCACAAGTAATACAAGAATTACGTATTTCAGAGGACACTCGCGCCCCATTACGGGAAGAGGGACATAGAAATACGGAACAGCCACAAAATAATAACACAGCGCATTTCGGAAATTATGAAAGAAATTGGCAATGTGCACCGAATTTTGAGATTGAACAGCCGACACGACGTAACAATGACCGACATGGGACTCGCCGACATGATGATTTTGACTATAAGCTGTTCATTACTACACGTAAATTCAAAACGTTTAAGAATTCTGCCAACGACATTCATCCACAAGCGTGGCTCCACCAATTCTCTCATTGTTTTCCTCCCAACTGGTCATTGGAGCACAGGTTAGAATTTATGTGTGGCTACTTAGAGAATGAACCAGCTGTAAGAATGCGATCGGACATTCACGATTGCCACAGTGAAGGAGAATTTTACCATGCCTTCCTCTCAGCATATTGGTCTCAAGCTACACAAGACCGAGTAAAACATAGCATCATAATGATGAAACATTTCGAACAATCTGAATTTTCCAGTCTTGTGAAATATTTTGAAGACATGTTACACAAGAATCAGTATCTTTCAAACCCATACAGCCCCTCAGAACTCATCCGCATTTGCTTAATCAAATTACCTGAACATTTACGACATATTATTTTGGCAGGACGTTGTAAAGACGACATTGAAGCTTTTCAGGGGCTCTTACAAGAACTGGAAATTGACACTGACAGTCGCAGAACGCGAAAACAGAAGCACAACAATTACAGGTCACATCCGTCACATTTCCGAGATGAAAGAAATAATAAATGGACACGACAAGGCTATTCTCACAACACAAATCGTGACCAAAACAGACACCACCCTTATGACTACCGCTGGCAGAATAATAGTTACAGAGAAAGATCGCATTTCCGTACTAATGAATTTGACAGAGACAATCATAGAAACAGACCATTTGACAACCAGAACTGTTATTATCACGGGAGACAGAATAACTTAAGACGCAACGGTCCACCACGCAGCTACGATTCTGGGAGAAATTCTCCACCACATGACCGACAAGAAAGAAATTATGAAACGTCCCCTTTTAATAATTTTACAGGACTGTGCTTATACTGACACACAATATTTTGTTAGCGCAACGCAATCTGACTTTCAAAATTCCCTACAAAAGAATGGCCCTGACTAACATTAAACTATACCTTTCACAAATCACTTACCTCACAAAAATCTTCGCTGCTCAAGCTACTGCAATACAGCGAGCGCCACTACTGCCAGCTAAATAAAAGATTCAAACTATGGAAGGCACTAACTACTGATAGGGATAGTTAGCAAGTGAAAGATATTAATAGAGAACAAAGAATGTATTTACCTTGATATCATCATATATATAGCAGTTCATGACAAATTGCAAAACTCCGCCATCTCTCTCCCCACATCCACCACTGCTGGCGGCTCACCTCCAACTGCGCAACGCTACGCGCTGTTCGCAGCCAGCTGCCTAACACTACAATGGCGAGTATTACAACAATGCAAAGCATCCACAGACTGCACACGGCACAGCCAGTGATTTTCATACTGAGGTGGCGTTACCAATAAAAAAACCTAAACAGCCTACTTACATAATTCTCATGTTATAATATTGTAATTGACACCAGTTCATCATATTATTAACTTGTAAGTTACATTTCACTGCACACGTTTCTGTTGGTCATAGTATATGGACAATATGTGAGAAGTAGGGACTGTTAGTGTTTGCACGTGTGTTAATAATTCAGCAAGGCACTGGTTAACAGCATTGCTGGTTCTAAGGACAATTCCAAAAACTTTTTGAGTGCACAAGTGGTGGTTATGGACTTGCTATATTATCCGCAAGACTCTTCAATGGTGATTGTGCACCTGCACAGTCACAACAGATGGCTGCTGGCCATCTCTACAAGGACTGCAGTGGGTCTGCACCTCTGGTGGCCCACCAGTACCATTATCTCTACAAGGACTACAGTGGGTCTGCGTCTTTGCTGACTCACCAGTACCATTATTTCTACAAGGACTGCAGTGGGTCTGCACCTCTGGTGGCCCACCAATACCGTAATCTCTACCAGGACTGCAGTGGGTCTGCTCTGTGATGACCTACCAAACGATATTCTTCAAAACTTCGATTGACTCCGCTGTGGGTTTGCTCTGTTGTGGCCCATTACCTGTCAGCATGTCAAGAGTCAGCACTGTCTTTCCGTTGGAAGGACAACACTACTTCTTCAAGACTGCATGGAAATCCACTACTTCCGTGTGCATTTTCTTTTACTGCTCAGACTTTGAGAAAAAGACTGATATTTTACTGTGATGAACGATTAGGACTGTCTTTATGGACTGTGAGAAAATTTTAGCTTTTGACAAACATTGTATCAATAAGTGTGTGCATTTGATTTCTTTGTTATTGTAATTATGAAAAATTTTTTTCAAATCTGTATTGGGCACTGCCCAAACCAATTTGTAAAATTTTTTGTGGGGAGCATGGGGGCTATGTAAGTAGGCTGTTTAGGTTTTTTTATTGGTAACGCCACCTCAGTATGAAAATCACTGGCTGTGCCGTGTGCAGTCTGTGGCTGCTTTGCATTGTTGTAATACTCGCCATTGTAGTGTTAGGCAGCTGGCTGCGAACAGCGCGTAGCGTTGCGCAGTTGGAGGTGAGCCGCCAGCAGTGGTGGATGTGGGGAGAGAGATGGCGGAGTTTTGTAATTTGTCATGAACTGCTATATATATATGATGATATCAAGGTAAATACATTCTTTGTTCTCTATTAATATCTTTCACTTGCTAACTATTCCTATCAGTAGTTAGTGCCTTCCATAGTTTGAATCTTTTATTTAGCTGGCAGTAGTGGCGCTCGCTGTATTGCAGTAGCTTGAGCAGCGAAGATTTTTGTGAGGTAAGTGATTTGTGAAAGGTATAGTTTAATGTTAGTCAGGGCCATTCTTTTGTAGGGAATTTTGAAAGTCAGATTGCGTTGCGCTAACAAAATATTGTGTGTCAGTATAAGCACAGTCCTGTAAAATTATTAAAAGGGGACGTTTCAACACCACTAGTACTGTAGCGCTGTTGATACTCGTCGACTAACAACAAGTTCAGCTTCGTTCCGTAGTCTCATGCTGTGCTCACTCCCCTATTGCCATTAGCAGTCAATGTTGTGGCTGTATATTAGACAACATGTGGGGAGTCGAAAGCCATAGACCTACACAACTGACCATTAAAATTGCTACACCACGAAGATGACGTGCTACAGACGCGAAATTTAACAGACAGGAAGAAGATGCTGTGATATGCAAATGATTAGCTTTTCAGAGCATTCACAGAAGGTTGGCACCGGTGGCGACACCTACAACGTGCTGACATTACGAAAGTTTCCAACGGATTTCTCATACACAAACAGCAGTTGACCGGCGTTGCCTGGTGAAACGTTGTTGTGATGCCTCATGTAAGGAGGAGAAATGCGTACCATCACGTTTCCGACTTTGATAAAGGTCGGATTGTAGCCTATCGCGATTGCGGTTTATTGCACCGCGACATTGCAGCTCGAGTTGGTCGAGATCCAATGACTGTTAGCAGAATATAGAATCGGTGGGTTCAGGAGGGTAATACGGAACGCCGTGCTGGATCCCAACGGCCTCGTATCACTAGCAGCCGAGATGACAGGCATCTTATCCGCATGGCTGTAACGGATCGTGCAGCCACGCCTCGATCCCTGAGTCAACAGATGGGAACGTTTGCAAGACAACAACCATCTGCACGAACAGTTCGACGACGTTTGCAGAAGCATGGACTATCAGCTCGGGGACCATGGCTGCGGTTACCCTTGACGCTGCATCAGAGACAGGAGCGCCTGCGATGGTGTACTCAACGACGAACCTGGGTGCACGAATGGCAAAAAGGCATTTTTTCGGATGAATCTAGGTTCTGTTTACAGCATCATGATGGTCGCATCCGTGTTTGGCGACATCGCGGTGAACGCACATTGGAAGTGTGTATTCGTCGTCGCCACACTGGCGTATCACCCGGCGTGATGGTATGGGGTGCCATTGGTTACACGTCTCGATCACCCACTTGTTCGCATTGATGGCATTTTGAACACTGGACGTTACATTTCAGATGTGTTATGACCCGTGCTGTACCCTTCATTCGATCCCTGCGAAACCCTACATTTCAGCAGGATAATGCACGACCACATGTTGTAGGTCCTGTACGGGCCTTCCTGGCGACAGAAAATGTTCGACTGCTGCCCTGGCCAGCACATTCTCCAGATCTCTCACCAACTGAAAACGTCTAGTCAATGGTGGCCGAGCAACTGGCTCGTCAAAATAGGCCAGTCACTACTCTTGGTGAACTTTAGTATCGTGTTGAAGGTGCATGGGCAGCTATACCTGTACACGCCATCCAAGGTCTGTTTGACTCAATGCCCAGGCGTATCAAGGCCGTTATTACGGCCAGAGGTGGTTGTTCTGAGTACTGATTTCTCAGGATCCATGCACCCAAATTGCGTGAAAAAGTAATCACATCTCAGTTCTAGTATAATATATTTGTCCAATGAATACCCGTTTATCATGTGCATTTCTTCTTGGTTTAGCAATTTTAACAACCACCTCTGCCGACCTGTATGGCCGTGCGGTTCTAAGCGCTACAGTCTGGAACCGCGTGACCGCTACGGTCGCAGGTTAGAATCCTGCCTCGGGCATGGATGTGTGTGATGTCCTTAGGTTAGTTAGGTTTAAGTAGTTCTAAGTTCTAGGGGACTGATGACCACAGACGTTAAGTCCCATAGTGCTCAGAGCCAACCACCTCTGGTCGTAATAACGGCCATGATACGCCTGGGCATTGAGTCAAATAGAGCTTGGATGGCGTGTACAGGTACAGGTGCCCATGCAGCTTCAAACCGGTACCACAGTTAATCAAGAATAGTGACTGGCGTATTGTGACGAGCCAGTTGCTCGGCCACCACTGACCAGACGTTTTCAATTGGTGAGAGATCTGGAGAATGGTCTGCCAGGTCAGCAGTCGAACATTTTCTGTATCCAGAAAGGCCCGTACAGGGCCTGCAACATGTTGCCGTGCATTATCCTGCTGAAATGTAGAGTTTCACAGGGATAGAATGAAGGTTAGAGCCACGGGTCGTAACACATCTGAAATGTAACGTCCACTGTTCAAAGTGCCAACTATCCGAACACGAGGTGACCGAGACGTGTAACCAATGGCACCCCATACCATCCCTACGGGTCATACGCCAGTATGGCCATGACGAATACACGCTTCCAATGTGCGTTCACCGCGATGCTGTAAACAGAACCTGGCTTCATCCGAAAAAATAACGTTTTGCCATTCGTGCACCCAGGTTCGTCGTTGAGTACACCATCGCAGGCGCTCCTGTCTCTGATGCAGCCACAATATTGGCTGCTAATGCAGCGTTAAGGGTAACCGCAGCCATGGTCTCCGAGCTGATAGTCCATGCACCTGCAAACGTCGTCGAACTCTTCGTGCAGATGATTGTTGTCTTGCAAACGTCCCCATCTGTTGACTCAGGGATCGAGACGTGGCTGCACGATCCGTTACAGCCATGCGGATAAGATGCCTGTCATCTCGGCTGCTAGTGATACAAGGCCGTTGGGATCCAGCACGGCGTTCCGTATTACCCTCCTGAACCCACCGATTCCATATTCCGCAAACACTCATTGGATCTCGACCAACTCGAGCAGCAATGTCACGATACGATAAACCGCAATCGCGATAGGCTACAATCCGACCTTTATCAAAGGCGGAAACGTGATGGTATGCATTTCTCCTCCTTACACGAGGCATCATGACAACGTTTCACCAGGAAACGCCGGTCAGCTGCTATTTGTGTATGAGAAATCGGTTGGGAACTTTCCTCAAGTCAGCACGTTGTAGGTGTCGCCACCGGCGCCAACCTTGTGTGAATGCTCTGAAAAGGTAATCATTTGCATATCACAGCATCTTATTCCTGTCGGTTACATTTCGCGTCTGTAGCACGTCATCTTCGTGGTGTAGCAATTTTAATGGCCAGTAGTGTAGGTCTATGGCATTCGACTCCCCACATATTGTCTAATATACAGCCACAATATTGGCTGCTAATGGGAACAGGAAAAGGGACTGGAGGTATCCAATGAGACTACGGAACGAAGCTGAACTTGTTGTTAGTCGACGAGTAACAACAGTACTACTGTACTGGTGGTGTTGATATAAAGCAGAGCAATGGCAACGATAAACAAAGCTAACAATGTTATATCTACAACACTTGCCGAAGTTGACATTTCGTCAGAGAGGAACGCAAGGAATTTCGGAGAGTGAGAAAGAAGTGACAGTCGAAATATTAACGTTTCTGCAAGATGATTCAGTGAGACTTGTGGTGTTATACATGCTCGACTGTGTCGATAGTTTATGTGAGGAGTACAATGATGACGATACATGCTTAACAAGTTGTAGGGAAGCAGCCTACTCACGCTGTAGTAAAGTCACATCAGTCTTTCCATTGTGTGCCAGCCAGTCTGCTGTAACTAGCTCTGACGTCATAAATGTTGCGCAATACTTTAAAAATCAAGCAAATAACCTAAAACTTTTCTGGCATGTCAGAAGTAATACTAAATTAATATGTGTTAAATATCAGTTCGATAACTTCAGCCATTTTCGAAATTTGGACGTTTTTCTGTAAAAATCATTGGCGCAACAGAAAAGAGCTAGAGACTTCAAAATTTATATTTAGATTCATCTTTCATAATGATTTAATAAAAACATTACTTTGGATTTCATAAATTAAGATTTTAGTGGAAATTCATGATTTTCTGGTTTTCGTCTCAAAACTGAAGGAAGCAAGATAGATTAAGTAGGCTAGTAAATAAGGCTAGGATGTTTAGATTTAAATAGGTTGGAGGTCCGCTATGACTAAGAAGATGTGAAAAGTTTCTTTTGAATACCTATAAAATTATAGCGATAGCGGATCTCAAAACGGACAGTTCAGAGCTCATCTGCTGCGTGCAGGGCAATTAAATTAATTCTCTCGCCCAAAATATTTAACTTAGCCACGTCAAAATTTTATTATCAATACTTACCTGCGTGCTGAATGCACAGTTAAATTAAGAGCTTCATCGGCCATCAACAAAAGAAGCTATAATTTATTATGTAACTTGAAGTGGTGCGTTACTAGCCCAGCGGCTAGTCGGGAGAGCCGATTTGATCAGGCGTTCCCTTAGCCGTCCGCACCGCGGCTTTATATATAAGAACGTTGCGCGAGGAAGCAAGGCCCCAGTTCTCTCCAGACGCAGAATGACACGCCATCTGTGTCGGCAGTCGCGCCGCATCGGTATCACTGCGACAAACAGCCTCGGGTGCCGTATTAAGTTACTAGAGATACGCGGAACCATGAAATCATTTCAAGTGAAGTATTAATTCTGGGATGATTTTCATTATCTAGCTTCAGTTTGCGTATTGTCGTATTTTCACGTGCCGTCGCGGGACAGACATTCTACCAATTATTTAGCGTGGCGTTTGATGAAATATTCTCATCAAATTATGGCGAGCATTCATTTCAACATTTAATTCGGACATTTATAGTTGCATCAGCGCATTAGACTCTGAACTGCTCTGTTAGTTAGGTTGTAGGGATACTTGTGTTTTTTATTTTTTTGTGACTTTGAGAATATACTCAACTATTTTGGAAAATCGTTTTTGATTAGAAATCCCAGACAATCTCCTAATTCCTCAGAGCTATAAGCTGCAGCTATAATGGGATTCTCAGATGAAGTGGGCACTAGGAACTCTAATTACAGGCTTCACGTTTTGTTAAATCACTTTCTGGGGGCTAAAAAGGAATTAAGAGAACCAGTGTTGAGAACGGCGAAAGACAGCATTAACAACATTCTAATAGCCAGAAACTGATTCAACAACCAAGCATTTGTACAGCAATTATTATTTTTCCCCACATAACCGCCGCCCCACAAAGTGAAGGTGATGTAGGTGAATATGATGTTGAAACAGATGTCTAGTCCTGAAGTTTATCATCCTTTTCGGAAAGGGAGGCACAAATCCCGTCTCCAGTAAAATGTAGTAAAGGTCAATCGTTGTACAGGTAATGAGTACTATACATGATTACGTACATGGAACATCATCCGCAGCATTGTAATATATACATAGTTCGAATAAGTCCGCAGCAATATGCCCATGCAGTGCATGAGAAATACTACGGATATTCAAGGGAGGATAAGACTGACTTGTTACAAAAACTGGTGTTTGCGTGTTTCAAGGGTACTTGATACAACTACAGGATGTACACTGTAGTGACCTACTACGTTATGCGCATCAAGCTGCGCGCGACATAGAGTACAATGATTTCAAGGAAAGCAATGGGTCGCTGTATAACTTCAAACAGTGCTACAGAATTGGAAGATGTAAGATAACGAAATTTCAAAGAAAGCGTCAACTTGACGATGTTCACGGAATCCATCACTACTCTGCACTTATATCAGTCTGTGAAAATAGCTTTAACCTTTACAGAATATAATTACGAATTTATCTACTTCCCCCGAATCTACACAAATTCAGCCCAGTCTTTTCCCCTCAGCATTTATCATACTTCAAATAATTACAATTTAATACCAAACACCCCACAACGATCACACATATCCTCTCAATATAGTCCAGCTTGTCCTTCCAAATACTTCCGTTGGTAATTTATCTCAATAAAATTTCCTGAAACTGCACCCAGTGAATTGACTTTATTCCTTAAAATAATTAATCAGCTATATTGCTGTGTCGTTGCTTTGAATACATAAATATATTCCCATGCCTTCAACATCAATATTCCCATGTACCTATTACTAACAATTACATGAAAACTGAAACAGATATCCAGTATAACTATATTTTTCACAGAAATTAAAAAAAAAACAAAAAAACATCATAATTACTTTTCTTTAAGAACATACAAAATCACGTTGCTGAAAGAAAACATATATATTTATGTTATCATTATATTTAGTCTCTTATGGATCCCTGTCGACCGATCATAATCTTATCTGACATTATAAAAAAATTACTAATATTACTATTAGACAAATTATCTTCCTTTTCTTGTATTTCTTCATTCCTTCAGGAATGAAACTTTTTAAATTGTGATGAGGATATAATCCCTTTATATTTCTTGTCTCAGGATATCCTAAGGCATATGCTCCTGGATTTGGTATCCTAATCAATTCAAATGGTCCTTCATACATCAACTGCCATTTTTTATTTGTCTTGTTTAGTAGCGATGCACAAGGATGTGTATGTAACAATACTCTTTCGCCAACGCCAAAGGATTGTCTGCATAATATTCTTTTGTCAAAATCTACCTTCCTCTTTCTACTCCTTTCAGGCAGATTAATTAAAACTGTTCTTATCTTACTTTGCCATTGGGTTTCTCCTTCTGATATCTTTGGAATTTTATCCGTCCATTCATTTCTTTCTCTTCTCTCGAACGTTAGTTCAGCAGGTGCAATGTTTGTGGTCATATGAGGCAAATTGTTCATGATTTCCTCAAATGTATCGAGATATTCTATCCATCTTGTCTGCTTCACATGACAATATGTTCACATAAATCTATTTAATTTGTGAAAAGTTCTCTCGATCGGGTTCGCGCCAGGGTTATATCTGGGTGTTAATATTTGTGAGATGTTGGCTCGAGCTAATGCCTGCCTCCACTTATATACAGTGAAATTTGTAGTAATCAAGATGTCATCCACAAACAATATTAGTTGAATCCTTAGTTCAGGTGCTAATGCTGCATCCAATGTGGAAATGAATACTCCTGCACTTATATTCAAACCAAACGGAAGAACCTTGAAATGATAACTTCTTCCGACATATAAAAATGCAGTATACTTTCCTGACTCTTCATCTAACTTGACCTGCCAGTATGAAGCACGCAAATCGATTTTTTGTAATATACTTCACTCCATTGAACTTTTGGATCAACTCATCTATATTTTCTGGAGGAGTACATACTGGTACAATAATTGTATTAATTACACGAGCATCGAGTATAAGACGTACCTTTCCACCTAGTTTCGGCACCATGAGAAATGGACTTCAGTAAGAACTGTTTGAAGGTTCGACTAGATTCCAATCTAACATCCTATGTATTTCTTGGTCCACTTCATTGCGTTGTTTCCAAGGAATGGGATAGAAACTATGGCAGTATATTTTGTGTGGCTTGACATTCAAATGACATGTATAACCTTTAATGATACCGGATTGTTCTTCAAACACTTTCATATACTTGCTTAATAGGATAGACAATTGTGTCCTATGCTCATCCTTAAGGTGCTCTGGCTCACTCAACTTCTGTTTTATCTGCTCGGATATTTCTATTACTTGGATAACTTAAATCAAACTTGTTTTGTATTTTCGGCGCTCTTTCATTATCAATTGCAACTTTGGCCCTCTGCAGTATCTTCCACGTTTTCCTTCTTTCCTTAGCAAATCTAACTGGGCTAGGGTCCGTCGATCCAAAAATTTACTTTCCTGGTAGAGAAGTCTAATTTTGCGTTCTTCTCCCAGATAGTTTCTAATCCCAGAACACTGTGACTGTTAATTTATCCACTTCTAGGAACACCCATGTTATCGCTGCATTTCCTAGATCCAATTTTAGCACCGTCTGTGTCTTTAAACGTTGTGATCACGTGCCAAACGCTCCTAGTATTTTACAACGTTATGCAGGAAATGTCGGTAACAGGGTCTTCTTCATTATTTTATTAAATAAACTCATTGATACTGCGTTTACTGATGCACCCGTATCCAAAACTCTTCTTACTGGAATACCCTCTATTTCAACTTTCATTGCAGAAATGGTTTCCAATGAGTATTCCTCCATACATTTAGTTGTGTCAGCACAAATCTCCTCTTCTATTAATCTTCCTGTGTTCTACCTCATCATATTTAAATTCTGCTCATAGCCCCTGCACCTTTCCTTGACCGCTCCTCCAGGGCACGATTCGGTAGGAATCAGTTTTCCGAGAGCGATTTATTTGCATGAACCGCACCCTCTCTCATTTCTGTAATAACTGGCGTTCGTTGCCTCTAGTCATTATCCATCGGCACAGAAGATTGTGTCTGCCTTTTATTGTTTTGCCAATTGGTAGAATTCGAGTTCACATTATAACCTGGATTGTACCTTCTGTCATGTAGATTCTGTCTGTTTTTCCCGTATCTGAAATTGGTTCCATTACTGCTACGTGGATTAGGATGTTGGTCGTAATTATTGCAGTGCGGGGGAGCGCGATTTGCATTTGTCTCCTGAATCAGCTAATTGCTCGCTCGACTGCCGTAAGCTTTATTCGACTCTGAATACGCTGTATGTGTGTCTGGTCTTGCCTTAATAAAACTTCCTGGCAGATTAAAACTGTGTGCCCGACCGAGACTCGAACTCGGGACCTTTGCCTTTCGCGGGCAAGTGCTCTACCATCTGAGCTACCGAAGCACGACTCACGCCCGGTACTCACAGCTTTACTTCTGCCAATATCTCGTCTCCTACCTTCCAAACTTTACAGAAGCTCTCCTGCGAACCTAGCAGAACTAGCACTCCTGAAAGAAAGGATATTGCGGAGACATGGCTTAGCCACAGCCTGGGGGAGGTTTCCAGATTGAGAGTTTCACTCTGCAGCGGAGTGTGCGCTGATATGAAACTTCCTGGCAGATTAAAACTGTGTGCCCGAGCGAGACTCGAACTCGGGACCTTTGCCTTTCGCGGGCAAGTGCTCTACCATCTGAGCTACCGAAGCACGACTCACCTTGCCTTAATACCTTAATATCTTCTTGTATCAAATCAATGAAGTCCAAGACTGACATGAATTCTTCTAAATTCTTCTCCGCTGCGTGTATTAATTTCCCTTTAGTCTCAGCTGGAAGTTTCGCCTTCAAAATCCGCAGAATATCCTTTTGCGTTATAGGTACACCCCAGTATCTTGCTTTACTTAAATACTTCTCAAAGTATCGCCGTAGGCTTTTTGTTTTTACACAGAACGGCTCCGGGTTAAAGACCTCTTTTCTTAATCGTTCTTGTACACCCCGTGACGAATACTTAGCAAGAAACGCCTTCTCAAATTCCTCGTACGTTTCGCATGTATCCGTCATATCCGTCGCCCATAACACACCATCACCTTGAATATATACTGAAACGTAACTGATCTTTTGCGCTTCAGTCCATGCCCTTGGTAGTGCTCAACAAAATCCTCGTATAAACACTACTGGGTTTACGGATTTTTGGTCAGGTGAGAACGTCTGAAACTGCCTATGTTTCAACAATTTTTCCTCCATTAGCATTGCAGCGTACACATTATTAGATTGCGGCTCTGCATACATTCAGTTATAATTTATGTTTCCCTCCGGCGAAGCACGTCCGTTACCATGACATGATTCATGGCTTGAGCCCTGCGTTCGTTATATTTCACGCAGCTCGTTTCTACAGTCTTTTACTGCCCCCCGCATCTGTTCCATATCTCTGGACATATTTTCAACAGAATGGACTATTTCGTCCTTCCATTGTTTAAAATGCGACCCTAATTGTTCTTTTACCTCTTTAATGTCTCCTTTAATATTTTCCGCAATTGATAAGCTGTCAATAGGTTACTTGCTAACCGCTTCTTTTACACTTGTATACTTTTATAGTTGTATACATAGCATCACCTGGTTTTCATTAGCGGAGGCCCATTCATCTAATTTATTTGAAAAATCCTGTTGATATTAACCGAAGTTCTCTCGTATCAACTGATCACATCAGAAGCTATGGTATTCACAGTTTCTGTTAATTCCACTGCGGAATTTTCTACTTCCTCCTGCTTCGATTTCATGTTTTGCACTTCTTCAGTAATCCTTTTGATAGCCAAAGGAACTGCTTTTGCGCATCTCGCAACTCGGTTATCTCATTTGAGATTTGTTGTTGCTGGCTAATTAATGCCTGAATTGCAGCTGACATGTCTGTTTGTTTTTGTCACAAATCTGGTTGCTTCTGTGACATGTCTTCCTGCTTTTGTAATACTGCTTGTACCGCACCTGACATAGTCGTTACCGATACTGACAAAAGTCTTAGTTGTTCTAAAATTTGAGCCATAGGATTTGTCTCCTGTTGAGACTAAGCTGCTGTCTCCTCTACACTCGTATTTTCACCAATTTCCTGAACATCTAACACTTTCTCTTTAACCATTTAAAATTGTGATCTAGTTTTCACCATAACGAAATTAGAAAACACAAAATACCTATATTACACTATCTCATATAAAAATTCCTCCTGAAAAGAATGCACCAAATAAGTGTTAATGACTACTTCTGAAGAAAATACGGAAATGAAGTGAAAATATAGAACTATATTACGTTATAAAGATTGAGACTATTCGTCTTAAAAGACCAGATTGAGGTGAGATTGCTGATGGTTGTGTGTGTGCTTGCCTTACCCAGCTTGCAGCGATGTGAAGTTCTGCGGTGGGGATCGGGACTACTCAGCTCACACGACCAGACTCCACCAATTATATTGTACAGGAAACACACACACAATATATGGATTAGGACATGCACAAATTTATGAAATGTATACAACAATTTTAGTTATTGGCCGTCCTGTACTCGGACACTATTATATTTTAATTAATTAATTTATTTATTTAAGAAATTTTGTTTAAGAAAATTCTCTGCTTCTTATTTAGTTTTGGTATTTTTAGTTATGATTTCCAGTGGTTGTATTTAGGTTTTAGCTTCAGTCCTTTAAAACCTAAAGAATTTAAGTCTTTGGTTTGAAATACCACAGGAGAGCAAGATATATGTCCCGCAGCATCGATCTCGCTGATACTCCTCGTCGGGACTCCTCCAACTGAAATCTCTAAAACGTTTATTTCGCTACGAAGATTGTTCGGCACAACTAGGTGCTCTGTTGTATGATGCGTATGGATTGATGTGTCTGACTTTTTTATCGACGAAAAGCTTATTGCTTCTGAGATATTCTCTCGAAGAATATTGACCATGAAAAGATGCAGGCTCGCACTATCATTCCACACTGCACCGCCGATCGATCTACGTCACGTGATATCTGAAGAATGTTTGTCAAATCTTTTATAAATTGATAAATACACACCTTGAATGCGTATTATTTTCTTGAATTTGTTTATTGTGCCATCGACTAACTAAACATTCACAATGGAGATTAATAACGTCGCACAACAATAGCAAAATCTCTCCTACATAAAACACGTCCGATCTCTGTAATCGCCTCACACAGAGTCTTCAAATATACATCTTTGGTTACTTATTCCAGAGAGATGCGTCCGTAGCACAGATTGTCTAATTCTCGCAGGCAATTTGTGCTACTCTCAGCATTAATAATTCGCCGCACCTGATTTTGAAGTTCTTATACTTACGATCCATTCCAGCGGTCATTCGTTTAGGCCAAGGTTATTGTAGAACGTCCACATCCGTGACTCATACAATGATGTGCAAACAACAGTGAAATCATTATTTAAATTGTCCTTAAGGGCGCTTTGGAGGCTAAAAAGCTAATCGAGACACAGCTCTGTATTTCGAAGCAGTTGAGAATATGCGTAAATTTTTTAGTCAAAGCATGCTGCAGCGGTGGGATTTAAAAATTTGTTCCATGAGAATTACCAAGCTTGGCTTCCACTGTTAACCGGTATAATGCCTCCTGATCTACGCAGATGTACTGCCCTTATGAGAGAATTCCACAAGATCTCCAGGAATTCTAACCTACCCGTGCATAGCGACCTGCCACTTTTAAATCGCAAGAGACTGAAATCACGTCATCCAACTCTGTGCGATGCTGCTGACATGGTTGCTAAGAATTTCAAACCTCTTGAAGAATGGAAAGGTCGGTGGGAAGCAGTGACAGATGTGCACCTGCGTAACATCTTCTCAGGTGCTAAACTTCCAAGTGGATTCGACTTACCACGCAAGACCTGGTCTACTCTCAACAGAATCCGTACCAGCCATGGGCGATGCAGGGATGCTCTCTTTAAGTGGAAGAAGCTGCCTGATCCAGCTTGTGACTGCGGGGCTCCATACCAGACTGTTCACCACATTGTCAGTGAATGCAGGATTCGAGCCTATCACGGCGCCAAAGAGGACTTCCTGCTAGCAACTCCAGATGCAGTGCGCTGGATTGAAGGACTGGATATTCAGTTGTAAAGACAAACTTAAGTTTCTTGTGTGACAATATGTACATATGTAAATGTAATTTCATGATACGTCTGTATTAGCCATACGCTAAATAAAATACCAAGCTGACACTGAAGACACCTAATCCAACGTGTTGGGCTGGCAGTTAAGGAACCATTTATACACCTAGAGATGTGTCGATGTTCTTAAAACTCTGGCAAACATAGTTCGTATTATTAAGAAAAACAAACGAAGCAAAGCGATAGATCAAAAATATAATCTCAGCCGTTTCAGATTAATTATACAGTCTGACTCACCTGCTCCTACCTGTGGGTTTTATGTATCCTGCAACGCCTACAAATACCACGAACAAAATTTTCATGTTGTCTTGCTCATTATGCGCAAAATAATGGTGTTACAGAGAAATAGACAGGACCTATTTTTGCAGAAAATTTATGGCAGTTGAATTTTGTACTGGGATACGTTTTCGCTGGAGGCCACGGTTTTAGAGTTATTCAAGAGAAACGTATTTGAAGATAATTATGTACATTTTTTTAGTAATTCAGAAACTACGATCATTTGCAAAATCGCATCCAGTTACAAAATTTAACTACATTAAATTTCCAAGAAAATGTTTCAGTCCTTTTTCTCTGTAGGAGTAACAGTTTCCGTTTAGTGAAATAGAGAATATGAAAATCGTGCGCATAGTATTTAAAGACGTTGCAGGTTGCTTAAAACCCACAGCTAGGGGCAGTGAATCAGCCTGTATCCCATTAGTAAGAATTAATACATCACGTAGGACATTGCAGTGTGGAAGTATGAACGTTGTAGCTGCAAATGAGACGTTACAACTGCAAAAGACTTCATAGGAACGGCGCTCTCAGAAGTAAACATTGAAGATTTGGGTTTTACGTTATGTTGACGACGAGGTCACTAGTGACGGACCGCGAGTGGGATAGCGGAAGGGTGGGTAAGGAAATAGGCCGTATCTTTTAGAAAGGAAATATCCTGGGATTTTCCTTAAGCAATTAGTGGTAGTGGGGGGGGGGAGGGGGGGCGAAGGGATCACGGAAAATCTAAATCTGAATTGGCGAATGCGAGTCCTGTGCCTTACCACTGCGACATACCGCTCGGACGACATACCGCTCGGATGCTGTCAGAAATAGCTACCATCGAAGGATCATACGATATGCTACTTGACGAAACGTTCAACGTCTGTGAAAGATGGGCCATTGAGCTAAAACGCTCAAAGAGGCGTACGTCAACAAACTTTGCGAGGACTAGAGGCTGACAGAGCATTTAAGTGGATTTAATGTGACGCTATATCCAGTGATTGACGGTATTATTTGCAACTAAATGCCTGGTTTTGTAGAATGATGTACTGTTATAGGTGCACACGTAACAATACTGCTTTTACATATCTACCGCCCGTCACGACGATTTTAATATTGAAGCACTTAAGTTTTTCAGTGAAATTTCCTCATGACCTTTCTCTTCTGTTTCCATCACTGCTAATGTTGGTAAAAAGTTTATCTAAAGCACAAACATAAAAAACAGAAACTTGTTTACAATACTGAGAGAGCTGATGTCGAGTTACCTTGATGTATTCGCAGCCGCCCTGATGTATTTCTTGCCATCAGTATGACAGAACACATGGCTCCGTCCCCTATACGCGGTTCCGTATAGATCGGAGAAGCGATCACTACGGCACGATTTTTTTTTTTTTTTTGTTGCCCATCCACTACATTGGAATCTGGCAGTTTTTAATCCATGACGTACCGTCTTTTAGCGGTGTCTTGTGTTGACGGGCAACGAATGTTGGGTAAAAAGATCTCGAGCTTTTCCGCTCTAATGTTTTAATCATATGTTCATCTGAAGACGTGGCTTTTAGTACCAGGAAACCGGTAGTGACCCAGTAATAATGGATTAAATACAGCTGAAGCGGTTATTAATATCCAAGAGGAATACCCAAGACGTTTAAGAAAAGCTACAACCGTTGCAAAAACTGAGCGAACTTCTCCCGAACTAAACAGATTTTTGAGAAGCACTTCGTGCTACAGTGAGTCAGGCATAGTTACCCGGTTTGGTAACGATCAATAGGGGAAGTGTGAAGCGAATGGTCAGAAGATTGTTTGACTGGCAAGAGAGAGTGTAACACAAATGTCGAAGAATCGTAACTAGCATAACTCGTATCAAGAGGCCACATATTTCTCAAGAACGTGCTTGGAAAATTTCAAGACTCATCTTTCGGCGCAGATACCACCGTTGCGCAGTCCCGTACGCAGCTGATCCGTGGAGATTGTGCAGGTGAAAGTAATCCTGCAACTGAGGCTCAGAAGCAGTTACTCTCACCACGTTCCATTCACTAATGTAACGGGAACAGACTTTGATGTATAGTTTTAAAAACGTTTTCGTCCACACAGTTTACAATGATTTACAGATTAAAGACGAAGGTGCAGTCGTATAAATGATGCAGGAAATGAAATAGCGTGAAAAAATGATTTCTTTTTTAAAAAAATACCGGAATATTTTGCACACACAACAGTGATGAAAAACACATTTAAATAATATTTGTTTTATGAACCGAACTGTTTAAACTCACGTAATCTCAGCTACGTGGGATACATCTACATCTACATCTACATACATACTCCGCAATCCACCATACGGTGCGTGGCGGAGGGTACCTCGTACCACAACTTGCATCTTCTCTCCGTGTTCCACTCCCAAACAGAACGAGGGAAAAATGACTGCCCATATGCCTCTGTACGAGCCCTAATCTCTCTTATCTTATCTTTGTGGTCTTTCCGCGAAATGTAAGGTTCAAATGGCTCTGAGCACTATGGGACTCAACTTCTGAGGTCATTAGTCCCCTAGAACTTAGAACTAGTTTAACCTAACTAACCTAAGGACATCAGAAACATCCATGCCCGAGGCAGGATTCGAACCTGCGACCGTAGCGGTCTTGCGGTTCCAGACTGCAGCGCCTTTAACCGCACGGCCACTTCGGCCGGCCGAAATGTAAGTTGGCGGCAGTAAAATTGTACTGCAGTCAGCCTCAAATGCTGGTTCACTAAACTTCCTCGGTAGCGATTTACGAAAAGAACGCCTCCTTTCCTCTAGAGACTCCCACCTGAGTTCCTGAAGCATTTCCGTAACACTCGCGTGATGTCAAACCTACCAGTAACAAATATAGCAGCCCTCCTCTGAATTGCTTCTATGTCCTCCCTCAATCCGACCTGATAGGGATCCCAAACGCTCGAGAAGCACTCAAGAATAGGTCGTATTAGTGTTTTCTAAGCGGTCTCCTTTACAGATGAACCACATCTTCGACGGAGCAATAGTTGGCGCTCTTCGGTTTATTTAGCACTAAGGCTCACAACTTGTCTAATTTCAATCCTTCAAAAAGCACAAACACAAAACAGAACAGAAAAGAATCCTTCAAAAGCACATAAATTTGAAGAAGGATAGAGACAAATTAATAACCTCAGTGCTAAATGAAAGCGCCTCAACTCACGTCGGCTTGACGCCGCGACCTCAGGCAGCGGTCATGACGTCACGACAAGACTTTTCCACGGAAACGTACAAACAGTTCAGCTTGGTGAACTTGTTTAAGTTTCAGACTGCTGTCTGATGATGTCTCCAGCATTAGGAAAAGAAACGTTAAGCAGAGGGACCTATTTTGGAGCACGGCTAATGCCCATCAAACAAAATACGCCAAGGACGCAATTACTAGTCGTGAAAGTTAGCATAGTATGATCATTTAAGTGAGGCAACAGTTTATGTCACTAGATACCTACATTTCATCAGCAGTTTAAATTTTCACATAGATCTTAAAACTCAATAACTTCTTCGACACTGTCTTATCGTTCTTGTTTTGTTTTGCAGGACAGTATTTGATATTATTTCACTTTTTGTGAGATTATTCAGTACGAGCGGACCCAGCAACGCTTCGTAATCGCTAAATATGTACGGGAACTGGATACACATCCTAATCTCCTTCTGCCAAGCTTGTCCGTCCAGCTCCTCTTTCCCTCTTTGTCCCTCTCCTCCTTCCCCCCCTCTCTGTCCAACTCTTCCTCCCGCCTCTCTCTGTCCATCTCTTCCTCTACATATATGAAGGTCGTATCTGTTCCCGAAAGAACAGATACCATTGATGACCGTGCAGCTTTTCTAGAATGAAATGATAATTAAATCGACACCCTAGCTGCAAACAGGCGTTGATATTGTGGTGTCACAGCCAGACACCACACTTGCTAGGTGGTAGCTTAAATCGGCCGCGGTCCATTAGTACATGTCGGACCCGCGTGTCGCCACTGTCAGGATCGCAGACCTAGCGCCACCACAAGGCAGGTCTCGAGAGACGTACGAGAACTCGCCCCAGTTGTACGACGACGTTGCTAGCGCCTATACGGACGAAGCCTCTGCTCTCATTTGCCGAGAGACAGAATAGCCTTCAGCTAAGTTAATGGCTACGACTTAGCAAGGCGCAATTAGCCTTACATAGTTTGATAGTTATCGTATGAAATGTCTCATCAAGAATGCTGTATTCACAACAAGGATAAATAAAAGTTAAGTATTAGAGGAGCTGCATACTTTTCTTATTAGAATTCACTACTTATCCTGTTCCAGAATTCACGCCCGTCTGCGTTAGATAGCATGCATTTTCGGCCTCCTCTATCTACAAGGTGTTGGCACATTCACCAACACATCAGATATACGTCATTGGGGACATGTTGAAAATGTGTGCGCCGACCGGGACTCGAACCCGGGATCTCCTCTGTGCCCTCGGTGGCTCAGACGAATAGAGCATCTGCCATGTAAGCAGGAGATCCCGGGTTCGAGTCCCGGTCGGGGCACACATTTTCAACACGTCCCCAATGACGTATATCAACCGCTGTTTGCAGCTAGGGTGTCCATTTAATTATCATTTCATTTCTAGCAAAGCTGTATGGTCATCCACGGTAACTGTTCTTTCGGGAACAGATACTACCGTCATATATGGTTAAAATATGGCTACCCGGCCATTGACCTTCTTGTGCAAACGCACACGCTATGCCCCAACTCGTACTGGACTTGGTAGATTAATCTGCCACGAGTAATGAGTGTGATGGGCAAACATCTATTAGGCGCACTACGAATGTAGTGGTGTGGACATGTTGGGAATGTGGGTCTCACGAGGAGCATGCAAGCGATAAGTCCCTGCAGGTGCCCTCGGTGGCTCAGACAGATCGAGCGACTGCCATGTGAGCAGGAGATCCCGGGTTCGAGTCCCGGTCGGGGCACACATTTTCAGCGTGTCCCAAATGAAGTATATCAACGCCTGTTTGCACTATGGTGTCGATTTAATTATCATTTCTTCCTCTACATCCCTCTCTGACCGGGGAGCTTGTTTATTGCTGTTGCAAACGAAACCTTGAAATGAATGGCTAAAACTGTTTGGATCATTGGTATACGGAGCATGAGAGGACCTCGCCAGCTGCTGGATCCGTGAGGACAGTGGGTCAGTGACAATATTTCGCATCTGCGAACGGGTAGGATTACAAGGTTTTGGACGATTCACATTCCGTGGTGCCGGACGCGGTGGCCGAGCGGTACCAGGCGCTTCAGTCAGGAACCGCGTGACTGCTACGGCCGCAGGTCCCAGTCCTGCCTCGGGCATGGATGTGAGTGATGTCCTTACGTTAGTTAGGTTTAAGTAGTTCTAAATTCTAGGGGAGTGATAACCTCAGAAGTTAAGTCCCATAGTGCTCAGAGCCATTTGAACCATTTGAACATTCCGTGGTAGCATCCTTATCAAAAGTCGATAAGCCATAAATAGAACTTTCCTGACTTCTGTTAAAAACGACTGTAACGAAGAAAACAAAACTATACGTTGTTGTATATTCAATTTTTGTTTAAAGTCATATATCGGGTAATTCAAAAAGAAAGAACATATTTCAGTTGTTTATTACAAACTACGAGCATAAAAGATAGAAACACATTTCGAATTTCATTGCATAGAGGAAGGTTCAAAGTTTTGACGCAGCTATGCTACCGTTTGTTTGTAATAGCATGGCGACTACACCACAAGAGAAATCATTTTGTATGTTAGAATTTACTCGAAGCCAGTCCATTATTCAAATGCAACGGGCATTTCGACGTCGATTCAGCAAGAATTTGCCTCTGAACAAGCAAACTTATGACTGGCATACACAATTCTTGCATATACACGGGGAAGAGCATTGGTCGTCCACGCACGACTGATGAAAATGTCCTGCGTATTCGAGATACGTTTACACAAAGCCCTCGGAAGTTCACAAGATGGGCAGGCCAGGAACTCCAATTTTCTTAAACAACGGTGGGTCGTGTTCTGAAACGACGCCCGCATATGAAGCCTTACAAGTTGCATTTACTGCAGCAATTTTGTTCCGACGATCATAAAACATACACGAATTTTGCGTATCAGTTCTCCAGGATACGGCTGGCGACACTTCTCCGGTGATGCAAGTGCCCTTAACATACATTGCGGTGCCGAAGCCATAAAACCTGGATTATGGAGCAACGGGAAAAAGTCATTTGGTCGGATGTGTCCTGTTTCACATTGTTTCCAACTTCTGGCCGAGTTTACGTCTCAAGAGTGAAACCCTCTCAACTGGGAAGAGATTCGGCGACTTGCTGGCCAATGTAGGGTTTGACAAGCACGGAAACAAGCAGTAGGAACTCTCGCCGTGTGCGGGAGGGCATTATCCTGCTGAAATGTAAGCCCAGAATGGCTAGCGATGAAGGGCAACAAAACAAGCCGTAAAATATCGACGAGGTATCGTTGTGTATTTAGGGTTCCGTGAATGGCAACCAAAGAAGTCCTGTTATGAAATGAAATAGAATAGCACAGCATACCATCACTTTTGGTTGTTATACCGTGTGCCGGGTGACAGGTTGGTATCCCACAGCTGTTCGGGCGTCTCCAGACAGGTCTTCGGCCTAGAATCTCATTGACTGAAGTGGAATTGTGTTCAGTGATGAATGCCGTTTCGAACTGGGCCCCGATTACCAGCGAAGACGTGTCTGGAGACGCCCTGGAGAGCGGAGGGATACGAACCTGACGTCTGCCAGCCATACGGCCCGACAACCAGGAGTGATGGTCTGGGATGCCATTTACACTCCTGGAAATTGAAATAAGAACACCGTGAATTCATTGTCCCAGGAAGGGGAAACTTTATTGACACATTCCTGGGGTCAGATACATCACATGATCACACTGACAGAACCACAGGCACATAGACACAGGCAACAGAGCATGCACAATGTCGGCACTAGTACAGTGTATATCCACCTTTCGCAGCAATGCAGGCTGCTATTCTCCCATGGAGACGATCGTAGAGATGCTGGATGTAGTCCTGTGGAACGGTTTGCCATGCCATTTCCACCTGGCGCCTCAGTTGGACCAGCGTTCGTGCTGGACGTGCAGACCGCGTGAGACGACGCTTCATCCAGTCCCAAACATGCTCAATGGGGGACAGATCCGGAGATCTTGCTGGCCAGGGTAGCTGACTTACACCTTCTAGAGCACGTTGGGTGGCACGGGATACATGCGGACGTGCATTGTCCTGTTGGAACAGCAAGTTCCCTTGCCGGTCTAGGAATGGTAGAACGATGGGTTCGATGACGGTTTGGATGTACCGTGCACTATTCAGTGTCCCCTCGACGATCACCAGTGGTGTACGGCCAGTGTAGGAGATCGCTCCCCACACCATGATGCCGGGTGTTGGCCCTGTGTGCCTCGGTCGTATGCAGTCCTGATTGTGGCGCTCACCTGCACGGCGCCAAACACGCACACGACCATCATTGGCACCAAGGCAGAAGCGACTCTCATCGCTGAAGACGACACGTCTCCATTCGTCCCTCCATTCACGCCTGTCGCGACACCACTGGAGGCGGGCTGCACGATGTTGGGGCGTGAGCGGAAGACGGCCTAACGGTGTGCGGGACCGTAGCCCAGCTTCATGGAGACGGTTGCGAATGGTCCTCGCCGATACCCCAGGAGCAACAGTGTCCCTAATTTGCTGGGAAGTGGCGGTGCGGTCCCCTACGGCACTGCGTAGGATCCTACGGTCTTGGGGTGCATCCGTGCGTCGCTGCGGTCCGGTCCCAGGTCGACGGGCACGTGCACCTTCCGCCGACCACTGGCGACAACATCGATGTACTGTGGAGACCTCACGCCCCACGTGTTGAGCAATTCGGCGGTACGTCCACCCGGCCTCCCGCATGCCCACTATACGCCCTCGCTCAAAGTCCGTCAACTGCACATACGGTTCACGTCCACGCTGTCGCGGCATGCTACCAGTGTTAAAGACTGCGATGGAGCTCCGTATGCCACGGCAAACTGGCTGACACTGACGGCGGCGGTGCACAAATGCTGCGCAGCTAGCGCCATTCGACGGCCAACACCGCGGTTCCTGGTGTGTCCGCTGTGCCGTGCGTGTGATCATTGCTTGCACAGCCCTCTCGCAGTGTCCGGAGCAAGTATGGTGGGTCTGACACACCGGTGTCAATGTGTTCTTTTTTCCATTTCCAGGAGTGTATTTTCACAGGAGGACCCATTTGGTTGCCATTCCCGGCACCCTTTCAGCACAGCGGTACGTCGACGATATTCTACCCCCGTTTTGTTGCCCTTCATGGCAAGCCATCCTGGGCTAACATTTCAGCAAGACAATGCCCGCCCGCACGCGGTGAGAGTATCTGTTGCTTGTCTTCGTGCTTGGCAAACACTACCGTGGCCAGTATGGCCACCGAATATCTCTCCCCTCCCCCCCCCCCCCCTCCTTTGACAATTTTTCGTTCTTGAGAGGTAAAAAGGACCAGAAGTTGGGAACAGTGTGGAACTTGACTCATACGACCTATGACTTTTTCCTAATTCTCCACAGACCAGGTTTTACGGCTTCGACACCATGTTTTCCTGTTACGGTCATTGGCACCACTGATGAGTGGATTTTCAGTTCCAGCTCGTCCTGCAATTCCAGGTTTATGGAGCTCCCTTCCTGTTGTTTTGGTGCTGACAGGGTCCGCGAGAGCGACAATCAGTTCTGCAGTGACTTATGCAGCTGTCATCTCATTTTTTGTGAAAACCCTATTCAACGACCGTCCGTCGGAGCACTCAACATACAGTTTCATCCGCATCGTGACTAAGCGGTTGTTGCTTTTACACTTTCGATGTACACGGTATAAATTTTCGACACTGTGCCTCTTGAAACGCCAAATACTTTGGCTGCCTTGGTTTCGGAAGCTTCCATAATAGGAGCACGAAAAATTTCCCAGTGTTCAAATTCACTTAGCTCCGACATAATGCACTCAGAAAACCTTTCTGAACCCGGCTAATACTTGCAGCGTATTGAGAAAAATTTACACTTGCTGTTTGGGTCAAATACAACAGCACAACCTGCAGGCTTAGCTATCTTCTGCATTTATGTTCAGGAATGCATTTCTTGCAGTACTTCCATATTATTGTCCAACTACTATACATAAACTTTATATTTGATTACCTCTCAATAAATTAATTATCAATGACACTCTGAAACTACCATCGTTTTGTAGAAGTATGGGACTATAAGATAGTGATATCAGAATATTTATAAGCCTACCATATAACGTTTTTACAATAAATTTCAAAACAATTGTGCCTTCATAAGGCTTCAGTGAGCCGCAGCTATTCAAAAACCGTGCTGGTGCAGGCGCCGTTTGGCTTAGGGCTATCTGGCCAGTCTTTTCCTGCTAGGCAACACTGAAGACAGCGACTCAGCCTGTGTGAGTGTGTGGTCAGACGAGTAGTGATTGGGTCTCTCCCTGGTGAAATCAGTAGAGTGTTCTACTGGAGAGAGTGCAGTGATTTCTAGGTGCAACGTTTCTTACCGTTACTAGGCTGATCTCTAATTACTGTGTGTTACGCATATTGGTTATGAAATTAGTTTCCTTGCGCAAGATATAGTGCTTAGTGAGTGCAGTAGTATTTGGCGCACTACGCATGTTTTGTACTTGTTATCTGGGCATGTGTGCACACATAATGGCAATATGCCCGTAGTACATTGTTCATATTGTTACATAGCACGCTTGTATTGATGAAGTTCCTTCTCAATTACCTGCGTCGCAAGATTATTTCTTTCTTTAATGTGTTTCAATGAATATAAGGCGCATTAAGGAGTTTTAAAATTTCTTGATCAGTTGAGGTACCTCCAGGTGTTTTGTAATCTGGCGCGTATGATCAGATGGTGCGTTGTAGAAGTTGCTTTAGTGGCCACAATGCGTGCACAATTTTTGAAATAAGCTCCACGTGAGAGTAATTACCTTTATTGTTACACCTTGTGTTCAGTGCTAAGCTCCTTGTATTACTGGATTTTATTTGTATTTCAAAGAGGTTTACCAACCATAATTTTTGCTGACTGCCATTGGGCAATTTCCCTGATTCAGGAACTTACACAATTATTCAAGTAATTTGTTGCTCTTGTGTTTGAATATTATTTTGGGGTACCTGGGGAGTGTTAATTTTCTTTTTAATTGTGAAATTTCATTGTGGCTCTCTTCAGCGTTGAACCGTTAAATACATTACGCTGTATAACACAAATTCAAAATTGAAAAAGAGAGACCGCTCACAGCTCAGTTCCCCTCCTGCCACAATAATGTTGGCCCTTAGGAAAACCTGTTTCTGTTCAAGTTTTGTTCATGGTCCATGCGGTCGCGGAAGGAGGCGTTCATCTACGTGACTTCGGGTTGGCGTCATGTAGAGAGGACAACCCTACAGCTTCACGTGTCCTCGCCCTTACCAAAAAGACGTAACAGAGTTAGATCAGTTCAGCTTCCTTACAGTGTTGGCTACGCGGACTATATTTTTAACCGAGGTGGTGCAATAAAAAGTTATTAAAGGGCGAGGGACACCGTTCTCCACCTCATTCTTCTAATTCGTTGCTCAGTCTTGTCTCATTCGTTTCTTGTTCGTTTATCGTGGCTTCTTCATTCTTTGTTTTAACGTGAATATGGGCGCAGCAGTCTGCCGCCATGCTAGGTAACTGCGTGCTCTGATCTCTATTACTAAATTAGCGGAATCCAGCCCTGCTATTAATTCCGTCGTATAATGAGGACATGGTATGGATGGACGCCCTATTTGAGGCCACGCTCGCCTGGTGTCGTGGTTACGAGCTGCCGACCTCTTTGTTGCTAGGCTGGTAAGTGCTGCGGTCAATGCCGCACCTTGCAACGAATCTCGAATACTCTCATAGCTGAGTAGCGACTCCCACGCTCTCTCCGCTTAGTTTCTCCCGAATGCATTTCAAATTCGAAACATTTTCTTTTTGTTTCTCCTGTGAAAGCATGGGTGTTACTTTGCTACCATCTTGTGTTTCCATTTTAACATGCTACCTCCTGGAGAAACTGAACTTCTCTATCTCTTTAATACTACTTCAATTCTGATATATTCCCGTGTATAACAGTACTGTTCACGCTGATAATTAATCGTTATGGATTAGTGGCTTCCACAACGGAAAAGTTGTCTCAGATTTCATTTCTGTTGAAGAAAATATCTAAATTGTGTTACAATTCTCCCGTTACTCGTCTCTGATGGTCCCACCTGTGCCTGTATATTCGTACAGCAAGTTTCTACAGAAACACCTGTTGTACGACGAGAAGTCCGACGCCGTCACAGTCATGGTGACATGAGAATTTCTCTGGAGTAAGAAATTGGTTTTATGAGTAGGGATGGAAGCGACAGTTAGGGAAAGACTAATACCAAGGGTTACAACGCCTTATTCGAAACTTTTCTGCTATTGTATGACTGCACGACTGTCATCACTGGAAACAGTATGTGCAGTGAACGATTTAAAGTGGAACGACCACATAAAATTTTTCGTAGGAAAAGCAGATGCCAGACCGAGATTCATTAGAAGAATCATCAGCAAATGTAGTCCATCAACAAAGGAGGTAGCTTTCAAAACTCTTTGACAAATTCTTGAATATTTCTTGACAGTATCGGATGCATAGCAGAAAGGATTGATAGACAATACAGCGGAGATCCGAAGGAAAGAGCACGTTTCTTTACAGCTTCATTTAGTAATCACAAAAGCACCACGGAAATGAGCAAGCGACTACAGTAGCTGGCGCTACAAATGAGGCTTACTCCATCACGCGTGGTTTTATCGTTAAAATTACGAGAGTGTACGTTCCTACAAGAGTCAGCAAATACCGGATGTTTCAGCAGCCCTTACCTATGGGTTTTATGCAACCCGCAACGCCTTCAAATACCACAGCAAGATTTTTCATATTCTCTCTGACTGTGCGAAACTATTACTTTTACATCAAAAATGAATGGGACTTTTTCTGTAGGGAATTTAATATAGTTAAACTTTGTACTGGGGTTCGTTTTCGCTGGAGAACACGGTTTTACAGTGAGTAAAGAAAAACGCATTTGAAGACCACTTTTGTGCGTTTTTCTTAAATAATTCGAAAACTACCGCCTCTAGTGGAAAAATATCCCGATACAAAATTTAACTACATTGAATTTCCTGCAAAGAAATTCTGTTGATTTTTTTCTGTAAGTATCAAAGGTTGCATAAAGCGAACGAGAGAATATGAAAATCTTGTGTGTGGTATTTGAAGGCGTTGCGAGCTGCACAAAACCATAGATATCTCCAGCTGAACCACCATGTATCCCAAGAATGTCTCGCGAAGAGACCATGAAGATAAGATTAGAGAGAGATTTGAGATCTGGAGGCTTATCGGCAATCTTCTTTTCGCGAATCATTCTCGTCTGGAACAGGAGAAATGACGATGGTACACAAAGGACCATCCACCACACACCGCAAGGTAGATTACCGCAAGGTAGATTACGGAGTATCGATATAGATGTACACTATGTGAATAAAAATATCCGAACACCCTCAAAAACATACGTTTTACATATTAGGTGCATTGTGCTGCCACCTACTGCCAAATACACCATATCAGCGACCTCAGCAGTCATTAGACATCGTGAGAGAACAGAATAGGGCGCTCCGCGGAACTCACGGACTTCGAACGTAGTCAGGTGATTGGGTGTCACTTGTGTCATACATCTATACGCGAGATTTCCGCACTCCTAAACGTCCCTAGGTCCACTGTTTCCGATGTGATAGTGAAGTGGAAACGTGAATGGACACGTACAGCACAAAAGTGTACAGGTCGACCTCGTCTGTTGACTGACAGAGACCGTCGACAGTTGAAGAGGGTCGCAATATGTAATAAGCAGACATCTATACAAACCATCACACAGTTATCCCAAACTGCATAAGGATCCACTGCAAGTACTATGACAGTTAGGCGGGAGGTGAGAAAACTAGGATTTCATAGGCGAGCGGCTGCTCAAAAGCCACACATCACGCCGGTAAATGCCAAACGACACCTAGCTTGGTGTAAAGAGCGTAAACATTGGACGATTGAACAGCGGAAAAACGTTGTGTGGAGTGACGAAGCACGGTACACAATGCGGTGATCCGATGGCAGGGTGTGGGTATGGGGAATGCCCGGTGACCCTCCTCTACCAGCAATGTAGTGCCAACAGTAAAATTCGGAGGCGATGGTGTTATGGTGTAGTCGTGCTTTTCGTGTAGGTGGCTTGCGCCCCTTGTTGTTTTGCGTGGCACTATCAAAACACAGGCCTACACTGATGTTTTAATCACATTCTTGCGTCCCTCTGTTGAACAGGAATTCGGGGATGGCGACTGCATCTTTCAACACGATCGAGTACTTGTTCGTAATGCACGGCCAGTAGTGGAGTGGTTACATGGCAATAACGTCCCTGTAATGGACTGGCCTGCACAGAGTCCTGACCTGACTCCTGTAGAACACCTTTGGCATATTTTGGAACGCCGACTTTGTGCTAGGCCTCACCGACCGACACCGATACCTCTCCTCAGTGCAGCACTCCGTGAAGAATGGCCTGCCATACCCCAAGAAACCTTCCAGCACCTGACTGAACGTATGCCTGCAAAAGTGGAAGCTGTCATCAAGGCTAAGGGTGGGCCAACACCATATTGAATTCCAGCATTACCGATGGAGGGCGCCTCGAACTTGTAAGTCATTTTGAGCCAGGTATTCAGATACTTTTGATCACATAGTGCGGATGTTCATTCATAAGGCTTTCTACTAACTGTATCCTGCTACATCACACTTTAAATGCGTATCTGAAAGTTCCTTGCCACAGTCAGCGAACAATAGAAGGATGAACCATTTGGCCACCTGTATGCGTTACGTGTCTCCAATCTCCGAAAGGACAGTTACCGCTGTTCGTCTGTTAATTGATGCCTCGACATCTTGCGACCACATCGGCTATCCGAGTTGCCTCCTCTCTGTCGCGCAGCACCAACTGCGATTCTACCCTAAAACATGCAGTTTTGTGGGCGGATGACGTCTCTGACTTGTACATGACTGTTTTGGACAGCACTAGTGTGGCAGCAACGTTCGCGTCTGTCAAACTAACAAAATAATTGCCACCTTACAGCACGTTTATTCCCAACGGAGAGTTTTTAACGAAAGCGAAATGTTTCAGATATCATGCATTCTAACCGTGAGCTCGCACTAATACTGACAATTAGTACGTCGCTTATCTTAATACTGTAGAAGTCTGTCCACCTTACGAAATCCATATTTACTTCTGATAAGCCACGAATTTTATCAAAGGTGACGTTAGTTGTTACGTGTTGAGATACCCGCCCATTTCTTCCTCTTCCAGTAACCAATGAGAAACAGCTAATGATTAAATACCAGTAATGAAGAATGGTTTACACCATGTCATACTGACAGGTGAGTATTTCAGGGTCTTATCGTCGGACTTATTCTACGAAACACGTGCGCGTCAAAATAACGACAAAGAAAACCGTGACACAGTGCGTTGCATTTTCCTGTCAAAATCGTTCTACGCATTCCGTTAAAGTAAACGTCGACACCAGTGTGACACGTACGTTGGACTAGTGCTGGTGCCATAATTCTATTGCGTTGACTGCTCTTCACGTCTAAGCTACACGTATTATTGTATTACTTTCACGTGATGCGTTTTAAGATTTAATGTCACATCGTCACGTGTCCCGGTTTAGTAGTTTCTTGCACAACATTCCCGCAATATCGTGCTGATGAGCTATGTTTCCCACCACCAGGAAAACGCGCATACTCAAAACAGATGTTTACCGGACAATATTAACAATATTCGCCCTAGAATATGTAAAATTCTTATTTTCAAGATGATATTATAGACCTTTAAAAAATCTTGCACATCTAATACACTAAAATGTGACAGCAGGGTTATTATTATTCGTATTACTATTGTTACTGTTTTGTGTAAAAAATTTCTAGCTAGTAATGTAATTTATTTTGCTTGGATTAAGCGTATTAGCAAGAAACGATGGTAATTTTTTTCTTTTTTAGCAGAAGACATTAGGATATGATATTGCACGTGTATTCAATCCAGAGGTATTTGCTTCGAATCCTCGAGGTGGAAGGTATCTTCGTCACTAAATAGTCCACCAAGAGGAATTGCTGGTGATTCATGGGTCAGACGGGTCCTCCCCACTGATCAACTGCCTCCTAGCATCACGTTCCACGCTCACCCTTCCTTTCATTTCCGTAGGATCTGGATACCGTCACGCAGTTCGCAACACTTTTGACTGTCACGCATCTCCTCACGCAACGCAAAGGCGCTCTCCACACATTATCAACAAACTAGGGACTTTTTAGCTTAACCTACAGCTTCCACGAAGTGCAAACTGTGAAAATCTTTAACACCTGCATCTGATATTACCGTCACTAATACCGCTGAAGGAAAAAAAACGAGGCCGTCGTCATACGGCACCAATGATTTCACATTACTTCTCTCCTAAAATTTGTGATAATATTCATGATTTTCCCATTCACATAAGCTTTTAATTTATATACAAGGTCTTTACATTTTTCTTATTCGAGGAAATTTTTCGTCGTGCATTACATCTTCTTGTTGCAGTAATAATGTATGATGATGGTTACCTAAACAATACACTAGACTTTTCAAAAATAACAATAAAAAAATTAATACCGACATTAAATTACATACAAAACCCAAAAGAAGTGTTGAAAAAATGTGACTTCCTATTATTCAGAAATGAAAACCGCGATCACAGCCAAAAATTCACAAAGCAAACTGTCAGATACACCCGATTTTCAGCTCACGGAAGAGTTATTTTTACAAATTTAGTAAAAACCTTAATGAGATTCTCACTAAGTCTTACACATTTGAAGATAATAGTAGGAATGAGGTCACTGAAAACGTTAAGAATATTTCCATCTGAATACGGTTCGAAGCAGTTCTTTCGATATAGTTAAATTGTACCCAAATATACAGGTGAAAAACACAATCTCATTAATCAAAAACAATACGCTTAAAATAAAAAGCTCAGCTTGCCACAAATCTATGAATTTGTGGAATCACTAACATTGCACTGTCACAAAACCATTTCAATTTTCATGAGAAATTCTATATACAAGAAAATAAGCTAGAAATGGACAGTTGCCTAGCTAGCTTGCTGGCCAATATCTACACAAGTAATTCAGAAACTTATTTTCTCAAAGCTAACCTGCTTATAACAAAAAAATTAAGTATTGTAAACCATATCTGGTTAATACATTCATCTTATTTGATGTAACGGGAGCAGAAATAGACTATTTTGCAAAAACAGTTAACAGTCTGCTCCATAATGTAAAATTCACAAAAGGACATGAAACTGTTACAACCATAAACTTTATTGATTTAAATAATAGCAAATATAACGTCAAACATAAATTTCCAACATACAAAAACCCAGTACAACTGATGTCGCAATCATCAGCATTTCATATCATCCTGAACAACATAAAATGTCGTACTACAGGGAACTGCTCAATAGACTGGAAGAAAGTAGATTGAGTGCCAAAGATAATCAAGAACTTAACACAATCAAAATGATATCCCAAAATAATCGTCACTCACCTGCCACCATCGGTACGTTTCACAATAACATTAAAGACAGGTACAACAACAAAAATAACTCCATGTATACAACAAACCACACTTCAGCACAGTTACTCCCTCCCTCCCTCCCCGACATGCCCTTCACTCACACCCATATCAGACTGTAAACTTGTTCCACGCTAAAAGTTTCCAGATTAGTTTCTCCAAAAATAATAAAATGAAAGATAAACTTATTCATAATTTAACCCTTAAAAGTGAAACACACAACAGAGCTGACATTTGGAAATTGAATTGCTCCGTGTGTCCTAAATTTTATATTGGACTAGCTAGTAGGAGCTCCGGTATTAAATACAGAGAACACCTAGATGGACACAGACAAAAAACTTAAATCAAATTTTGATGCTCACATGGTCCAATATAGCAATACAAACAATAGCATTCAAGTCAACTTACAAATACTGTATTTTGCTAAGAAAAAAGTAAGAATGAATTGATAGGGAGAAATAGAAATAACTTCACAATAAACCTGCTTGTATCTTGAATGACCAAACAGGGCCAAGAAACCAAATTTACTTATAAAATTTCATCCAACTTCTTTAATATTGTATCAACAGAGGAAGTATGTATGTTACCATGGTTAGCTTAGTTAGCAGGGGATACCGGATGGAGGGGATATCGTCATGCTGGGCAATACCTAGACCGGCGTTTTCTCAGCTAAGAAGCGATATAATTAGTGGGAGACAGCGCTGCAGGATGCCAGAAGTTGAGTGCAGAGGCGACGAGTGAGTTCTTGTAAATGACAGTCTTATTGTGGCGCAAAAAATTCATTTTTATGGAATTTTGATGTTATATTTGATTTAGTCTTAAATGGAAGCAAGTGTTACATTACTTTTATGAATGTAGTAACTAAAATCCGAGAGGGCAAAGTCGACTGAAGAAATCCTAAAAAATGATATTTAGTTTAGTGAAGTCAGAAAGATCAATGAACAGCATGTCAAAGAAGCTGAACATACCAAGAACTACATTCTTGGGGAGAAGATCTGTTTTTACTCCTGAACAATAACAATTAGTCAACCATGTGACTATATTGGGACAATTATTCTATTCTGTTACCCTCGTTTTATTGCGGTGAATTTCCTATGGCTTCGCCGAAAAACTAGGCCTTAAGCACAATTTCAATAAAATTACCAAAATGGTTGGATCAGACTGGGTTTCTGTTTCTGAAAAGACAAATCCGAAAACAACAAGTATCAACGGACCTCCAGGTTTAGTTAAAGCTGACGTTGATTTATGCTTTCCATCTTCTATGTCATTTTCGAAAAACATTCTGCATACGTATTTTAACATGCATGGTGATTATAACTGAAGTTCCAGTTTTAAAACGACGTAAAAAAAAGAATCACTGCACAGAATGACTTCAAATTTGAGCAGAATGGGGAAGCGTTCGGGAAACAGAAAAATGTAACGAAAATTTTCCCATTAGATGGCGCTGTAAGCATCATAACGTAAATTGGTTCGGCTACAAATCACAGATGAATCGCAATACGGCGGCTATGGCGTGAGCTGCACATTAAACCAACCGTGTTGTGCACTGTGCAACAACTTTAGCAATGAACACTTGTGGCTCTGTTACTTCCGTAAGCCCATTCACGACGGCAAGGTCGTACCACATCGGAAGGAAAAATCGGTTTCTGTCCTGAAACCAAAAATCGCATAAAAAGCAACAATGATATGGAATTTTAATTTTCCTCAGGCAAAATGAGGAATAGCGGCGTATCTCGCGTCTTTTATTTTGCATGCTCTGAAGTCTACAGCATCATCTTGTGGTGAAATTTATATTAATTTTTTCCTTAATGTTCCCCCCTTCTGTGATAATATTCCGTTCAAATATGAAGTAGTGTTTGGCAGTGATTCTTTTTTACAGCGTTTTGAAACTGTAACTTTAATTATAATCAGTTTGTATGTTAAGATAATAAAATGTGTTACTTTCTTAAAACAGGAATTTTATTCTGATTGTATTTCATGCTGTTGATATTACCCTGTAAGGCTATCGGTATCAGCCAGGTACTTGGAGCAATACTGACATGTTGCACACTTAAGAAAGTGTTTATATAGTTCCGAAGGTATCCAATACTTTTAGATTTTCCTAGTGCAGCCATGTATCAAATATTCCTGGGTCACACAGGATGATATGAATTTTTCCACAGAATTAACAATTTCCAAAACAAAACGAAAAATCTCTTAAGGTGTCAGCATTCTCCAGTACTCCCTTCCACAAAATCACTTGAAGTAACTTCCAGTTTACATTGCCACTATGTTCATAAAAGCTAACTTCCTTGAAGATCTTGGCTAAGAAAAAGAATCTTTGCAATAATGTACATCAAAGGCTGTAGAAGTATGCCATTACTGCACCATCTCGTTTTCTGGTAGCTGACGTGACGTCAGATGAAAATACGTGTGTCCGCCATGTTGTCATTAGTGAAACTCAAGCTCTAAAATATGTTTTCTATGTAACTGAGACAGACCCGTATGTTGTAGTGCATAACGAAAAACGGCTCGAGTAATTAAAATATGTGTAATGTGTAAGCTTATGTAAACAAGAAATCTTGAATATTTTGTTACATTACAGGAACAAAATAATTTGAAATTTGAACAAGAAGTCCTCGTTTCTGTCTGACGATGGGCTCAGGCCCGAAGCAAGTTACGGTGAAACAGATCATTCATCAAAAGTGTTGCTGGTTACAGTTTTCTCCTTCGTGATGATTACTAAAACCTATAATTTTTATCATTAGGGAAAAAATAATTATTGTCGCTGTCGTGCTTCTTCTACCTGCATGAAAATATTCAATTTGCCTCGAAAGGAGTGAGCAGTCGCCTTCTCATATTCTCTTAAACCGCTAGTGGCTCTCAATGAGAAATGCAAAATAACCCACGCTGTTATTCTGCTAACCACTGCAGTGAAGTCCTCCTGGTATTTCCTACATGAAAATGAAGTCAGTCCATTAAGGTCATGATCTATTTATTTTGGAAGTACTCAGCTACTGACCACAAAACCAAGGGAAATGTCGCATTGGTTAACGCACTGGAGACGTATTAGAGATATCGGAGTTCTAACTTCCGCCCAGGCATCGTGACTCAAGCTTTCCATAGTTTCCCTAAAGCAGCCTATTCAAAACCCGGCATGGTTCAAAAATGGTTCAAATGGCTCTGAGCACTATGGGACTTAACTGCCGAGGTCATCAGTCCCCTAGAACTTAGAACTACTTAAACCTAACTAACCTAAGGACATCACACACATCCATGCCCGAGGCAGGATTCGAACCAGCGACCGTAGCGGTCGCGTGGCTCCAGACTGAAGCGCCTAGAACCGCTCGGCCACACCGGCCGGCCGCCGGCATGGTATCTCCAGTGAGGACACAGCCAATTTGCTACCACATTCATGTTCAGTCCGAGCCTATTTTTCATCTCTAATGACATCATTGTCTAAAAGGCGTCAAAATTTAAGCTTTCTTCCTTTCCACGAAACTTAAAATTCATTAGGTAACAACTGGATTACTCCAGTGACACCAGACTGCAAAGATTCAGAAACACGCAAGAGTTGTACTGAAGGACTTTGAGCAGGAAAAGCATTATCAGTACTTTTTCTGGTTGATGACGCAATGTTCTCTGCGACCAACAATTTGGCGTTACGATAGGGAGTAGTAATGGAGCAATGCCAGCTATACCTGGACAGAAATACGTGGAAATGAAGGCAGAAAACAAGCTGCAAGTGTACTGCAAACTCGATTATCACTTTTCTGCAGCAAGAGGTAAACTAAATAAAACTAGTCAACATTTTTCATTTCTTTTTCTGAAGGCAGTTTTTCCTTTATGTTCTGTATCTTCTGTTCATTTTTTTTTAATTTTGTGATTATAAATGTAAATATTTTTATCCAGCTACATTGACAATTATGACCCTACCAAATGACATATCTTTGTGACGCATAAAATGGAACCTACGCCCGCATCTCGTGGTCGTGCGGTAGCGTTCTCGCTTCCCACGCTCGGGTTCTCGGGTTCGATTCCCGGCGGGGTCAGGGATTTTCTCTGCCTCGTGATGGCTGGGTGTTGTGTGATGTCCTTAGGTTAGTTAGGTTTAAGTAGTTCTAAGTTCTAGGGGACTGATGACCATAGCTGTTAAGTCCCATAGTGCTCAGAGCCATTTGAACCATGGAACCTACTTGGACACCAGCGCAGTTGCAAGTTCACTTGAGTGTGCCATCTGAACAGTCAGACAACTGTTCACATTACATGTTGCCATCAGAAGTTCTACGTTACCCGCATTTATGTCTGCCACGTGGCGATGGAACTTAGGTGTTTCTGCGTTTAAAGATTTTTTACGAACATATCTCTTCTTCATTGCGTTAATATCATTCGTTGCTTACGTCGACGCAAGGAAAACTGTAAATCCTGAATTACTAAAAGTTCGTACAGCTCCATTCCTTATGGTGAGACCAGCTTTTTTTCTATCTTGCAGAACTGTTTGTCAAATTTTTTTCTGTCACTTTGCAATTTTATTGGTGAAACAAGGCAGTGAACTGGGATCGATCATCATCCGTAAGGGCATTATTATAGACAACGCCATTACTTAATCAAGATGTATGTTTTGGCGTTTCACTATTTATATGTGAATATCAACCTCTCAGGTATTTCAGCTCTTGAAACACGCACATCAATCATTTTATGATTTTTTAAACACCCAGTTGTAACTTACGTATTCCAGTCGCTATTAAAAATAACCGCTGCTCGAATTCTGGGGACTGTGGAAATGCAGTGAAGATTGTCTGTTCGGAAACGAGTCCCAGTTGTTCTATTGGCATGATAGCAAAATTCTTCATAGTATTTTTTTTCTTCAAAGACTCGAAATTTTTTATGACTGGATTTATTTTAGACAACTGTCAGCACTTATTTATAACCTTTGTTAAACGTATTGATGGTGTAGTAGGATGCAGTTCAAGCAAGCACTCATTGAAAAACAAGCGCAGCAATTAGAAAAGACATGATTAATCAAAGAACTGAAGCTACATAGATTAATATTAAAATCATCTTTGCGTAAGTGAAAGATAAAGTGTTAACATAGGTATTTTGTGCAGATGAGAATTTGCTGTCAGTTTCAGAAGAAAGAACAGGCAAACAGAATATGTTTAAAGCAAGTTCCGGTGGAAATAAGTATCCAGATGTGTGAAATAAGATGAAAAAGGGTGATGCAAATACGTCATCTTACTTTGACAGAACATTAAAAGATTTACGTTCAGAAATTTTAAGCCCATGACTTTAACCAAGGATTTTATCTAATGAAAACATTGTTTGATGATGACCGACATCTTATCGCTAACAGCGTGGACATCCTTCAAAAAGCCATTTATAAATTAAACATAACTACCAAGAGTTATAACTTAACAATATCGAGCGAAAAAAACTAAAATCATGGTTTTTGAAGGTCAAGATCATGTCCCAAGCAAAACTGCAATAAACTAATAGGAAATAGGATGAGTAAATGAATTCCGTGTCCTTCAGAAACGAAAAAGAGATGCCGAAGAAATTAAAATATTCAGTTTCATTAGTAAGACCGTGCACAGAAATCAGAACAAAAAGATGAGGAAAGAAACCATAAAAGTTGTACAAAACAACGACAGTACCATCTATACCTTATGGAAGAGAGACCTGGACAATAACAGCTGGAAATGAAGGCAGAAAAAAGCTGCGGAAGCAGGGTTTTTAAGATGAACTGACTATAGACTGTCTGATAAAGATAAGGAATATCAGTCAAATGACTTAAAAGTATAAATGAAGAGAGCAAGAAAATGGAGAAATCATGCAGCAAGAATGAGATGAAAACAGAAAAACACGAATAATGAATTACCGACCAACTGAGAACAACTGATAAATCAAGAAAGAGGTGGAGAGGTCAAGACGAAGCTAACCTCAGACAACAGAGGCACTAAACAAGAGCAGGTAACAGGCAAAAACACTTCCGAAAATAGGGGTTTAAAAAGGGGACCACGAGCTGACGACAAAATATTAACAGTAGCAAACTCGGTGATTTAGGGAATATAATTATACAACACCTTCATTTATTTGCTAGACAGAAGATGTGCTATCCCAGTTTCAGAAACGAATTACGGATCGTGCGTTTCGAAAAGTGTTCTGCTTAATACCGTAAACTGTCACGTACGAAGAATTTTTCGTAAAGCCAAGTTCTGTGGTGAAATAAACTGAGGGTGCGCTAATAATTGCGGCAGGGAAAGAATAAAAATCATATCAATTGTATTTATAATTCGCATGAAATTAAGAACCCCATGACGCTGTTACATGATACAATTGTTTCTTTTTCCTTACTTCGGCTCTAACAGCTGAGTAAAAGCGCACACTGTTATAATGATATGCCTTAGAATAAGGTAATCAACACGCTTAGTTCACGAACAACGTGGTTTGATAACTGTCTATAAAGCTTGTTGAAGGGATATGTGACGACGTACGATTCGCACAGAATGTGCAGTTTGTCACTACGTAATCTGCTGCAGTGATCCATACAATCGTTTTGTCTGCCTACAGATATCGCTGCGGTATATTATTATCGTGAATCTCCATGAAGATTATGATGTACATTACTGTTTCCCGAAGTTTGATCAGTCGACGTGATTGAAATATGCCGAATGGCCAATTTCTTGTTGTTTTCTGGTTTATTTGAATGTTTGCCAGTGAAATGACTGAGCGTGTCAGCAATCATTTGCAAACTGTATAAGAAACATATGAAGAATAACGCATAGGTCTAGCCTCAAAATTTACCCGACGTAAATCAATTGTACTTTTAGTCCAGTGGACTAAAGTTGTTTATTATAAACCTATGTAAACCCCTTCCATCCCCCCCCCTGCCAACCCCTGGTCATCTGGGACAGATTTCATGACGGTCTGATATACTATCACAATATCTACAGACAAGAAGACATGGATTAGTCTCTTTAGCCAATTTCTCCCGACAATTGTGATGGAAATGTGCACCTTCTGTTATGTTTGCATGCAATAACATTCAGCGAAAGCGGCTCACTTCTATATTATTAAAGCAACTGGTATTCACTATGTACCAAATTCAAACAAAGCACTAAATCTTTTAATTGCTACTAGTTATGGCTGAAATCTCTGTTTGTCACAACTCAGTTTATCAGTATGTGGACTACAGGAAAAGGTCATGTTTAACTTCACAAACAATGTTACAATCCAGCAACGTACGGATTAAGGAAAAACAATGTTCGTCTCTTGTAATTTCGACCTCACGTTACAAACAGTCGGCAATGACATTCTCAGACTTCTTGGTTGTTTGGCTACGCCTCATCAGCGTCCACGGGTTGATCATATCAAAGGAAGTGGAGCAGCAGACGGTACAGTAAATTCGTACTCGGTAAAATGGAGGTTCAGATTCCGCTCTGTCCATCCATCTTTCATTTTTTCCCATGGATTCACTATTTATTAACTAATTCCATTAAATTGATACACAAATTATTTCCTGTTATGTATGGCTTTCAGCAATCAGCCTTAAACAGACACTGATTAAAAATATTCTCCAAATTTCAGTAGGCGATTGCAGGGATGATCAGTTTCATCCACGATTAACTTGTTGCGTTTAATAAAAATGCTGAAACACTTGTTGTTTTTCAAACTCCTAGCTCTTCCTCCAACTAAATGAACACACATGCCCAGATTTCTTTATATCGAACAGTGAAGCAAATGCCTCCATTATCTCCCAGTTATGTTTGTTTCCCATTTGCTTTCTCAGTTAGAAACGTCAGTTTCTCTCCCCCATAACTTCTTCCCTCCCCGTCCCCGCCCTCTCTCTCTCTCTCTCTCTCTCTCTCTCTCTCTCTCTCTCTCTTCATTACTTGTTATTTACGACGTTCTTCTTTCACTTTCGTTGCAGCCATTGTCCTCAGTTTAAACAAGTCTGATTACAATGTGTCTTTGTTATTGCACCTTTCATGAACTAATATAAACACTTTTGTATTGCAGCTACTTCCGCTCTCCACTATTTGTGTTCTCGTTAATTCTAAGTGTTATATCCCGTTTGATATGTAAGTTTTTCTATAACATCGGTGTCGTTAAGTGGACATGTAAAATATGCAGAATGTCTCGTTAGATGTAAGACAGGGCCTGATGGTTCTAATGCTTTCGGGAAAAGTAAGTAAAACAAATGTTTATTCTGTCTCTAATTACCTCGATTCCAACCTAAAATGGATGATACAGACCTCTTTTCAAAAGTCACTAGCCATTTCTCTTAGTGTCACAGTTTAGTACCCCTTACACATGAGTCAGACAAGTTCCAATAATTACAGAGGGTCCACCTTCTTGCAAGCCCACAGCTTATGTTTTGTTCAGTGCCCATAGGGGATGTTTCATCTCAGTTCTGGTATTTTCTGTGATTTTTTAATTGTTCCTTCTTTTTTACGTTGTGTGTGCCCTGTGGCTGCCAACAGAAATGAGTCCAGGGTACATCTCAGGACAGGAAAACTACAGCAATGATAACCTGCCGTGTTAACACAGATTTGTCACTCATTTCAATTGGCAGCGACAGGACACACATAACGTAATGAACGAAGAACAATAAAAGAAAAAAAAATCATACAAGATACCAGAACTGTGGTGAAAAATGTTCTGGGATTAAAGGAAACAAAAATGTATGATCTTGTAAGGTGGACCTCCTGTAAATCATTATTATTTTCTGCAAGCATGGAAAGAGAGCTTAAAGTTCCGTTATCATAATAAAAGTTCCAGAGTCAATTTCTAGTTGATTCACAGATATCGTTTGTCGATTTCTGGTCGATTCATAGATTTTGTTTGTCACTTTTATCTCCACCGTCTTTTCAGATTGCACCACAACGTGTTGTTCTTCCTGTAAGAGGTTGGATAACTTTGTTTACACATTGTAGCAAGGCAAAGGGGCCCCATTTCCAATAGTTACAACCAACTATGTAGTTGATGACGGCTTTATGCTATGTGCTACGCAGCGATGGTTTAAACTGAACCGTTAAATTTCTAGATTAGATTAGATTTACTTTCATTCCAATTGATACGTAGTGAGCAGTCCTCCGGGATGTAGAATATGTCAGAAAAACAATAATACATGACAAATATTTATAACTGAAACAAACAAGCTAATGTACCTTCCACAGGTCCCAAGTGGAATGATCGTCATTTTTAAATGAACACTATATGGAAGAATCATTTTACAAACACTAATGCACTGAATTCAAATTTTTTTTATTTATAAAGTAATAAACATGTAGTAGAACTATTATAATACTTGTTTACAGTGAACACATTACTGCACTGAAATGGTGCAGAGCTTAGATTGTAC